>NC_086444.1:117706973-118054473 GCF_028390025.1 Pseudophryne corroboree
GGAGTGCAATGGATGAGCCTCGCCCTGGGAGAACCACCTTCGTGATCATGGTATCTCCCCTGCCAGGTAAGTATAGGTTGGACTAGGGCTCAGGAGGGCCCCTGCTTGGGCACACCCCCGTCAAGTGAAGGAGGTTGACCGGAGCCATGACAAGTGAACTCTCGGCAGGGGACGGGAAAAGAAAACTGCAGGGAGGCTGCATCTCTTCACGTTGACATGGGAAGGCGGAAGGGTGACTGTTCCTGAAGCACCCCCAAACTATGCGCACAACTAGTGCAAATCCTTCCCAGGGCACACTGCAGCAGATGAATTTGCATACCGTCATGTCATAAAAGCAGTCGGGCACAGTTACAGTAGCTGCAACCCTCATCTCCATATGAAAAGCAACAGGCAGTGCACCGTCCTATGTCTCAATGGGTTCTTAAATTGGAAAATAAAATATAAAAGGCAGCTTGAGATTTAACCCCCTCGCTGCTGAGGGTTTTCTCATCCTCGCACCGAGACCATTTTCCGACGTTAGCGCTCGTCCGAACGTCGTCGTCACGGATTTCTTTTTATTTATTTTTTCTTTCTTTCTTATCCCCCCTGCGGCACTCACACAAATTATACCTTGGTTTTTGTTTGTTTTTTTTTTCTTTAAAAGACTTTGTAGTCTCAAAAAAGCCATTAGTCTTTTTACTGATTTGAACACGTCAAAAGTTGTTTCACCCAAATGGCCCAAAAAGCGTATTTCTCAAGCAAGTGAACCAAAAGCAAATGTGATTTTTTTTCTTTTGTCCCCCGTCTTATAAGCACCATAGACAAATACTTTGTGTTTTGCCACCAATCCACCTGCCCAAAATCTGCACGCAAACCAAAAATGCTCTCTTTCTTCTAGTTTTCGCCGCCTCAATTTAAACGCATACTATGTGTAGGAAGACTACGGCAGCCCAGCGAGGCCTACCATTTTACAAAGTAGACAAGCTACTGCATGAAATGAGGGAGCAAAGTTTTTTTTCTCTCTCCCCCTCATATCTGACACAATCTGGGGGCCTACTTTACAAAGCAAGTGAAACCGTGTGGGTCCTGCAGCGCCCTGTATTGGTTGTATATGCGAAGCACAGTACAAGGCCGGAAAAAGCAAGGAAGCATGCAGCCAGCGCACAGGAGAAGAGATGAGAAGAGAGCGCTGAGTGAAAGATAGAAGCGCACCTTAACGGGCACAGGGGTCCAGTGGAGGGAGGGTTGAAATGAAGAAAAGGATGGAAACAGCAAAGGAAGAGACAGCACCAGCAACACACAAAAAGATCTGACTTTTACCAGAGATGATCAGGGGAAAGTGCAAACGCAGTCCCCCACTACCACAAATTATGCAGTCGAGTTTCCCGCATTTGGGGAAATCGCAGGGGTCAGCACACCCGGAGTGCAATGGATGAGCCTCGCCCTGGGAGAACCACCTTCGTGATCATGGTATCTCCTCTGCCAGGTAAGTATAGGTTGGACTAGGGCTCAGGAGGGCCCCTGCTTGGGCACACCCCCGTCAAGTGAAGGAGGTTGACCGGAGCCATGACAAGTGAACTCTCGGCAGGGGACGGGAAAAGAAAACTGCAGGGAGGCTGCATCTCTTCACGTTGACATGGGAAGGCGGAAGGGTGACTGTTCCTGAAGCACCCCCAAACTATGCGCACAACTAGTGCAAATCCTTCCCAGGGCACACTGCAGCAGATGAATTTGCATACCGTCATGTCATAAAAGCAGTCGGGCACAGTTTACAGTAGCTGCAACCCTCATCTCCATATGAAAAGCAACAGGCAGTGCACCGTCCTATGTCTCAATGGGTTCTTAAATTGGAAAATAAAATATAAAAGGCAGCTTGAGATTTAACCCCCTCGCTGCTGAGGGTTTTCTCATCCTCGCACCGAGCGAGACCATTTTCCGACGTTAGCGCTCGTCCGAACGTCGTCGTCACGGATTTCTTTTTATTTATTTTTTCTTTCTTTCTTATCCCCCCTGCGGCACTCACACAAATTATACCTTGGTTTTTGTTTGTTTGTTTTTTCTTTCAAAAGACTTTGTAGTCTCAAAAAAGCCATTAGTCTTTTTACTGATTTGAACACGTCAAAAGTTGTTTCACCCAAATGGCCCAAAAAGCGTATTTCTCAAGCAAGTGAACCAAAAGCAAATGTGATTTTTTTTCTTTTGTCCCCCGTCTTATAAGCACCATAGACAAATACTTTGTGTTTTGCCACCAATCCACCTGCCCAAAATCTGCACGCAAACCAAAAATGCTCTCTTTCTTCTAGTTTTCGCCGCCTCAATTTAAACGCTTACTATGTGTAGGAAGACTACGGCAGCCCAGCGAGGCCTACCATTTTACAAAGTAGACAAGCTACTGCATGAAATGAGGGAGCAAAGTTTTTTTTCTCTCTCCCCCTCATATCTGACACAATCTGGGGGCCTACTTTACAAAGCAAGTGAAACCGTGTGGGTCCTGCAGCGCCCTGTATTGGTTGTATATGCGAAGCACAGTACAAGGCCGGAAAAAGCAAGGAAGCATGCAGCCAGCGCACAGGAGAAGAGATGAGAAGAGAGCGCTGAGTGAAAGATAGAAGCGCACCTTAACGGGCACAGGGGTCCAGTGGAGGGAGGGTTGAAATGAAGAAAAGGATGGAAACAGCAAAGGAAGAGACAGCACCAGCAGCACACAAAAAGATCTGACTTTTACCAGAGATGATGAGGGGAAAGCGCGAACACAGTCCCCCACTACCACAAATTATGCAGTCGAGTTTCCCGCATTTGGGGAAATCGCAGGGGTCAGCACACCCGGAGTGCAATGGATGAGCCTCGCCCTGGGAGAACCACCTTCGTGATCATGGTATCTCCCCTGCCAGGTAAGTATGAGTTGGACTAGGGCTCAGGAGGGCCCCTGCTTGGGCACACCCCCGTCAAGTGAAGGAGGTTGACCGGAGCCATGACAAGTGAACTCTCGGCAGGGGACGGGAAAAGAGAACTGCAGGGAGGCTGCATCTCTTCACGTTGACATGGGAAGGCGGAAGGGTGACTGTTCCTGAAGCACCCCCAAACTATGCGCACAACTAGTGCAAATCCTTCCCAGGGCACACTGCAGCAGATGAATTTGCATACCGTCATGTCATAAAAGCAGTCGGGCACAGTTACAGTAGCTGCAACCCTCATCTCCATATGAAAAGCAACAGGCAGTGCACCGTCCTATGTCTCAATGGGTTCTTAAATTGGAAAATAAAATATAAAAGGCAGCTTGAGATTTAACCCCCTCGCTGCTGAGGGTTTTCTCATCCTCGCACCGAGCGAGACCATTTTCCGACGTTAGCGCTCGTCCGAACGTCGTCGTCACGGATTTCTTTTTATTTATTTTTTCTTTCTTTCTTATCCCCCCTGCGGCACTCACACAAATTATACCTTGGTTTTTGTTTGTTTGTTTTTTCTTTCAAAAGACTTTGTAGTCTCAAAAAAGCCATTAGTCTTTTTACTGATTTGAACACGTCAAAAGTTGTTTCACCCAAATGGCCCAAAAAGCGTATTTCTCAAGCAAGTGAACCAAAAGCAAATGTGATTTTTTTTCTTTTGTCCCCCGTCTTATAAGCACCATAGACAAATACTTTGTGTTTTGCCACCAATCCACCTGCCCAAAATCTGCACGCAAACCAAAAATGCTCTCTTTCTTCTAGTTTTCGCCGCCTCAATTTAAACGCTTACTATGTGTAGGAAGACTACGGCAGCCCAGCGAGGCCTACCATTTTACAAAGTAGACAAGCTACTGCATGAAATGAGGGAGCAAAGTTTTTTTTCTCTCTCCCCCTCATATCTGACACAATCTGGGGGCCTACTTTACAAAGCAAGTGAAACCGTGTGGGTCCTGCAGCGCCCTGTATTGGTTGTATATGCGAAGCACAGTACAAGGCCGGAAAAAGCAAGGAAGCATGCAGCCAGCGCACAGGAGAAGAGATGAGAAGAGAGCGCTGAGTGAAAGATAGAAGCGCACCTTAACGGGCACAGGGGTCCAGTGGAGGGAGGGTTGAAATGAAGAAAAGGATGGAAACAGCAAAGGAAGAGACAGCACCAGCAGCACACAAAAAGATCTGACTTTTACCAGAGATGATGAGGGGAAAGCGCGAACACAGTCCCCCACTACCACAAATTATGCAGTCGAGTTTCCCGCATTTGGGGAAATCGCAGGGGTCAGCACACCCGGAGTGCAATGGATGAGCCTCGCCCTGGGAGAACCACCTTCGTGATCATGGTATCTCCCCTGCCAGGTAAGTATGAGTTGGACTAGGGCTCAGGAGGGCCCCTGCTTGGGCACACCCCCGTCAAGTGAAGGAGGTTGACCGGAGCCATGACAAGTGAACTCTCGGCAGGGGACGGGAAAAGAGAACTGCAGGGAGGCTGCATCTCTTCACGTTGACATGGGAAGGCGGAAGGGTGACTGTTCCTGAAGCACCCCCAAACTATGCGCACAACTAGTGCAAATCCTTCCCAGGGCACACTGCAGCAGATGAATTTGCATACCGTCATGTCATAAAAGCAGTCGGGCACAGTTACAGTAGCTGCAACCCTCATCTCCATATGAAAAGCAACAGGCAGTGCACCGTCCTATGTCTCAATGGGTTCTTAAATTGGAAAATAAAATATAAAAGGCAGCTTGAGATTTAACCCCCTCGCTGCTGAGGGTTTTCTCATCCTCGCACCGAGCGAGACCATTTTCCGACGTTAGCGCTCGTCCGAACGTCGTCGTCACGGATTTCTTTTTATTTATTTTTTCTTTCTTTCTTATCCCCCCTGCGGCACTCACACAAATTATACCTTGGTTTTTGTTTGTTTGTTTTTTCTTTCAAAAGACTTTGTAGTCTCAAAAAAGCCATTAGTCTTTTTACTGATTTGAACACGTCAAAAGTTGTTTCACCCAAATGGCCCAAAAAGCGTATTTCTCAAGCAAGTGAACCAAAAGCAAATGTGATTTTTTTTCTTTTGTCCCCCGTCTTATAAGCACCATAGACAAATACTTTGTGTTTTGCCACCAATCCACCTGCCCAAAATCTGCACGCAAACCAAAAATGCTCTCTTTCTTCTAGTTTTCGCCGCCTCAATTTAAACGCTTACTATGTGTAGGAAGACTACGGCAGCCCAGCGAGGCCTACCATTTTACAAAGTAGACAAGCTACTGCATGAAATGAGGGAGCAAAGTTTTTTTTCTCTCTCCCCCTCATATCTGACACAATCTGGGGGCCTACTTTACAAAGCAAGTGAAACCGTGTGGGTCCTGCAGCGCCCTGTATTGGTTGTATATGCGAAGCACAGTACAAGGCCGGAAAAAGCAAGGAAGCATGCAGCCAGCGCACAGGAGAAGAGATGAGAAGAGAGCGCTGAGTGAAAGATAGAAGCGCACCTTAACGGGCACAGGGGTCCAGTGGAGGGAGGGTTGAAATGAAGAAAAGGATGGAAACAGCAAAGGAAGAGACAGCACCACCAGCACACAAAAAGATCTGACTTTTACCAGAGATGATCAGGGGAAAGCGCGAACGCAGTCCCCCACTACCACAAATTATGCAGTCGAGTTTCCCGCATTTGGGGAAATCGCAGGGGTCAGCACACCCGGAGTGCAATGGATGAGCCTCGCCCTGGGAAACCCACCTTCGTGATCATGGTATCTCCCCTGCCAGGTAAGTATGAGTTGGACTAGGGCTCAGGAGGGCCCCTGCTTGGGCACACCCCCGTCAAGTGAAGGAGGTTGACCGGAGCCATGACAAGTGAACTCTCGGCAGGGGACGGGAAAAGAAAACTGCAGGGAGGCTGCATCTCTTCACGTTGACATGGGAAGGCGGAAGGGTGACTGTTCCTGAAGCACCCCCAAACTATGCGCACAACTAGTGCAAATCCTTCCCAGGGCACACTGCAGCAGATGAATTTGCATACCGTCATGTCATAAAAGCAGTCGGGCACAGTTTACAGTAGCTGCAACCCTCATCTCCATATGAAAAGCAACAGGCAGTGCACCGTCCTATGTCTCAATGGGTTCTTAAATTGGAAAATAAAATATAAAAGGCAGCTTGAGATTTAACCCCCTCGCTGCTGAGGGTTTTCTCATCCTCGCACCGAGACCATTTTCCGACGTTAGCGCTCGTCCGAACGTCGTCGTCACGGATTTCTTTTTATTTATTTTTTCTTTCTTTCTTATCCCCCCTGCGGCACTCACACAAATTATACCTTGGTTTTTGTTTGTTTGTTTTTTCTTTCAAAAGACTTTGTAGTCTCAAAAAAGCCATTAGTCTTTTTACTGATTTGAACACGTCAAAAGTTGTTTCACCCAAATGGCCCAAAAAGCGTATTTCTCAAGCAAGTGAACCAAAAGCAAATGTGATTTTTTTTCTTTTGTCCCCCGTCTTATAAGCACCATAGACAAATACTTTGTGTTTTGCCACCAATCCACCTGCCCAAAATCTGCACGCAAACCAAAAATGCTCTCTTTCTTCTAGTTTTCGCCGCCTCAATTTAAACGCATACTATGTGTAGGAAGACTACGGCAGCCCAGCGAGGCCTACCATTTTACAAAGTAGACAAGCTACTGCATGAAATGAGGGAGCAAAGTTTTTTTTCTCTCTCCCCCTCATATCTGACACAATCTGGGGGCCTACTTTACAAAGCAAGTGAAACCGTGTGGGTCCTGCAGCGCCCTGTATTGGTTGTATATGCGAAGCACAGTACAAGGCCGGAAAAAGCAAGGAAGCATGCAGCCAGCGCACAGAAGAAGAGATGAGAAGAGAGCGCTGAGTGAAAGATAGAAGCGCACCTTAACGGGCACAGGGGTCCAGTGGAGGGAGGGTTGAAATGAAGAAAAGGATGGAAACAGCAAAGGAAGAGACAGCACCAGCAGCACACAAAAAGATCTGACTTTTACCAGAGATGATGAGGGGAAAGCACGAACGCAGTCCCCCACTACCACAAATTATGCAGTCGAGTTTCCCGCATTTGGGGAAATCGCAATGGATGAGCCTCGCCCTGGGAGAACCACCTTCGTGATCATGGTATCTCCCCTGCCAGGTAAGTATGAGTTGGACTAGGGCTCAGGAGGGCCCCTGCTTGGGCACACCCCCGTCAAGTGAAGGAGGTTGACCGGAGCCATGACAAGTGAACTCTCGGCAGGGGACGGGAAAAGAAAACTGCAGGGAGGCTGCATCTCTTCACGTTGACATGGGAAGGCGGAAGGGTGACTGTTCCTGAAGCACCCCCAAACTATGCGCACAACTAGTGCAAATCCTTCCCAGGGCACACTGCAGCAGATGAATTTGCATACCGTCATGTCATAAAAGCAGTCGGGCACAGTTACAGTAGCTGCAACCCTCATCTCCATATGAAAAGCAACAGGCAGTGCACCGTCCTATGTCTCAATGGGTTCTTAAATTGGAAAATAAAATATAAAAGGCAGCTTGAGATTTAACCCCCTCGCTGCTGAGGGTTTTCTCATCCTCGCACCGAGACCATTTTCCGACGTTAGCGCTCGTCCGAACGTTGTCGTCACGGATTTATTTTTATTTATTTTTTCTTTCTTTCTTATCCCCCCTGCGGCACTCACACAAATTATACCTTGGTTTTTGTTTGTTTGTTTTTTCTTTCAAAAGACTTTGTAGTCTCAAAAAAGCCATTAGTCTTTTTACTGATTTGAACACGTCAAAAGTTGTTTCACCCAAATGGCCCAAAAAGCGTATTTCTCAAGCAAGTGAACCAAAAGCAAATGTGATTTTTTTTCTTTTGTCCCCCGTCTTATAAGCACCATAGACAAATACTTTGTGTTTTGCCACCAATCCACCTGCCCAAAATCTGCACGCAAACCAAAAATGCTCTCTTTCTTCTAGTTTTCGCCGCCTCAATTTAAACGCTTACTATGTGTAGGAAGACTACGGCAGCCCAGCGAGGCCTACCATTTTACAAAGTAGACAAGCTACTGCATGAAATGAGGGAGCAAAGTTTTTTTTGTCTCTCCCCCTCATATCTGACACAATCTGGGGGCCTACTTTACAAAGCAAATGAAACCGTGTGGGTCCTGCAGCGCCCTGTATTGGTTGTATATGCGAAGCACAGTACAAGGCCGGAAAAAGCAAGGAAGCATGCAGCCAGCGCACAGGAGAAGAGATGAGAAGAGAGCGCTGAGTGAAAGATAGAAGCGCACCTTAACGGGCACAGGGGTCCAGTGGAGGGAGGGTTGAAATGAAGAAAAGGATGGAAACAGCAAAGGAAGAGACAGCACCAGCAGCACACAAAAAGATCTGACTTTTACCAGAGATGATGAGGGGACAGCGCGAACGCAGTCCCCCACTACCACAAATTATGCAGTCAAGTTTCCCGCATTTGGGGAAATCGCAGGGGTCAGCACACCCGGAGTGCAATGGATGAGCCTCGCCCTGGGAGAACCACCTTCGTGATCATGGTATCTCCCCTGCCAGGTAAGTATAGGTTCGACTAGGGCTCAGGAGGGCCCCTGCTTGGGCACACCCCCGTCAAGTGAAGGAGGTTGACCGGAGCCATGACAAGTGAACTCTCGGCAGGGGACGGGAAAAGAAAACTGCAGGGAGGCTGCATCTCTTCACGTTGACATGGGAAGGCGGAAGGGTGACTGTTCCTGAAGCACCCCCAAACTATGCGCACAACTAGTGCAAATCCTTCCCAGGGCACACTGCAGCAGATGAATTTGCATACCGCATGTCATAAAAGCAGTCGGGCACAGTTACAGTAGCTGCAACCCTCATCTCCATATGAAAAGCAACAGGCAGTGCACCGTCCTATGTCTCAATGGGTTCTTAAATTGGAAAATAAAATATAAAAGGCAGCTTGAGATTTAACCCCCTCGCTGCTGAGGGTTTTCTCATCCTCGCACCGAGACCATTTTCCGACGTTAGCGCTCGTCCGAACGTCGTCGTCACGGATTTCTTTTTATTTATTTTTTCTTTCTTTCTTATCCCCCCTGCGGCACTCACACAAATTATACCTTGGTTTTTGTTTGTTTTTTTTTTTCTTTAAAAGACTTTGTAGTCTCAAAAAAGCCATTAGTCTTTTTACTGATTTGAACACGTCAAAAGTTGTTTCACCCAAATGGCCCAAAAAGCGTATTTCTCAAGCAAGTGAACCAAAAGCAAATGTGATTTTTTTTCTTTTGTCCCCCGTCTTATAAGCACCATAGACAAATACTTTGTGTTTTGCCACCAATCCACCTGCCCAAAATCTGCACGCAAACCAAAAATGCTCTCTTTCTTCTAGTTTTCGCCGCCTCAATTTAAACGCATACTATGTGTAGGAAGACTACGGCAGCCCAGCGAGGCCTACCATTTTACAAAGTAGACAAGCTACTGCATGAAATGAGGGAGCAAAGTTTTTTTTCTCTCTCCCCCTCATATCTGACACAATCTGGGGGCCTACTTTACAAAGCAAGTGAAACCGTGTGGGTCCTGCAGCGCCCTGTATTGGTTGTATATGCGAAGCACAGTACAAGGCCGGAAAAAGCAAGGAAGCATGCAGCCAGCGCACAGGAGAAGAGATGAGAAGAGAGCGCTGAGTGAAAGATAGAAGCGCACCTTAACGGGCACAGGGGTCCAGTGGAGGGAGGGTTGAAATGAAGAAAAGGATGGAAACAGCAAAGGAAGAGACAGCACCAGCAACACACAAAAAGATCTGACTTTTACCAGAGATGATCAGGGGAAAGCGCGAACGCAGTCCCCCACTACCACAAATTATGCAGTCGAGTTTCCCGCATTTGGGGAAATCGCAGGGGTCAGCACACCCGGAGTGCAATGGATGAGCCTCGCCCTGGGAGAACCACCTTCGTGATCATGGTATCTCCCCTGCCAGGTAAGTATAGGTTGGACTAGGGCTCAGGAGGGCCCCTGCTTGGGCACACCCCCGTCAAGTGAAGGAGGTTGACCGGAGCCATGACAAGTGAACTCTCGGCAGGGGACGGGAAAAGAAAACTGCAGGGAGGCTGCATCTCTTCACGTTGACATGGGAAGGCGGAAGGGTGACTGTTCCTGAAGCACCCCCAAACTATGCGCACAACTAGTGCAAATCCTTCCCAGGGCACACTGCAGCAGATGAATTTGCATACCGTCATGTCATAAAAGCAGTCGGGCACAGTTTACAGTAGCTGCAACCCTCATCTCCATATGAAAAGCAACAGGCAGTGCACCGTCCTATGTCTCAATGGGTTCTTAAATTGGAAAATAAAATATAAAAGGCAGCTTGAGATTTAACCCCCTCGCTGCTGAGGGTTTTCTCATCCTCGCACCGAGACCATTTTCCGACGTTAGCGCTCGTCCGAACGTCGTCGTCACGGATTTCTTTTTATTTATTTTTTCTTTCTTTCTTATCCCCCCTGCGGCACTCACACAAATTATACCTTGGTTTTTGTTTGTTTGTTTTTTCTTTCAAAAGACTTTGTAGTCTCAAAAAAGCCATTAGTCTTTTTACTGATTTGAACACGTCAAAAGTTGTTTCACCCAAATGGCCCAAAAAGCGTATTTCTCAAGCAAGTGAACCAAAAGCAAATGTGATTTTTTTTCTTTTGTCCCCCGTCTTATAAGCACCATAGACAAATACTTTGTGTTTTGCCACCAATCCACCTGCCCAAAATCTGCACGCAAACCAAAAATGCTCTCTTTCTTCTAGTTTTCGCCGCCTCAATTTAAACGCATACTATGTGTAGGAAGACTACGGCAGCCCAGCGAGGCCTACCATTTTACAAAGTAGACAAGCTACTGCATGAAATGAGGGAGCAAAGTTTTTTTTCTCTCTCCCCCTCATATCTGACACAATCTGGGGGCCTACTTTACAAAGCAAGTGAAACCGTGTGGGTCCTGCAGCGCCCTGTATTGGTTGTATATGCGAAGCACAGTACAAGGCCGGAAAAAGCAAGGAAGCATGCAGCCAGCGCACAGGAGAAGAGATGAGAAGAGAGCGCTGAGTGAAAGATAGAAGCGCACCTTAACGGGCACAGGGGTCCAGTGGAGGGAGGGTTGAAATGAAGAAAAGGATGGAAACAGCAAAGGAAGAGACAGCACCAGCAGCACACAAAAAGATCTGACTTTTACCAGAGATGATGAGGGGAAAGCACGAACGCAGTCCCCCACTACCACAAATTATGCAGTCGAGTTTCCCGCATTTGGGGAAATCGCAATGGATGAGCCTCGCCCTGGGAGAACCACCTTCGTGATCATGGTATCTCCCCTGCCAGGTAAGTATGAGTTGGACTAGGGCTCAGGAGGGCCCCTGCTTGGGCACACCCCCGTCAAGTGAAGGAGGTTGACCGGAGCCATGACAAGTGAACTCTCGGCAGGGGACGGGAAAAGAAAACTGCAGGGAGGCTGCATCTCTTCACGTTGACATGGGAAGGCGGAAGGGTGACTGTTCCTGAAGCACCCCCAAACTATGCGCACAACTAGTGCAAATCCTTCCCAGGGCACACTGCAGCAGATGAATTTGCATACCGTCATGTCATAAAAGCAGTCGGGCACAGTTACAGTAGCTGCAACCCTCATCTCCATATGAAAAGCAACAGGCAGTGCACCGTCCTATGTCTCAATGGGTTCTTAAATTGGAAAATAAAATATAAAAGGCAGCTTGAGATTTAACCCCCTCGCTGCTGAGGGTTTTCTCATCCTCGCACCGAGACCATTTTCCGACGTTAGCGCTCGTCCGAACGTTGTCGTCACGGATTTATTTTTATTTATTTTTTCTTTCTTTCTTATCCCCCCTGCGGCACTCACACAAATTATACCTTGGTTTTTGTTTGTTTGTTTTTTCTTTCAAAAGACTTTGTAGTCTCAAAAAAGCCATTAGTCTTTTTACTGATTTGAACACGTCAAAAGTTGTTTCACCCAAATGGCCCAAAAAGCGTATTTCTCAAGCAAGTGAACCAAAAGCAAATGTGATTTTTTTTCTTTTGTCCCCCGTCTTATAAGCACCATAGACAAATACTTTGTGTTTTGCCACCAATCCACCTGCCCAAAATCTGCACGCAAACCAAAAATGCTCTCTTTCTTCTAGTTTTCGCCGCCTCAATTTAAACGCTTACTATGTGTAGGAAGACTACGGCAGCCCAGCGAGGCCTACCATTTTACAAAGTAGACAAGCTACTGCATGAAATGAGGGAGCAAAGTTTTTTTTGTCTCTCCCCCTCATATCTGACACAATCTGGGGGCCTACTTTACAAAGCAAATGAAACCGTGTGGGTCCTGCAGCGCCCTGTATTGGTTGTATATGCGAAGCACAGTACAAGGCCGGAAAAAGCAAGGAAGCATGCAGCCAGCGCACAGGAGAAGAGATGAGAAGAGAGCGCTGAGTGAAAGATAGAAGCGCACCTTAACGGGCACAGGGGTCCAGTGGAGGGAGGGTTGAAATGAAGAAAAGGATGGAAACAGCAAAGGAAGAGACAGCACCAGCAGCACACAAAAAGATCTGACTTTTACCAGAGATGATGAGGGGACAGCGCGAACGCAGTCCCCCACTACCACAAATTATGCAGTCAAGTTTCCCGCATTTGGGGAAATCGCAGGGGTCAGCACACCCGGAGTGCAATGGATGAGCCTCGCCCTGGGAGAACCACCTTCGTGATCATGGTATCTCCCCTGCCAGGTAAGTATAGGTTCGACTAGGGCTCAGGAGGGCCCCTGCTTGGGCACACCCCCGTCAAGTGAAGGAGGTTGACCGGAGCCATGACAAGTGAACTCTCGGCAGGGGACGGGAAAAGAAAACTGCAGGGAGGCTGCATCTCTTCACGTTGACATGGGAAGGCGGAAGGGTGACTGTTCCTGAAGCACCCCCAAACTATGCGCACAACTAGTGCAAATACTTCCCAGGGCACACTGCAGCAGATGAATTTGCATACCGCATGTCATAAAAGCAGTCGGGCACAGTTACAGTAGCTGCAACCCTCATCTCCATATGAAAAGCAACAGGCAGTGCACCGTCCTATGTCTCAATGGGTTCTTAAATTGGAAAATAAAATATAAAAGGCAGCTTGAGATTTAACCCCCTCGCTGCTGAGGGTTTTCTCATCCTCGCACCGAGACCATTTTCCGACGTTAGCGCTCGTCCGAACGTCGTCGTCACGGATTTCTTTTTATTTATTTTTTCTTTCTTTCTTATCCCCCCTGCGGCACTCACACAAATTATACCTTGGTTTTTGTTTGTTTTTTTTTTTCTTTAAAAGACTTTGTAGTCTCAAAAAAGCCATTAGTCTTTTTACTGATTTGAACACGTCAAAAGTTGTTTCACCCAAATGGCCCAAAAAGCGTATTTCTCAAGCAAGTGAACCAAAAGCAAATGTGATTTTTTTTCTTTTGTCCCCCGTCTTATAAGCACCATAGACAAATACTTTGTGTTTTGCCACCAATCCACCTGCCCAAAATCTGCACGCAAACCAAAAATGCTCTCTTTCTTCTAGTTTTCGCCGCCTCAATTTAAACGCATACTATGTGTAGGAAGACTACGGCAGCCCAGCGAGGCCTACCATTTTACAAAGTAGACAAGCTACTGCATGAAATGAGGGAGCAAAGTTTTTTTTCTCTCTCCCCCTCATATCTGACACAATCTGGGGGCCTACTTTACAAAGCAAGTGAAACCGTGTGGGTCCTGCAGCGCCCTGTATTGGTTGTATATGCGAAGCACAGTACAAGGCCGGAAAAAGCAAGGAAGCATGCAGCCAGCGCACAGGAGAAGAGATGAGAAGAGAGCGCTGAGTGAAAGATAGAAGCGCACCTTAACGGGCACAGGGGTCCAGTGGAGGGAGGGTTGAAATGAAGAAAAGGATGGAAACAGCAAAGGAAGAGACAGCACCAGCAACACACAAAAAGATCTGACTTTTACCAGAGATGATCAGGGGAAAGCGCGAACGCAGTCCCCCACTACCACAAATTATGCAGTCGAGTTTCCCGCATTTGGGGAAATCGCAGGGGTCAGCACACCCGGAGTGCAATGGATGAGCCTCGCCCTGGGAGAACCACCTTCGTGATCATGGTATCTCCCCTGCCAGGTAAGTATAGGTTGGACTAGGGCTCAGGAGGGCCCCTGCTTGGGCACACCCCCGTCAAGTGAAGGAGGTTGACCGGAGCCATGACAAGTGAACTCTCGGCAGGGGACGGGAAAAGAAAACTGCAGGGAGGCTGCATCTCTTCACGTTGACATGGGAAGGCGGAAGGGTGACTGTTCCTGAAGCACCCCCAAACTATGCGCACAACTAGTGCAAATCCTTCCCAGGGCACACTGCAGCAGATGAATTTGCATACCGTCATGTCATAAAAGCAGTCGGGCACAGTTTACAGTAGCTGCAACCCTCATCTCCATATGAAAAGCAACAGGCAGTGCACCGTCCTATGTCTCAATGGGTTCTTAAATTGGAAAATAAAATATAAAAGGCAGCTTGAGATTTAACCCCCTCGCTGCTGAGGGTTTTCTCATCCTCGCACCGAGACCATTTTCCGACGTTAGCGCTCGTCCGAACGTCGTCGTCACGGATTTCTTTTTATTTATTTTTTCTTTCTTTCTTATCCCCCCTGCGGCACTCACACAAATTATACCTTGGTTTTTGTTTGTTTGTTTTTTCTTTCAAAAGACTTTGTAGTCTCAAAAAAGCCATTAGTCTTTTTACTGATTTGAACACGTCAAAAGTTGTTTCACCCAAATGGCCCAAAAAGCGTATTTCTCAAGCAAGTGAACCAAAAGCAAATGTGATTTTTTTTCTTTTGTCCCCCGTCTTATAAGCACCATAGACAAATACTTTGTGTTTTGCCACCAATCCACCTGCCCAAAATCTGCACGCAAACCAAAAATGCTCTCTTTCTTCTAGTTTTCGCCGCCTCAATTTAAACGCATACTATGTGTAGGAAGACTACGGCAGCCCAGCGAGGCCTACCATTTTACAAAGTAGACAAGCTACTGCATGAAATGAGGGAGCAAAGTTTTTTTTCTCTCTCCCCCTCATATCTGACACAATCTGGGGGCCTACTTTACAAAGCAAGTGAAACCGTGTGGGTCCTGCAGCGCCCTGTATTGGTTGTATATGCGAAGCACAGTACAAGGCCGGAAAAAGCAAGGAAGCATGCAGCCAGCGCACAGGAGAAGAGATGAGAAGAGAGCGCTGAGTGAAAGATAGAAGCGCACCTTAACGGGCACAGGGGTCCAGTGGAGGGAGGGTTGAAATGAAGAAAAGGATGGAAACAGCAAAGGAAGAGACAGCACCAGCAGCACACAAAAAGATCTGACTTTTACCAGAGATGATCAGGGGAAAGCACGAACGCAGTCCCCCACTACCACAAATTATGCAGTCGAGTTTCCCGCATTTGGGGAAATCGCAGGGGTCAGCACACCCGGAGTGCAATGGATGAGCCTCGCCCTGGGAGAACCACCTTCGTGATCATGATATCTCCCCTGCCAGGTAAGTATGAGTTGGACTAGGGCTCAGGAGGGCCCCTGCTTGGGCACACCCCCGTCAAGTGAAGGAGGTTGACCGGAGCCATGACAAGTGAACTCTCGGCAGGGGACGGGAAAAGAAAACTGCAGGGAGGCTGCATCTCTTCACGTTGACATGGGAAGGCGGAAGGGTGACTGTTCCTGAAGCACCCCCTAACTATGCGCACAACTAGTGCAAATCCTTCCCAGGGCACACTGCAGCAGATGAATTTGCATACCGTCATGTCATAAAAGCAGTCGGGCACAGTTACAGTAGCTGCAACCCTCATCTCCATATGAAAAGCAACAGGCAGTGCACCGTCCTATGTCTCAATGGGTTCTTAAATTGGAAAATAAAATATAAAAGGCAGCTTGAGATTTAACCCCCTCGCTGCTGAGGGTTTTCTCATCCTCGCACCGAGACCATTTTCCGACGTTAGCGCTCGTCCGAACGTCGTCGTCACGGATTTCTTTTTATTTATTTTTTCTTTCTTTCTTATCCCCCCTGCGGCACTCACACAAATTATACCTTTGTTTTTGTTTGTTTGTTTTTTCTTTCAAAAGACTTTGTAGTCTCAAAAAAGCCATTAGTCTTTTTACTGATTTGAACACGTCAAAAGTTGTTTCACCCAAATGGCCCAAAAAGCGTATTTCTCAAGCAAGTGAACCAAAAGCAAATGTGATTTTTTTTCTTTTGTCCCCCGTCTTATAAGCACCATAGACAAATACTTTGTGTTTTGCCACCAATCCACCTGCCCAAAATCTGCACGCAAACCAAAAATGCTCTCTTTCTTCTAGTTTTCGCCGCCTCAATTTAAACGCTTACTATGTGTAGGAAGACTACGGCAGCCCAGCGAGGCCTACCATTTTACAAAGTAGACAAGCTACTGCATGAAATGAGGGAGCAAAGTTTTTTTTCTCTCTCCCCCTCATATCTGACACAATCTGGGGGCCTACTTTACAAAGCAAGTGAAACCGTGTGGGTCCTGCAGCGCCCTGTATTGGTTGTATATGCGAAGCACAGTACAAGGCCGGAAAAAGCAAGGAAGCATGCAGCCAGCGCACAGGAGAAGAGATGAGAAGAGAGCGCTGAGTGAAAGATAGAAGCGCACCTTAACGGGCACAGGGGTCCAGTGGAGGGAGAGTTGAAATGAAGAAAAGGATGGAAACAGCAAAGGAAGAGACAGCACCAGCAGCACACAAAAAGATCTGACTTTTACCAGAGATGATCAGGGGAAAGCGCGAACGCAGTCCCCCACTACCACAAATTATGCAGTCGAGTTTCCCGCATTTGGGGAAATCGCAGGGGTCAGCACACCCGGAGTGCAATGGATGAGCCTCGCCCTGGGAGAACCACCTTCGTGATCATGGTATCTCCCCTGCCAGGTAAGTATGAGTTGGACTAGGGCTCAGGAGGGCCCCTGCTTGGGCACACCCCCGTCAAGTGAAGGAGGTTGACCGGAGCCATGACAAGTGAACTCTCGGCAGGGGACGGGAAAAGAAAACTGCAGGGAGGCTGCATCTCTTCACGTTGACATGGGAAGGCGGAAGGGTGACTGTTCCTGAAGCACCCCCAAACTATGCGCACAACTAGTGCAAATACTTCCCAGGGCACACTGCAGCAGATGAATTTGCATACCGTCATGTCATAAAAGCAGTCAGGCACAGTTACAGTAGCTGCAACCCTCATCTCCATATGAAAAGCAACAGGCAGTGCACCGTCCTATGTCTCAATGGGTTCTTAAATTGGAAAATAAAATATAAAAGGCAGCTTGAGATTTAACCCCCTCGCTGCTGAGGGTTTTCTCATCCTCGCACCGAGCGAGACCATTTTCCGACGTTAGCGCTCGTCCGAACGTCGTCGTCACGGATTTCTTTTTATTTATTTTTTCTTTCTTTCTTATCCCCCCTGCGGCACTCACACAAATTATACCTTGGTTTTTGTTTGTTTGTTTTTTCTTTCAAAAGACTTTGTAGTCTCAAAAAAGCCATTAGTCTTTTTACTGATTTGAACACGTCAAAAGTTGTTTCACCCAAATGGCCCAAAAAGCGTATTTCTCAAGCAAGTGAACCAAAAGCAAATGTGATTTTTTTTCTTTTGTCCCCCGTCTTATAAGCACCATAGACAAATACTTTGTGTTTTGCCACCAATCCACCTGCCCAAAATCTGCACGCAAACCAAAAATGCTCTCTTTCTTCTAGTTTTCGCCGCCTCAATTTAAACGCTTACTATGTGTAGGAAGACTACGGCAGCCCAGCGAGGCCTACCATTTTACAAAGTAGACAAGCTACTGCATGAAATGAGGGAGCAAAGTTTTTTTTCTCTCTCCCCCTCATATCTGACACAATCTGGGGGCCTACTTTACAAAGCAAGTGAAACCGTGTGGGTCCTGCAGCGCCCTGTATTGGTTGTATATGCGAAGCACAGTACAAGGCCGGAAAAAGCAAGGAAGCATGCAGCCAGCGCACAGGAGAAGAGATGAGAAGAGAGCGCTGAGTGAAAGATAGAAGCGCACCTTAACGGGCACAGGGGTCCAGTGGAGGGAGGGTTGAAATGAAGAAAAGAATGGAAACAGCAAAGGAAGAGACAGCACCACCAGCACACAAAAAGATCTGACTTTTACCAGAGATGATCAGGGGAAAGCGCGAACGCAGTCCCCCACTACCACAAATTATGCAGTCGAGTTTCCCGCATTTGGGGAAATCGCAGGGGTCAGCACACCCGGAGTGCAATGGATGAGCCTCGCCCTGGGAGAACCACCTTCGTGATCATGGTATCTCCCCTGTCAGGTAAGTATGAGTTGGACTAGGGCTCAGGAGGGCCCCTGCTTGGGCACACCCCCGTCAAGTGAAGGAGGTTGACCGGAGCCATGACAAGTGAACTCTCGGCAGGGGACGGGAAAAGAAAACTGCAGGGAGGCTGCATCTCTTCACGTTGACATGGGAAGGCGGAAGGGTGACTGTTCCTGAAGCACCCCCAAACTATGCGCACAACTAGTGCAAATCCTTCCCAGGGCACACTGCAGCAGATGAATTTGCATACCGTCATGTCATAAAAGCAGTCGGGCACAGTTACAGTAGCTGCAACCCTCATCTCCATATGAAAAGCAACAGGCAGTGCACCGTCCTATGTCTCAATGGGTTCTTAAATTGGAAAATAAAATATAAAAGGCAGCTTGAGATTTAACCCCCTCGCTGCTGAGGGTTTTCTCATCCTCGCACCGAGACCATTTTCCGACGTTAGCGCTCGTCCGAACGTTGTCGTCACGGATTTATTTTTATTTATTTTTTCTTTCTTTCTTATCCCCCCTGCGGCACTCACACAAATTATACCTTGGTTTTTGTTTGTTTGTTTTTTCTTTCAAAAGACTTTGTAGTCTCAAAAAAGCCATTAGTCTTTTTACTGATTTGAACACGTCAAAAGTTGTTTCACCCAAATGGCCCAAAAAGCGTATTTCTCAAGCAAGTGAACCAAAAGCAAATGTGATTTTTTTTATTTTGTCCCCCGTCTTATAAGCACCATAGACAAATACTTTGTGTTTTGCCACCAATCCACCTGCCCAAAATCTGCACGCAAACCAAAAATGCTCTCTTTCTTCTAGTTTTCGCCGCCTCAATTTAAACGCTTACTATGTGTAGGAAGACTACGGCAGCCCAGCGAGGCCTACCATTTTACAAAGTAGACAAGCTACTGCATGAAATGAGGGAGCAAAGTTTTTTTTGTCTCTCCCCCTCATATCTGACACAATCTGGGGGCCTACTTTACAAAGCAAATGAAACCGTGTGGGTCCTGCAGCGCCCTGTATTGGTTGTATATGCGAAGCACAGTACAAGGCCGGAAAAAGCAAGGAAGCATGCAGCCAGCGCACAGGAGAAGAGATGAGAAGAGAGCGCTGAGTGAAAGATAGAAGCGCACCTTAACGGGCACAGGGGTCCAGTGGAGGGAGGGTTGAAATGAAGAAAAGGATGGAAACAGCAAAGGAAGAGACAGCACCAGCAGCACACAAAAAGATCTGACTTTTACCAGAGATGATCAGGGGAAAGCGCGAACGCAGTCCCCCACTACCACAAATTATGCAGTCGAGTTTCCCGCATTTGGGGAAATCGCAGGGGTCAGCACACCCAGAGTGCAATGGATGAGCCTCACCCTAGGAGAACCACCTGCGTGATCATGGTATCTCCCCTGCCAGGTAAGTATGAGTTGGACTAGGGCTCAGGAGGGCCCCTGCTTGGGCACACCCCCATCAAGTGAAGGAGGTTGACCGGAGCCATGACAAGTGAACTCTCGGCAGGGGACGGGAAAAGAAAACTGCAGGGAGGCTGCATCTCTTCACGTTGACATGGGAAGGCGGAAGGGTGACTGTTCCTGAAGCACCCCCAAACTATGCGCACAACTAGTGCAAATCCTTCCCAGGGCACACTGCAGCAGATGAATTTGCATACCGTCATGTCATAAAAGCAGTCGGGCACAGTTACAGTAGCTGCAACCCTCATCTCCATATGAAAAGCAACAGGCAGTGCACCGTCCTATGTCTCAATGGGTTCTTAAATTGGAAAATAAAATATAAAAGGCAGCTTGAGATTTAACCCCCTCGCTGCTGAGGGTTTTCTCATCCTCGCACCGAGACCATTTTCCGACGTTAGCGCTCGTCCGAACGTTGTCGTCACGGATTTATTTTTATTTATTTTTTCTTTCTTTCTTATCCCCCCTGCGGCACTCACACAAATTATACCTTGGTTTTTGTTTGTTTGTTTTTTCTTTCAAAAGACTTTGTAGTCTCAAAAAAGCCATTAGTCTTTTTACTGATTTGAACACGTCAAAAGTTGTTTCACCCAAATGGCCCAAAAAGCGTATTTCTCAAGCAAGTGAACCAAAAGCAAATGTGATTTTTTTTCTTTTGTCCCCCGTCTTATAAGCACCATAGACAAATACTTTGTGTTTTGCCACCAATCCACCTGCCCAAAATCTGCACGCAAACCAAAAATGCTCTCTTTCTTCTAGTTTTCGCCGCCTCAATTTAAACGCTTACTATGTGTAGGAAGACTACGGCAGCCCAGCGAGGCCTACCATTTTACAAAGTAGACAAGCTACTGCATGAAATGAGGGAGCAAAGTTTTTTTTCTCTCTCCCCCTCATATCTGACACAATCTGGGGGCCTACTTTACAAAGCAAATGAAACCGTGTGGGTCCTGCAGCGCCCTGTATTGGTTGTATATGCGAAGCACAGTACAAGGCCGGAAAAAGCAAGGAAGCATGCAGCCAGCGCACAGGAGAAGAGATGAGAAGAGAGCGCTGAGTGAAAGATAGAAGCGCACCTTAACGGGCACAGGGGTCCAGTGGAGGGAGGGTTGAAATGAAGAAAAGGATGGAAACAGCAAAGGAAGAGACAGCACCAGCAGCACACAAAAAGATCTGACTTTTACCAGAGATGATCAGGGGAAAGCGCGAACGCAGTCCCCCACTACCACAAATTATGCAGTCGAGTTTCCCGCATTTGGGGAAATCGCAGGGGTCAGCACACCCAGAGTGCAATGGATGAGCCTCACCCTAGGAGAACCACCTGCGTGATCATGGTATCTCCCCTGCCAGGTAAGTATGAGTTGGACTAGGGCTCAGGAGGGCCCCTGCTTGGGCACACCCCCGTCAAGTGAAGGAGGTTGACCGGAGCCATGACAAGTGAACTCTCGGCAGGGGACGGGAAAAGAAAACTGCAGGGAGGCTGCATCTCTTCACGTTGACATGGGAAGGCGGAAGGGTGACTGTTCCTGAAGCACCCCCAAACTATGCGCACAACTAGTGCAAATCCTTCCCAGGGCACACTGCAGCAGATGAATTTGCATACCGTCATGTCATAAAAGCAGTCGGGCACAGTTACAGTAGCTGCAACCCTCATCTCCATATGAAAAGCAACAGGCAGTGCACCGTCCTATGTCTCAATGGGTTCTTAAATTGGAAAATAAAATATAAAAGGCAGCTTGAGATTTAACCCCCTCGCTGCTGAGGGTTTTCTCATCCTCGCACCGAGACCATTTTCCGACGTTAGCGCTCGTCCGAACGTCGTCGTCACGGATTTCTTTTTATTTATTTTTTCTTTCTTTCTTATCCCCCCTGCGGCACTCACACAAATTATACCTTGGTTTTTGTTTGTTTTTTTTTTCTTTCAAAATACTTTGTAGTCTCAAAAAAGCCATTAGTCTTTTTACTGATTTGAACACGTCAAAAGTTGTTTCACCCAAATGGCCCAAAAAGCGTATTTCTCAAGCAAGTGAACCAAAAGCAAATGTGATTTTTTTTCTTTTGTCCCCCGTCTTATAAGCACCATAGACAAATACTTTGTGTTTTGCCACCAATCCACCTGCCCAAAATCTGCACGCAAACCAAAAATGCTCTCTTTCTTCTAGTTTTCGCCGCCTCAATTTAAACGCTTACTATGTGTAGGAAGACTACGGCAGCCCAGCGAGGCCTACCATTTTACAAAGTAGACAAGCTACTGCATGAAATGAGGGAGCAAAGTTTTTTTTCTCTCTCCCCCTCATATCTGACACAATCTGGGGGCCTACTTTACAAAGCAAGTGAAACCGTGTGGGTCCTGCAGCGCCCTGTATTGGTTGTATATGCGAAGCACAGTACAAGGCCGGAAAAAGCAAGGAAGCATGCAGCCAGCGCACAGGAGAAGAGATGAGAAGAGAGCGCTGAGTGAAAGATAGAAGCGCACCTTAACGGGCACAGGGGTCCAGTGGAGGGAGGGTTGAAATGAAGAAAAGGATGGAAACAGCAAAGGAAGAGACAGCACCAGCAGCACACAAAAAGATCTGACTTTTACCAGAGATGATGAGGGGACAGCGCGAACGCAGTCCCCCACTACCACAAATTATGCAGTCAAGTTTCCCGCATTTGGGGAAATCGCAGGGGTCAGCACACCCGGAGTGCAATGGATGAGCCTCGCCCTGGGAGAACCACCTTCGTGATCATGGTATCTCCCCTGCCAGGTAAGTATAGGTTGGACTAGGGCTCAGGAGGGCCCCTGCTTGGGCACACCCCCGTCAAGTGAAGGAGGTTGACCGGAGCCATGACAAGTGAACTCTCGGCAGGGGACGGGAAAAGAAAACTGCAGGGAGGCTGCATCTCTTCACGTTGACATGGGAAGGCGGAAGGGTGACTGTTCCTGAAGCACCCCCAAACTATGCGCACAACTAGTGCAAATCCTTCCCAGGGCACACTGCAGCAGATGAATTTGCATACCGTCATGTCATAAAAGCAGTCGGGCACAGTTACAGTAGCTGCAACCCTCATCTCCATATGAAAAGCAACAGGCAGTGCACCGTCCTATGTCTCAATGGGTTCTTAAATTGGAAAATAAAATATAAAAGGCAGCTTGAGATTTAACCCCCTCGCTGCTGAGGGTTTTCTCATCCTCGCACCGAGACCATTTTCCGACGTTAGCGCTCGTCCGAACGTCGTCGTCACGGATTTCTTTTTATTTATTTTTTCTTTCTTTCTTATCCCCCCTGCGGCACTCACACAAATTATACCTTGGTTTTTGTTTGTTTTTTTTTTCTTTAAAAGACTTTGTAGTCTCAAAAAAGCCATTAGTCTTTTTACTGATTTGAACACGTCAAAAGTTGTTTCACCCAAATGGCCCAAAAAGCGTATTTCTCAAGCAAGTGAACCAAAAGCAAATGTGATTTTTTTTCTTTTGTCCCCCGTCTTATAAGCACCATAGACAAATACTTTGTGTTTTGCCACCAATCCACCTGCCCAAAATCTGCACGCAAACCAAAAATGCTCTCTTTCTTCTAGTTTTCGCCGCCTCAATTTAAACGCTTACTATGTGTAGGAAGACTACGGCAGCCCAGCGAGGCCTACCATTTTACAAAGTAGACAAGCTACTGCATGAAATGAGGGAGCAAAGTTTTTTTTCTCTCTCCCCCTCATATCTGACACAATCTGGGGGCCTACTTTACAAAGCAAGTGAAACCGTGTGGGTCCTGCAGCGCCCTGTATTGGTTGTATATGCGAAGCACAGTACAAGGCCGGAAAAAGCAAGGAAGCATGCAGCCAGCGCACAGGAGAAGAGATGAGAAGAGAGCGCTGAGTGAAAGATAGAAGCGCACCTTAACGGGCACAGGGGTCCAGTGGAGGGAGGGTTGAAATGAAGAAAAGGATGGAAACAGCAAAGGAAGAGACAGCACCAGCAACACACAAAAAGATCTGACTTTTACCAGAGATGATCAGGGGAAAGCGCGAACGCAGTCCCCCACTACCACAAATTATGCAGTCGAGTTTCCCGCATTTGGGGAAATCGCAGGGGTCAGCACACCCGGAGTGCAATGGATGAGCCTCGCCCTGGGAGAACCACCTTCGTGATCATGGTATCTCCCCTGCCAGGTAAGTATAGGTTGGACTAGGGCTCAGGAGGGCCCCTGCTTGGGCACACCCCCGTCAAGTGAAGGAGGTTGACCGGAGCCATGACAAGTGAACTCTCGGCAGGGGACGGGAAAAGAAAACTGCAGGGAGGCTGCATCTCTTCACGTTGACATGGGAAGGCGGAAGGGTGACTGTTCCTGAAGCACCCCCAAACTATGCGCACAACTAGTGCAAATCCTTCCCAGGGCACACTGCAGCAGATGAATTTGCATACCGTCATGTCATAAAAGCAGTCGGGCACAGTTTACAGTAGCTGCAACCCTCATCTCCATATGAAAAGCAACAGGCAGTGCACCGTCCTATGTCTCAATGGGTTCTTAAATTGGAAAATAAAATATAAAAGGCAGCTTGAGATTTAACCCCCTCGCTGCTGAGGGTTTTCTCATCCTCGCACCGAGACCATTTTCCGACGTTAGCGCTCGTCCGAACGTCGTCGTCACGGATTTCTTTTTATTTATTTTTTCTTTCTTTCTTATCCCCCCTGCGGCACTCACACAAATTATACCTTGGTTTTTGTTTGTTTTTTTTTTCTTTCAAAAGACTTTGTAGTCTCAAAAAAGCCATTAGTCTTTTTACTGATTTGAACACGTCAAAAGTTGTTTCACCCAAATGGCCCAAAAAGCGTATTTCTCAAGCAAGTGAACCAAAAGCAAATGTGATTTTTTTTCTTTTGTCCCCCGTCTTATAAGCACCATAGACAAATACTTTGTGTTTTGCCACCAATCCACCTGCCCAAAATCTGCACGCAAACCAAAAATGCTCTCTTTCTTCTAGTTTTCGCCGCCTCAATTTAAACGCATACTATGTGTAGGAAGACTACGGCAGCCCAGCGAGGCCTACCATTTTACAAAGTAGACAAGCTACTGCATGAAATGAGGGAGCAAAGTTTTTTTTCTCTCTCCCCCTCATATCTGACACAATCTGGGGGCCTACTTTACAAAGCAAGTAAAACCGTGTGGGTCCTGCAGCGCCCTGTATTGGTTGTATATGCGAAGCACAGTACAAGGCCGGAAAAAGCAAGGAAGCATGCAGCCAGCGCACAGGAGAAGAGATGAGAAGAGAGCGCTGAGTGAAAGATAGAAGCGCACCTTAACGGGCACAGGGGTCCAGTGGAGGGAGGGTTGAAATGAAGAAAAGGATGGAAACAGCAAAGGAAGAGACAGCACCAGCAGCACACAAAAAGATCTGACTTTTACCAGAGATGATGAGGGGAAAGCGCGAACACAGTCCCCCACTACCACAAATTATGCAGTCGAGTTTCCCGCATTTGGGGAAATCGCAGGGGTCAGCACACCCGGAGTACAATGGATGAGCCTCGCCCTGGGAGAACCACCTTCGTGATCATGGTATCTCCCCTGCCAGGTAAGTATAGGTTGGACTAGGGCTCAGGAGGGCCCCTGCTTGGGCACACCCCCGTCAAGTGAAGGAGGTTGACCGGAGCCATGACAAGTGAACTCTCGGCAGGGGACGGGAAAAGAAAACTGCAGGGAGGCTGCATCTCTTCACGTTGACATGGGAAGGCGGAAGGGTGACTGTTCCTGAAGCACCCCCAAACTATGCGCACAACTAGTGCAAATCCTTCCCAGGGCACACTGCAGCAGATGAATTTGCATACCGTCATGTCATAAAAGCAGTCGGGCACAGTTACAGTAGCTGCAACCCTCATCTCCATATGAAAAGCAACAGGCAGTGCACCGTCCTATGTCTCAATGGGTTCTTAAATTGGAAAATAAAATATAAAAGGCAGCTTGAGATTTAACCCCCTCGCTGCTGAGGGTTTTCTCATCCTCGCACCGAGACCATTTTCCGACGTTAGCGCTCGTCCGAACGTCGTCGTCACGGATTTCTTTTTATTTATTTTTTCTTTCTTTCTTATCCCCCCTGCGGCACTCACACAAATTATACCTTGGTTTTTGTTTGTTTTTTTTTTCTTTCAAAAGACTTTGTAGTCTCAAAAAAGCCATTAGTCTTTTTACTGATTTGAACACGTCAAAAGTTGTTTCACCCAAATGGCCCAAAAAGCGTATTTCTCAAGCAAGTGAACCAAAAGCAAATGTGATTTTTTTTCTTTTGTCCCCCGTCTTATAAGCACCATAGACAAATACTTTGTGTTTTGCCACCAATCCACCTGCCCAAAATCTGCACGCAAACCAAAAATGCTCTCTTTCTTCTAGTTTTCGCCGCCTCAATTTAAACGCTTACTATGTGTAGGAAGACTACGGCAGCCCAGCGAGGCCTACCATTTTACAAAGTAGACAAGCTACTGCATGAAATGAGGGAGCAAAGTTTTTTTTCTCTCTCCCCCTCATATCTGACACAATCTGGGGGCCTACTTTACAAAGCAAGTGAAACCGTGTGGGTCCTGCAGCGCCCTGTATTGGTTGTATATGCGAAGCACAGTACAAGGCCGGAAAAAGCAAGGAAGCATGCAGCCAGCGCACAGGAGAAGAAATGAGAAGAGAGCGCTGAGTGAAAGATAGAAGCGCACCTTAACGGGCACAGGGGTCCAGTGGAGGGAGAGTTGAAATGAAGAAAAGGATGGAAACAGCAAAGGAAGAGACAGCACCAGCAGCAAACAAAAAGATCTGACTTTTACCAGAGATGATCAGGGAAAAGCGCAAACGCAGTCCCCCACTACCACAAATTATGCAGTCGAGTTTCCCGCATTTGGGGAAATCGCAGGGGTCAGCACACCCGGAGTGCAATGGATGAGCCTCGCCCTGGGAGAACCACCTTCGTGATCATGGTATCTCCCCTGCCAGGTAAGTATGAGTTGGACTAGGGCTCAGGAGGGCCCCTGCTTGGGCACACCCCCGTCAAGTGAAGGAGGTTGACCGGAGCCATGACAAGTGAACTCTCGGCAGGGGACGGGAAAAGAAAACTGCAGGGAGGCTGCATCTCTTCACGTTGACATGGGAAGGCGGAAGGGTGACTGTTCCTGAAGCACCCCCAAACTATGCGCACAACTAGTGCAAATCCTTCCCAGGGCACACTGCAGCAGATGAATTTGCATACCGTCATGTCATAAAAGCAGTCGGGCACAGTTACAGTAGCTGCAACCCTCATCTCCATATGAAAAGCAACAGGTAGTGCACCGTCCTATGTCTCAATGGGTTCTTAAATTGGAAAATAAAATATAAAAGGCAGCTTGAGATTTAACCCCCTCGCTGCTGAGGGTTTTCTCATCCTCGCACCGAGACCATTTTCCGACGTTAGCGCTCGTCCGAACGTCGTCGTCACGGATTTCTTTTTATTTATTTTTTCTTTCTTTCTTATCCCCCCTGCGGCACTCACACAAATTATACCTTGGTTTTTGTTTGTTTTTTTTTTCTTTTAAAAGACTTTGTAGTCTCAAAAAAGCCATTAGTCTTTTTACTGATTTGAACACGTCAAAAGTTGTTTCACCCAAATGGCCCAAAAAGCGTATTTCTCAAGCAAGTGAACCAAAAGCAAATGTGATTTTTTTTCTTTTGTCCCCCGTCTTATAAGCACCATAGACAAATACGTTGTGTTTTGCCACCAATCCACCTGCCCAAAATCTGCACGCAAACCAAAAATGCTCTCTTTCTTCTAGTTTTCGCCGCCTCAATTTAAACGCTTACTATGTGTAGGAAGACTACGGCAGCCCAGCGAGGCCTACCATTTTACAAAGTAGACAAGCTACTGCATGAAATGAGGGAGCAAAGTTTTTTTTCTCTCTCCCCCTCATATCTGACACAATCTGGGGGCCTACTTTACAAAGCAAGTGAAACCGTGTGGGTCCAGCAGCGCCCTGTATTGGTTGTATATGCGAAGCACAGTACAAGGCCGGAAAAAGCAAGGAAGCATGCAGCCAGCGCACAGGAGAAGAGATGAGAAGAGAGCGCTGAGTGAAAGATAGAAGCGCACCTTAACGGGCACAGGGGTCCAGTGGAGGGAGGGTTGAAATGAAGAAAAGGATGGAAACAGCAAAGGAAGAGACAGCACCACCAGCACACAAAAAGATCTGACTTTTACCAGAGATGATCAGGGGAAAGCGCAAACGCAGTCCCCCACTACCACAAATTATGCAGTCGAGTTTCCCGCATTTGGAGAAATCGCAGGGGTCAGCACACCCGGAGTGCAATGGATGAGCCTCGCCCTGGGAGAACCACCTTCGTGATCATGGTATCTCCCCTGCCAGGTAAGTATGAGTTGGACTAGGGCTCAGGAGGGCCCCTGCTTGGGCACACCCCCGTCAAGTGAAGGAGGTTGACCGGAGCCATGACAAGTGAACTCTCGGCAGGGGACGGGAAAAGAAAACTGCAGGGAGGCTGCATCTCTTCACGTTGACATGGGAAGGCGGAAGGGTGACTGTTCCTGAAGCACCCCCAAACTATGCGCACAACTAGTGCAAATCCTTCCCAGGGCACACTGCAGCAGATGAATTTGCATACCGTCATGTCATAAAAGCAGTCGGGCACAGTTACAGTAGCTGCAACCCTCATCTCCATATGAAAAGCAACAGGCAGTGCACCGTCCTATGTCTCAATGGGTTCTTAAATTGGAAAATAAAATATAAAAGGCAGCTTGAGATTTAACCCCCTCGCTGCTGAGGGTTTTCTCATCCTCGCACCGAGACCATTTTCCGACGTTAGCGCTCGTCCGAACGTTGTCGTCACGGATTTCTTTTTATTTATTTTTTCTTTCTTTCTTATCCCCCCTGCGACACTCACACAAATTATACCTTGGTTTTTGTTTGTTTGTTTTTTCTTTCAAAAGACTTTGTAGTCTCAAAAAAGCCATTAGTCTTTTTACTGATTTGAACACGTCAAAAGTTGTTTCACCCAAATGGCCCAAAAAGCGTATTTCTCAAGCAAGTGAACCAAAAGCAAATGTGATTTTTTTTCTTTTGTCCCCCGTCTTATAAGCACCATAGACAAATACTTTGTGTTTTGCCACCAATCCACCTGCCCAAAATCTGCACGCAAACCAAAAATGCTCTCTTTCTTCTAGTTTTCGCCGCCTCAATTTAAACGCTTACTATGTGTAGGAAGACTACGGCAGCCCAGCGAGGCCTACCATTTTACAAAGTAGACAAGCTACTGCATGAAATGAGGGAGCAAAGTTTTTTTTCTCTCTCCCCCTCATATCTGACACAATCTGGGGGCCTACTTTACAAAGCAAGTGAAACCGTGTGGGTCCTGCAGCGCCCTGTATTGGTTGTATATGCGAAGCACAGTACAAGGCCGGAAAAAGCAAGGAAGCATGCAGCCAGCGCACAGGAGAAGAGATGAGAAGAGAGCGCTGAGTGAAAGATAGAAGCGCACCTTAACGGGCACAGGGGTCCAGTGGAGGGAGGGTTGAAATGAAGAAAAGGATGGAAACAGCAAAGGAAGAGACAGCACCAGCAGCACACAAAAAGATCTGACTTTTACCAGAGATGATGAGGGGACAGCGCGAACGCAGTCCCCCACTACCACAAATTATGCAGTCAAGTTTCCCGCATTTGGGGAAATCGCAGAGGTCAGCACACCCGGAGTGCAATGGATGAGCCTCGCCCTGGGAGAACCACCTTCATGATCATGGTATCTCCCCTGCCAGGTAAGTATGAGTTGGACTAGGGCTCAGGAGGGCCCCTGCTTGGGCACACCCCCGTCAAGTGAAGGAGGTTGACCGGAGCCATGACAAGTGAACTCTCGGTAGGGGACGGGAAAAGAAAACTGCAGGGAGGCTGCATCTCTTCACGTTGACATGGGAAGGCGGAAGGGTGACTGTTCCTGAAGCACCCCCAAACTATGCGCACAACTAGTGCAAATCCTTCCCAGGGCACACTGCAGCAGATGAATTTGCATACCGTCATGTCATAAAAGCAGTCGGGCACAGTTACAGTAGCTGCAACCCTCATCTCCATATGAAAAGCAACAGGCAGTGCACCGTCCTATGTCTCAATGGGTTCTTAAATTGGAAAATAAAATATAAAAGGCAGCTTGAGATTTAACCCCCTCGCTGCTGAGGGTTTTCTCATCCTCGCACCGAGACCATTTTCCGACATTAGCGCTCGTCCGAACGTCGTCGTCACGGATTTCTTTTTATTTATTTTTTCTTTCTTTCTTATCCCCCCTGCGGCACTCACACAAATTATACCTTGGTTTTTGTTTGTTTTTTTTTTCTTTCAAAAGACTTTGTAGTCTCAAAAAAGCCATTAGTCTTTTTACTGATTTGAACACGTCAAAAGTTGTTTCACCCAAATGGCCCAAAAAGCGTATTTCTCAAGCAAGTGAACCAAAAGCAAATGTGATTTTTTTTCTTTTGTCCCCCGTCTTATAAGCACCATAGACAAATACTTTGTGTTTTGCCACCAATCCACCTGCCCAAAATCTGCACGCAAACCAAAAATGCTCTCTTTCTTCTAGTTTTCGCCGCCTCAATTTAAACGCTTACTATGTGTAGGAAGACTACGGCAGCCCAGCGAGGCCTACCATTTTACAAAGTAGACAAGCTACTGCATGAAATGAGGGAGCAAAGTTTTTTTTCTCTCTCCCCCTCATATCTGACACAATCTGGGGGCCTACTTTACAAAGCAAATGAAACCGTGTGGGTCCTGCAGCGCCCTGTATTGGTTGTATATGCGAAGCACAGTACAAGGCCGGAAAAAGCAAGGAAGCATGCAGCCAGCGCACAGGAGAAGAGATGAGAAGAGAGCGCTGAGTGAAAGATAGAAGCGCACCTTAACGGGCACAGGGGTCCAGTGGAGGGAGGGTTGAAATGAAGAAAAGGATGGAAACAGCAAAGGAAGAGACAGCACCAGCAGCACACAAAAAGATCTGACTTTTACCAGAGATGATCAGGGGAAAGCGCAAACGCAGTCCCCCACTACCACAAATTATGCAGTCGAGTTTCCCGCATTTGGGGAAATCGCAGGGGTCAGCACACCCAGAGTGCAATGGATGAGCCTCACCCTGGGAGAACCACCTTCGTGATCATGGTATCTCCCCTGCCAGGTAAGTATGAGTTGGACTAGGGCTCAGGAGGGCCCCTGCTTGGGCACACCCCCGTCAAGTGAAGGAGGTTGACCGGAGCCATGACAAGTGAACTCTCGGCAGGGGACGGGAAAAGAAAACTGCAGGGAGGCTGCATCTCTTCACGTTGACATGGGAAGGCGGAAGGGTGACTGTTCCTGAAGCACCCCCAAACTATGCGCACAACTAGTGCAAATCCTTCCCAGGGCACACTGCAGCAGATGAATTTGCATACCGTCATGTCATAAAAGCAGTCGGGCACAGTTACAGTAGCTGCAACCCTCATCTCCATATGAAAAGCAACAGGCAGTGCACCGTCCTATGTCTCAATGGGTTCTTAAATTGGAAAATAAAATATAAAAGGCAGCTTGAGATTTAACCCCCTCGCTGCTGAGGGTTTTCTCATCCTCGCACCGAGACCATTTTCCGACGTTAGCGCTCGTCCGAACGTCGTCGTCACGGATTTCTTTTTATTTATTTTTTCTTTCTTTCTTATCCCCCCTGCGGCACTCACACAAATTATACCTTGGTTTTTGTTTGTTTGTTTTTTCTTTCAAAAGACTTTGTAGTCTCAAAAAAGCCATTAGTCTTTTTACTGATTTGAACACGTCAAAAGTTGTTTCACCCAAATGGCCCAAAAAGCGTATTTCTCAAGCAAGTGAACCAAAAGCAAATGTGATTTTTTTTCTTTTGTCCCCCGTCTTATAAGCACCATAGACAAATACTTTGTGTTTTGCCACCAATCCACCTGCCCAAAATCTGCACGCAAACCAAAAATGCTCTCTTTCTTCTAGTTTTCGCCGCCTCAATTTAAACGCTTACTATGTGTAGGAAGACTACGGCAGCCCAGCGAGGCCTACCATTTTACAAAGTAGACAAGCTACTGCATGAAATGAGGGAGCAAAGTTTTTTTTCTCTCTCCCCCTCATATCTGACACAATCTGGGGGCCTACTTTACAAAGCAAGTGAAACCGTGTGGGTCCTGCAGCGCCCTGTATTGGTTGTATATGCGAAGCACAGTACAAGGCCGGAAAAAGCAAGGAAGCATGCAGCCAGCGCACAGGAGAAGAGATGAGAAGAGAGCGCTGAGTGAAAGATAGAAGCGCACCTTAACGGGCACAGGGGTCCAGTGGAGGGAGGGTTGAAATGAAGAAAAGGATGGAAACAGCAAAGGAAGAGACAGCACCAGCAGCACACAAAAAGATCTGACTTTTACCAGAGATGATCAGGGGAAAGCGCAAACGCAGTCCCCCACTACCACAAATTATGCAGTCGAGTTTCCCGCATTTGGGGAAATCGCAGGGGTCAGCACACCTGGAGTGCAATGGATGAACCTCGCCCTGGGAGAACCACCTTCGTGATCATGGTATCTCCCCTGCCAGGTAAGTATGAGTTGGACTAGGGCTCAGGAGGGCCCCTGCTTGGGCACACCCCCGTCAAGTGAAGGAGGTTGACCGGAGCCATGACAAGTGAACTCTCGGCAGGGGACGGGAAAAGAAAACTGCAGGGAGGCTGCATCTCTTCACGTTGACATGGGAAGGCGGAAGGGTGACTGTTCCTGAAGCACCCCCAAACTATGCGCACAACTAGTGCAAATCCTTCCCAGGGCACACTGCAGCAGATGAATTTGCATACCGTCATGTCATAAAAGCAGTCGGGCACAGTTACAGTAGCTGCAACCCTCATCTCCATATGAAAAGCAACAGGCAGTGCACCGTCCTATGTCTCAATGGGTTCTTAAATTGGAAAATAAAATATAAAAGGCAGCTTGAGATTTAACCCCCTCGCTGCTGAGGGTTTTCTCATCCTCGCACCGAGACCATTTTCCGACGTTAGCGCTCGTCCGAACGTCGTCGTCACGGATTTCTTTTTATTTATTTTTTCTTTCTTTCTTATCCCCCCTGCGGCACTCACACAAATTATACCTTGGTTTTTGTTTGTTTTTTTTTTCTTTCAAAAGACTTTGTAGTCTCAAAAAAGCCATTAGTCTTTTTACTGATTTGAACACGTCAAAAGTTGTTTCACCCAAATGGCCCAAAAAGCGTATTTCTCAAGCAAGTGAACCAAAAGCAAATGTGATTTTTTTTCTTTTGTCCCCTGTCTTATAAGCACCATAGACAAATACTTTGTGTTTTGCCACCAATCCACCTGCCCAAAATCTGCACGCAAACCAAAAATGCTCTCTTTCTTCTAGTTTTCGCCGCCTCAATTTAAACGCTTACTATGTGTAGGAAGACTACGGCAGCCCAGCGAGGCCTACCATTTTACAAAGTAGACAAGCTACTGCATGAAATGAGGGAGCAAAGTTTTTTTTCTCTCTCCCCCTCATATCTGACACAATCTGGGGGCCTACTTTACAAAGCAAGTGAAACCGTGTGGGTCCTGCAGCGCCCTGTATTGGTTGTATATGCGAAGCACAGTACAAGGCCGGAAAAAGCAAGGAAGCATGCAGCCAGCGCACAGGAGTAGAGATGAGAAGAGAGCGCTGAGTGAAAGATAGAAGCGCACCTTAACGGGCACAGGAGTCCAGTGGAGGGAGAGTTGAAATGAAGAAAAGGGTGGAAACAGCAAAGGAAGAGACAGCACCAGCAGCACACAAAAAGATCTGACTTTTACCAGAGATGATGAGGGGAAAGCGCGAACGCAGTCCCCCACTACCACAAATTATGCAGTCGAGTTTCCCGCATTTGGGGAAATCGCAGGGATCAGCACACCCGGAGTGCAATGGATGAGCCTCGCCCTGGGAGAACCACCTTTGTGATCATGGTATCTCCCCTGCCAGGTAAGTATGAGTTGGACTAGGGCTCAGGAGGGCCCCTGCTTGGGCACACCCCCGTCAAGTGAAGGAGGTTGACCGGAGCCATGACAAGTGAACTCTCGGTAGGGGACGGGAAAAGAAAACTGCAGGGAGGCTGCATCTCTTCACGTTGACATGGGAAGGCGGAAGGGTGACTGTTCCTGAAGCACCCCCAAACTATGCGCACAACTAGTGCAAATCCTTCCCAGGGCACACTGCAGCAGATGAATTTGCATACCGTCATGTCATAAAAGCAGTCGGGCACAGTTACAGTAGCTGCAACCCTCATCTCCATATGAAAAGCAACAGGCAGTGCACCGTCCTATGTCTCAATGGGTTCTTAAATTGGAAAATAAAATATAAAAGGCAGCTTGAGATTTAACCCCCTCGCTGCTGAGGGTTTTCTCATCCTCGCACCGAGACCATTTTCCGACGTTAGCGCTCGTCCGAACGTTGTCGTCACGGATTTCTTTTTATTTATTTTTTCTTTCTTTCTTATCCCCCCTGCGGCACTCACACAAATTATACCTTGGTTTTTGTTTGTTTGTTTTTTTCTTTCAAAAGACTTTGTAGTCTCAAAAAAGCCATTAGTCTTTTTACTGATTTGAACACGTCAAAAGTTGTTTCACCCAAATGGCCCAAAAAGCGTATTTCTCAAGCAAGTGAACCAAAAGCAAATGTGATTTTTTTTTCTTTTGTACCCCGTCTTATAAGCACCATAGACAAATACTTTGTGTTTTGCCACCAATCCACCTGCCCAAAATCTGCACGCAAACCAAAAATGCTCTCTTTCTTCTAGTTTTCGCCGCCTCAATTTAAACGCTTACTATGTGTAGGAAGACTACGGCAGCCCAGCGAGGCCTACCATTTTACAAAGTAGACAAGCTACTGCATGAAATGAGGGAGCAAAGTTTTTTTTCTCTCTCCCCCTCATATCTGACACAATCTGGGGGCCTACTTTACAAAGCAAGTGAAACCGTGTGGGTCCTGCAGCGCCCTGTATTGGTTGTATATGCGAAGCACAGTACAAGGCCGGAAAAAGCAAGGAAGCATGCAGCCAGCACACAGGAGAAGAGATGAGAAGAGAGCGCTGAGTGAAAGATAGAAGCGCACCTTAACGGGCACAGGGGTCCAGTGGAGGGAGGGTTGAAATGAAGAAAAGGATGGAAACAGCAAAGGAAGAGACAGCACCAGCAGCACACAAAAAGATCTGACTTTTACCAGAGATGATCAGGGGAAAGCGCGAACGCAGTCCCCCACTACCACAAATTATGCAGTTGAGTTTCCCGCATTTGGGGAAATCGCAGGGGTCAGCACACCCGGAGTGCAATGGATGAGCCTCGCCCTGGGAGAACCACCTTCGTGATCATGGTATCTCCCCTGCCAGGTAAGTATAGGTTGGACTAGGGCTCAGGAGGGCCCCTGCTTGGGCACACCCCCGTCAAGTGAAGGAGGTTGACCGGAGCCATGACAAGTGAACTCTCGGCAGGGGACGGGAAAAGAAAACTGCAGGGAGGCTGCATCTCTTCACGTTGACATGGGAAGGCGGAAGGGTGACTGTTCCTGAAGCACCCCCAAACTATGCGCACAACTAGTGCAAATCCTTCCCAGGGCACACTGCAGCAGATGAATTTGCATACCGTCATGTCATAAAAGCAGTCGGGCACAGTTACAGTAGCTGCAACCCTCATCTCCATATGAAAAGCAACAGGCAGTGCACCGTCCTATGTCTCAATGGGTTCTTAAATTGGAAAATAAAATATAAAAGGCAGCTTGAGATTTAACCCCCTCGCTGCTGAGGGTTTTCTCATCCTCGCACCGAGACCATTTTCCGACGTTAGCGCTCGTCCGAACGTCGTCGTCACGGATTTCTTTTTATTTATTTTTTCTTTCTTTCTTATCCCCCCTGCGGCACTCACACAAATTATACCTTGGTTTTTGTTTGTTTTTTTTTTCTTTAAAAGACTTTGTAGTCTCAAAAAAGCCATTAGTCTTTTTACTGATTTGAACACGTCAAAAGTTGTTTCACCCAAATGGCCCAAAAAGCGTATTTCTCAAGCAAGTGAACCAAAAGCAAATGTGATTTTTTTTCTTTTGTCCCCCGTCTTATAAGCACCATAGACAAATACTTTGTGTTTTGCCACCAATCCACCTGCCCAAAATCTGCACGCAAACCAAAAATGCTCTCTTTCTTCTAGTTTTCGCCGCCTCAATTTAAACGCTTACTATGTGTAGGAAGACTACGGCAGCCCAGCGAGGCCTACCATTTTACAAAGTAGACAAGCTACTGCATGAAATGAGGGAGCAAAGTTTTTTTTCTCTCTCCCCCTCATATCTGACACAATCTGGGGGCCTACTTTACAAAGCAAGTGAAACCGTGTGGGTCCTGCAGCGCCCTGTATTGGTTGTATATGCGAAGCACAGTACAAGGCCGGAAAAAGCAAGGAAGCATGCAGCCAGCGCACAGGAGAAGAGATGAGAAGAGAGCGCTGAGTGAAAGATAGAAGCGCACCTTAACGGGCACAGGGGTCCAGTGGAGGGAGGGTTGAAATGAAGAAAAGGATGGAAACAGCAAAGGAAGAGACAGCACCAGCAACACACAAAAAGATCTGACTTTTACCAGAGATGATCAGGGGAAAGCGCGAACGCAGTCCCCCACTACCACAAATTATGCAGTCGAGTTTCCCGCATTTGGGGAAATCGCAGGGGTCAGCACACCCAGAGTGCAATGGATGAGCCTCGCCCTGGGAGAACCACCTTCGTGATCATGGTATCTCCCCTGCCAGGTAAGTATAGGTTGGACTAGGGCTCAGGAGGGCCCCTGCTTGGGCACACCCCCGTCAAGTGAAGGAGGTTGACCGGAGCCATGACAAGTGAACTCTCGGCAGGGGACGGGAAAAGAAAACTGCAGGGAGGCTGCATCTCTTCACGTTGACATGGGAAGGCGGAAGGGTGACTGTTCCTGAAGCACCCCCAAACTATGCGCACAACTAGTGCAAATCCTTCCCAGGGCACACTGCAGCAGATGAATTTGCATACCGTCATGTCATAAAAGCAGTCGGGCACAGTTTACAGTAGCTGCAACCCTCATCTCCATATGAAAAGCAACAGGCAGTGCACCGTCCTATGTCTCAATGGGTTCTTAAATTGGAAAATAAAATATAAAAGGCAGCTTGAGATTTAACCCCCTCGCTGCTGAGGGTTTTCTCATCCTCGCACCGAGACCATTTTCCGACGTTAGCGCTCGTCCGAACGTCGTCGTCACGGATTTCTTTTTATTTATTTTTTCTTTCTTTCTTATCCCCCCTGCGGCACTCACACAAATTATACCTTGGTTTTTGTTTGTTTTTTTTTTCTTTCAAAAGACTTTGTAGTCTCAAAAAAGCCATTAGTCTTTTTACTGATTTGAACACGTCAAAAGTTGTTTCACCCAAATGGCCCAAAAAGCGTATTTCTCAAGCAAGTGAACCAAAAGCAAATGTGATTTTTTTTCTTTTGTCCCCCGTCTTATAAGCACCATAGACAAATACTTTGTGTTTTGCCACCAATCCACCTGCCCAAAATCTGCACGCAAACCAAAAATGCTCTCTTTCTTCTAGTTTTCGCCGCCTCAATTTAAACGCATACTATGTGTAGGAAGACTACGGCAGCCCAGCGAGGCCTACCATTTTACAAAGTAGACAAGCTACTGCATGAAATGAGGGAGCAAAGTTTTTTTTCTCTCTCCCCCTCATATCTGACACAATCTGGGGGCCTACTTTACAAAGCAAGTAAAACCGTGTGGGTCCTGCAGCGCCCTGTATTGGTTGTATATGCGAAGCACAGTACAAGGCCGGAAAAAGCAAGGAAGCATGCAGCCAGCGCACAGGAGAAGAGATGAGAAGAGAGCGCTGAGTGAAAGATAGAAGCGCACCTTAACGGGCACAGGGGTCCAGTGGAGGGAGGGTTGAAATGAAGAAAAGGATGGAAACAGCAAAGGAAGAGACAGCACCAGCAGCACACAAAAAGATCTGACTTTTACCAGAGATGATGAGGGGAAAGCGCGAACACAGTCCCCCACTACCACAAATTATGCAGTCGAGTTTCCCGCATTTGGGGAAATCGCAGGGGTCAGCACACCCGGAGTACAATGGATGAGCCTCGCCCTGGGAGAACCACCTTCGTGATCATGGTATCTCCCCTGCCAGGTAAGTATAGGTTGGACTAGGGCTCAGGAGGGCCCCTGCTTGGGCACACCCCCGTCAAGTGAAGGAGGTTGACCGGAGCCATGACAAGTGAACTCTCGGCAGGGGACGGGAAAAGAAAACTGCAGGGAGGCTGCATCTCTTCACGTTGACATGGGAAGGCGGAAGGGTGACTGTTCCTGAAGCACCCCCAAACTATGCGCACAACTAGTGCAAATCCTTCCCAGGGCACACTGCAGCAGATGAATTTGCATACCGTCATGTCATAAAAGCAGTCGGGCACAGTTACAGTAGCTGCAACCCTCATCTCCATATGAAAAGCAACAGGCAGTGCACCGTCCTATGTCTCAATGGGTTCTTAAATTGGAAAATAAAATATAAAAGGCAGCTTGAGATTTAACCCCCTCGCTGCTGAGGGTTTTCTCATCCTCGCACCGAGACCATTTTCCGACGTTAGCGCTCGTCCGAACGTCGTCGTCACGGATTTCTTTTTATTTATTTTTTCTTTCTTTCTTATCCCCCCTGCGGCACTCACACAAATTATACCTTGGTTTTTGTTTGTTTTTTTTTTCTTTCAAAAGACTTTGTAGTCTCAAAAAAGCCATTAGTCTTTTTACTGATTTGAACACGTCAAAAGTTGTTTCACCCAAATGGCCCAAAAAGCGTATTTCTCAAGCAAGTGAACCAAAAGCAAATGTGATTTTTTTTCTTTTGTCCCCTGTCTTATAAGCACCATAGACAAATACTTTGTGTTTTGCCACCAATCCACCTGCCCAAAATCTGCACGCAAACCAAAAATGCTCTCTTTCTTCTAGTTTTCGCCGCCTCAATTTAAACGCTTACTATGTGTAGGAAGACTACGGCAGCCCAGCGAGGCCTACCATTTTACAAAGTAGACAAGCTACTGCATGAAATGAGGGAGCAAAGTTTTTTTTCTCTCTCCCCCTCATATCTGACACAATCTGGGGGCCTACTTTACAAAGCAAGTGAAACCGTGTGGGTCCTGCAGCGCCCTGTATTGGTTGTATATGCGAAGCACAGTACAAGGCCGGAAAAAGCAAGGAAGCATGCAGCCAGCGCACAGGAGTAGAGATGAGAAGAGAGCGCTGAGTGAAAGATAGAAGCGCACCTTAACGGGCACAGGAGTCCAGTGGAGGGAGAGTTGAAATGAAGAAAAGGGTGGAAACAGCAAAGGAAGAGACAGCACCAGCAGCACACAAAAAGATCTGACTTTTACCAGAGATGATGAGGGGAAAGCGCGAACGCAGTCCCCCACTACCACAAATTATGCAGTCGAGTTTCCCGCATTTGGGGAAATCGCAGGGATCAGCACACCCGGAGTGCAATGGATGAGCCTCGCCCTGGGAGAACCACCTTTGTGATCATGGTATCTCCCCTGCCAGGTAAGTATGAGTTGGACTAGGGCTCAGGAGGGCCCCTGCTTGGGCACACCCCCGTCAAGTGAAGGAGGTTGACCGGAGCCATGACAAGTGAACTCTCGGTAGGGGACGGGAAAAGAAAACTGCAGGGAGGCTGCATCTCTTCACGTTGACATGGGAAGGCGGAAGGGTGACTGTTCCTGAAGCACCCCCAAACTATGCGCACAACTAGTGCAAATCCTTCCCAGGGCACACTGCAGCAGATGAATTTGCATACCGTCATGTCATAAAAGCAGTCGGGCACAGTTACAGTAGCTGCAACCCTCATCTCCATATGAAAAGCAACAGGCAGTGCACCGTCCTATGTCTCAATGGGTTCTTAAATTGGAAAATAAAATATAAAAGGCAGCTTGAGATTTAACCCCCTCGCTGCTGAGGGTTTTCTCATCCTCGCACCGAGACCATTTTCCGACGTTAGCGCTCGTCCGAACGTTGTCGTCACGGATTTCTTTTTATTTATTTTTTCTTTCTTTCTTATCCCCCCTGCGGCACTCACACAAATTATACCTTGGTTTTTGTTTGTTTGTTTTTTTCTTTCAAAAGACTTTGTAGTCTCAAAAAAGCCATTAGTCTTTTTACTGATTTGAACACGTCAAAAGTTGTTTCACCCAAATGGCCCAAAAAGCGTATTTCTCAAGCAAGTGAACCAAAAGCAAATGTGATTTTTTTTTCTTTTGTACCCCGTCTTATAAGCACCATAGACAAATACTTTGTGTTTTGCCACCAATCCACCTGCCCAAAATCTGCACGCAAACCAAAAATGCTCTCTTTCTTCTAGTTTTCGCCGCCTCAATTTAAACGCTTACTATGTGTAGGAAGACTACGGCAGCCCAGCGAGGCCTACCATTTTACAAAGTAGACAAGCTACTGCATGAAATGAGGGAGCAAAGTTTTTTTTCTCTCTCCCCCTCATATCTGACACAATCTGGGGGCCTACTTTACAAAGCAAGTGAAACCGTGTGGGTCCTGCAGCGCCCTGTATTGGTTGTATATGCGAAGCACAGTACAAGGCCGGAAAAAGCAAGGAAGCATGCAGCCAGCGCACAGGAGAAGAGATGAGAAGAGAGCGCTGAGTGAAAGATAGAAGCGCACCTTAACGGGCACAGGGGTCCAGTGGAGGGAGGGTTGAAATGAAGAAAAGGATGGAAACAGCAAAGGAAGAGACAGCACCAGCAGCACACAAAAAGATCTGACTTTTACCAGAGATGATCAGGGGAAAGCGCGAACGCAGTCCCCCACTACCACAAATTATGCAGTTGAGTTTCCCGCATTTGGGGAAATCGCAGGGGTCAGCACACCCGGAGTGCAATGGATGAGCCTCGCCCTGGGAGAACCACCTTCGTGATCATGGTATCTCCCCTGCCAGGTAAGTATAGGTTGGACTAGGGCTCAGGAGGGCCCCTGCTTGGGCACACCCCCGTCAAGTGAAGGAGGTTGACCGGAGCCATGACAAGTGAACTCTCGGCAGGGGACGGGAAAAGAAAACTGCAGGGAGGCTGCATCTCTTCACGTTGACATGGGAAGGCGGAAGGGTGACTGTTCCTGAAGCACCCCCAAACTATGCGCACAACTAGTGCAAATCCTTCCCAGGGCACACTGCAGCAGATGAATTTGCATACCGTCATGTCATAAAAGCAGTCGGGCACAGTTACAGTAGCTGCAACCCTCATCTCCATATGAAAAGCAACAGGCAGTGCACCGTCCTATGTCTCAATGGGTTCTTAAATTGGAAAATAAAATATAAAAGGCAGCTTGAGATTTAACCCCCTCGCTGCTGAGGGTTTTCTCATCCTCGCACCGAGACCATTTTCCGACGTTAGCGCTCGTCCGAACGTCGTCGTCACGGATTTCTTTTTATTTATTTTTTCTTTCTTTCTTATCCCCCCTGCGGCACTCACACAAATTATACCTTGGTTTTTGTTTGTTTTTTTTTTCTTTAAAAGACTTTGTAGTCTCAAAAAAGCCATTAGTCTTTTTACTGATTTGAACACGTCAAAAGTTGTTTCACCCAAATGGCCCAAAAAGCGTATTTCTCAAGCAAGTGAACCAAAAGCAAATGTGATTTTTTTTCTTTTGTCCCCCGTCTTATAAGCACCATAGACAAATACTTTGTGTTTTGCCACCAATCCACCTGCCCAAAATCTGCACGCAAACCAAAAATGCTCTCTTTCTTCTAGTTTTCGCCGCCTCAATTTAAACGCTTACTATGTGTAGGAAGACTACGGCAGCCCAGCGAGGCCTACCATTTTACAAAGTAGACAAGCTACTGCATGAAATGAGGGAGCAAAGTTTTTTTTCTCTCTCCCCCTCATATCTGACACAATCTGGGGGCCTACTTTACAAAGCAAGTGAAACCGTGTGGGTCCTGCAGCGCCCTGTATTGGTTGTATATGCGAAGCACAGTACAAGGCCGGAAAAAGCAAGGAAGCATGCAGCCAGCGCACAGGAGAAGAGATGAGAAGAGAGCGCTGAGTGAAAGATAGAAGCGCACCTTAACGGGCACAGGGGTCCAGTGGAGGGAGGGTTGAAATGAAGAAAAGGATGGAAACAGCAAAGGAAGAGACAGCACCAGCAACACACAAAAAGATCTGACTTTTACCAGAGATGATCAGGGGAAAGCGCGAACGCAGTCCCCCACTACCACAAATTATGCAGTCGAGTTTCCCGCATTTGGGGAAATCGCAGGGGTCAGCACACCCGGAGTGCAATGGATGAGCCTCGCCCTGGGAGAACCACCTTCGTGATCATGGTATCTCCCCTGCCAGGTAAGTATAGGTTGGACTAGGGCTCAGGAGGGCCCCTGCTTGGGCACACCCCCGTCAAGTGAAGGAGGTTGACCGGAGCCATGACAAGTGAACTCTCGGCAGGGGACGGGAAAAGAAAACTGCAGGGAGGCTGCATCTCTTCACGTTGACATGGGAAGGCGGAAGGGTGACTGTTCCTGAAGCACCCCCAAACTATGCGCACAACTAGTGCAAATCCTTCCCAGGGCACACTGCAGCAGATGAATTTGCATACCGTCATGTCATAAAAGCAGTCGGGCACAGTTTACAGTAGCTGCAACCCTCATCTCCATATGAAAAGCAACAGGCAGTGCACCGTCCTATGTCTCAATGGGTTCTTAAATTGGAAAATAAAATATAAAAGGCAGCTTGAGATTTAACCCCCTCGCTGCTGAGGGTTTTCTCATCCTCGCACCGAGACCATTTTCCGACGTTAGCGCTCGTCCGAACGTCGTCGTCACGGATTTCTTTTTATTTATTTTTTCTTTCTTTCTTATCCCCCCTGCGGCACTCACACAAATTATACCTTGGTTTTTGTTTGTTTTTTTTTTCTTTCAAAAGACTTTGTAGTCTCAAAAAAGCCATTAGTCTTTTTACTGATTTGAACACGTCAAAAGTTGTTTCACCCAAATGGCCCAAAAAGCGTATTTCTCAAGCAAGTGAACCAAAAGCAAATGTGATTTTTTTTCTTTTGTCCCCCGTCTTATAAGCACCATAGACAAATACTTTGTGTTTTGCCACCAATCCACCTGCCCAAAATCTGCACGCAAACCAAAAATGCTCTCTTTCTTCTAGTTTTCGCCGCCTCAATTTAAACGCATACTATGTGTAGGAAGACTACGGCAGCCCAGCGAGGCCTACCATTTTACAAAGTAGACAAGCTACTGCATGAAATGAGGGAGCAAAGTTTTTTTTCTCTCTCCCCCTCATATCTGACACAATCTGGGGGCCTACTTTACAAAGCAAGTAAAACCGTGTGGGTCCTGCAGCGCCCTGTATTGGTTGTATATGCGAAGCACAGTACAAGGCCGGAAAAAGCAAGGAAGCATGCAGCCAGCGCACAGGAGAAGAGATGAGAAGAGAGCGCTGAGTGAAAGATAGAAGCGCACCTTAACGGGCACAGGGGTCCAGTGGAGGGAGGGTTGAAATGAAGAAAAGGATGGAAACAGCAAAGGAAGAGACAGCACCAGCAGCACACAAAAAGATCTGACTTTTACCAGAGATGATGAGGGGAAAGCGCGAACACAGTCCCCCACTACCACAAATTATGCAGTCGAGTTTCCCGCATTTGGGGAAATCGCAGGGGTCAGCACACCCGGAGTACAATGGATGAGCCTCGCCCTGGGAGAACCACCTTCGTGATCATGGTATCTCCCCTGCCAGGTAAGTATAGGTTGGACTAGGGCTCAGGAGGGCCCCTGCTTGGGCACACCCCCGTCAAGTGAAGGAGGTTGACCGGAGCCATGACAAGTGAACTCTCGGCAGGGGACGGGAAAAGAAAACTGCAGGGAGGCTGCATCTCTTCACGTTGACATGGGAAGGCGGAAGGGTGACTGTTCCTGAAGCACCCCCAAACTATGCGCACAACTAGTGCAAATCCTTCCCAGGGCACACTGCAGCAGATGAATTTGCATACCGTCATGTCATAAAAGCAGTCGGGCACAGTTACAGTAGCTGCAACCCTCATCTCCATATGAAAAGCAACAGGCAGTGCACCGTCCTATGTCTCAATGGGTTCTTAAATTGGAAAATAAAATATAAAAGGCAGCTTGAGATTTAACCCCCTCGCTGCTGAGGGTTTTCTCATCCTCGCACCGAGACCATTTTCCGACGTTAGCGCTCGTCCGAACGTCGTCGTCACGGATTTCTTTTTATTTATTTTTTCTTTCTTTCTTATCCCCCCTGCGGCACTCACACAAATTATACCTTGGTTTTTGTTTGTTTTTTTTTTCTTTCAAAAGACTTTGTAGTCTCAAAAAAGCCATTAGTCTTTTTACTGATTTGAACACGTCAAAAGTTGTTTCACCCAAATGGCCCAAAAAGCGTATTTCTCAAGCAAGTGAACCAAAAGCAAATGTGATTTTTTTTCTTTTGTCCCCCGTCTTATAAGCACCATAGACAAATACTTTGTGTTTTGCCACCAATCCACCTGCCCAAAATCTGCACGCAAACCAAAAATGCTCTCTTTCTTCTAGTTTTCGCCGCCTCAATTTAAACGCTTACTATGTGTAGGAAGACTACGGCAGCCCAGCGAGGCCTACCATTTTACAAAGTAGACAAGCTACTGCATGAAATGAGGGAGCAAAGTTTTTTTTCTCTCTCCCCCTCATATCTGACACAATCTGGGGGCCTACTTTACAAAGCAAGTGAAACCGTGTGGGTCCTGCAGCGCCCTGTATTGGTTGTATATGCGAAGCACAGTACAAGGCCGGAAAAAGCAAGGAAGCATGCAGCCAGCGCACAGGAGAAGAAATGAGAAGAGAGCGCTGAGTGAAAGATAGAAGCGCACCTTAACGGGCACAGGGGTCCAGTGGAGGGAGAGTTGAAATGAAGAAAAGGATGGAAACAGCAAAGGAAGAGACAGCACCAGCAGCAAACAAAAAGATCTGACTTTTACCAGAGATGATCAGGGGAAAGCGCAAACGCAGTCCCCCACTACCACAAATTATGCAGTCGAGTTTCCCGCATTTGGGGAAATCGCAGGGGTCAGCACACCCGGAGTGCAATGGATGAGCCTCGCCCTGGGAGAACCACCTTCGTGATCATGGTATCTCCCCTGCCAGGTAAGTATGAGTTGGACTAGGGCTCAGGAGGGCCCCTGCTTGGGCACACCCCCGTCAAGTGAAGGAGGTTGACCGGAGCCATGACAAGTGAACTCTCGGCAGGGGACGGGAAAAGAAAACTGCAGGGAGGCTGCATCTCTTCACGTTGACATGGGAAGGCGGAAGGGTGACTGTTCCTGAAGCACCCCCAAACTATGCGCACAACTAGTGCAAATCCTTCCCAGGGCACACTGCAGCAGATGAATTTGCATACCGTCATGTCATAAAAGCAGTCGGGCACAGTTACAGTAGCTGCAACCCTCATCTCCATATGAAAAGCAACAGGTAGTGCACCGTCCTATGTCTCAATGGGTTCTTAAATTGGAAAATAAAATATAAAAGGCAGCTTGAGATTTAACCCCCTCGCTGCTGAGGGTTTTCTCATCCTCGCACCGAGACCATTTTCCGACGTTAGCGCTCGTCCGAACGTCGTCGTCACGGATTTCTTTTTATTTATTTTTTCTTTCTTTCTTATCCCCCCTGCGGCACTCACACAAATTATACCTTGGTTTTTGTTTGTTTTTTTTTTCTTTCAAAAGACTTTGTAGTCTCAAAAAAGCCATTAGTCTTTTTACTGATTTGAACACGTCAAAAGTTGTTTCACCCAAATGGCCCAAAAAGCGTATTTCTCAAGCAAGTGAACCAAAAGCAAATGTGATTTTTTTTCTTTTGTCCCCCGTCTTATAAGCACCATAGACAAATACGTTGTGTTTTGCCACCAATCCACCTGCCCAAAATCTGCACGCAAACCAAAAATGCTCTCTTTCTTCTAGTTTTCGCCGCCTCAATTTAAACGCTTACTATGTGTAGGAAGACTACGGCAGCCCAGCGAGGCCTACCATTTTACAAAGTAGACAAGCTACTGCATGAAATGAGGGAGCAAAGTTTTTTTTCTCTCTCCCCCTCATATCTGACACAATCTGGGGGCCTACTTTACAAAGCAAGTGAAACCGTGTGGGTCCAGCAGCGCCCTGTATTGGTTGTATATGCGAAGCACAGTACAAGGCCGGAAAAAGCAAGGAAGCATGCAGCCAGCGCACAGGAGAAGAGATGAGAAGAGAGCGCTGAGTGAAAGATAGAAGCGCACCTTAACGGGCACAGGGGTCCAGTGGAGGGAGGGTTGAAATGAAGAAAAGGATGGAAACAGCAAAGGAAGAGACAGCACCACCAGCACACAAAAAGATCTGACTTTTACCAGAGATGATCAGGGGAAAGCGCAAACGCAGTCCCCCACTACCACAAATTATGCAGTCGAGTTTCCCGCATTTGGAGAAATCGCAGGGGTCAGCACACCCGGAGTGCAATGGATGAGCCTCGCCCTGGGAGAACCACCTTCGTGATCATGGTATCTCCCCTGCCAGGTAAGTATGAGTTGGACTAGGGCTCAGGAGGGCCCCTGCTTGGGCACACCCCCGTCAAGTGAAGGAGGTTGACCGGAGCCATGACAAGTGAACTCTCGGCAGGGGACGGGAAAAGAAAACTGCAGGGAGGCTGCATCTCTTCACGTTGACATGGGAAGGCGGAAGGGTGACTGTTCCTGAAGCACCCCCAAACTATGCGCACAACTAGTGCAAATCCTTCCCAGGGCACACTGCAGCAGATGAATTTGCATACCGTCATGTCATAAAAGCAGTCGGGCACAGTTACAGTAGCTGCAACCCTCATCTCCATATGAAAAGCAACAGGCAGTGCACCGTCCTATGTCTCAATGGGTTCTTAAATTGGAAAATAAAATATAAAAGGCAGCTTGAGATTTAACCCCCTCGCTGCTGAGGGTTTTCTCATCCTCGCACCGAGACCATTTTCCGACGTTAGCGCTCGTCCGAACGTTGTCGTCACGGATTTCTTTTTATTTATTTTTTCTTTCTTTCTTATCCCCCCTGCGACACTCACACAAATTATACCTTGGTTTTTGTTTGTTTGTTTTTTCTTTCAAAAGACTTTGTAGTCTCAAAAAAGCCATTAGTCTTTTTACTGATTTGAACACGTCAAAAGTTGTTTCACCCAAATGGCCCAAAAAGCGTATTTCTCAAGCAAGTGAACCAAAAGCAAATGTGATTTTTTTTCTTTTGTCCCCCGTCTTATAAGCACCATAGACAAATACTTTGTGTTTTGCCACCAATCCACCTGCCCAAAATCTGCACGCAAACCAAAAATGCTCTCTTTCTTCTAGTTTTCGCCGCCTCAATTTAAACGCTTACTATGTGTAGGAAGACTACGGCAGCCCAGCGAGGCCTACCATTTTACAAAGTAGACAAGCTACTGCATGAAATGAGGGAGCAAAGTTTTTTTTCTCTCTCCCCCTCATATCTGACACAATCTGGGGGCCTACTTTACAAAGCAAGTGAAACCGTGTGGGTCCTGCAGCGCCCTGTATTGGTTGTATATGCGAAGCACAGTACAAGGCCGGAAAAAGCAAGGAAGCATGCAGCCAGCGCACAGGAGAAGAGATGAGAAGAGAGCGCTGAGTGAAAGATAGAAGCGCACCTTAACGGGCACAGGGGTCCAGTGGAGGGAGGGTTGAAATGAAGAAAAGGATGGAAACAGCAAAGGAAGAGACAGCACCAGCAGCACACAAAAAGATCTGACTTTTACCAGAGATGATGAGGGGACAGCGCGAACGCAGTCCCCCACTACCACAAATTATGCAGTCAAGTTTCCCGCATTTGGGGAAATCGCAGAGGTCAGCACACCCGGAGTGCAATGGATGAGCCTCGCCCTGGGAGAACCACCTTCATGATCATGGTATCTCCCCTGCCAGGTAAGTATGAGTTGGACTAGGGCTCAGGAGGGCCCCTGCTTGGGCACACCCCCGTCAAGTGAAGGAGGTTGACCGGAGCCATGACAAGTGAACTCTCGGTAGGGGACGGGAAAAGAAAACTGCAGGGAGGCTGCATCTCTTCACGTTGACATGGGAAGGCGGAAGGGTGACTGTTCCTGAAGCACCCCCAAACTATGCGCACAACTAGTGCAAATCCTTCCCAGGGCACACTGCAGCAGATGAATTTGCATACCGTCATGTCATAAAAGCAGTCGGGCACAGTTACAGTAGCTGCAACCCTCATCTCCATATGAAAAGCAACAGGCAGTGCACCGTCCTATGTCTCAATGGGTTCTTAAATTGGAAAATAAAATATAAAAGGCAGCTTGAGATTTAACCCCCTCGCTGCTGAGGGTTTTCTCATCCTCGCACCGAGACCATTTTCCGACATTAGCGCTCGTCCGAACGTCGTCGTCACGGATTTCTTTTTATTTATTTTTTCTTTCTTTCTTATCCCCCCTGCGGCACTCACACAAATTATACCTTGGTTTTTGTTTGTTTTTTTTTTCTTTCAAAAGACTTTGTAGTCTCAAAAAAGCCATTAGTCTTTTTACTGATTTGAACACGTCAAAAGTTGTTTCACCCAAATGGCCCAAAAAGCGTATTTCTCAAGCAAGTGAACCAAAAGCAAATGTGATTTTTTTTCTTTTGTCCCCCGTCTTATAAGCACCATAGACAAATACTTTGTGTTTTGCCACCAATCCACCTGCCCAAAATCTGCACGCAAACCAAAAATGCTCTCTTTCTTCTAGTTTTCGCCGCCTCAATTTAAACGCTTACTATGTGTAGGAAGACTACGGCAGCCCAGCGAGGCCTACCATTTTACAAAGTAGACAAGCTACTGCATGAAATGAGGGAGCAAAGTTTTTTTTCTCTCTCCCCCTCATATCTGACACAATCTGGGGGCCTACTTTACAAAGCAAATGAAACCGTGTGGGTCCTGCAGCGCCCTGTATTGGTTGTATATGCGAAGCACAGTACAAGGCCGGAAAAAGCAAGGAAGCATGCAGCCAGCGCACAGGAGAAGAGATGAGAAGAGAGCGCTGAGTGAAAGATAGAAGCGCACCTTAACGGGCACAGGGGTCCAGTGGAGGGAGGGTTGAAATGAAGAAAAGGATGGAAACAGCAAAGGAAGAGACAGCACCAGCAGCACACAAAAAGATCTGACTTTTACCAGAGATGATCAGGGGAAAGCGCAAACGCAGTCCCCCACTACCACAAATTATGCAGTCGAGTTTCCCGCATTTGGGGAAATCGCAGGGGTCAGCACACCCAGAGTGCAATGGATGAGCCTCGCCCTGGGAGAACCACCTTCGTGATCATGGTATCTCCCCTGCCAGGTAAGTATAGGTTGGACTAGGGCTCAGGAGGGCCCCTGCTTGGGCACACCCCCGTCAAGTGAAGGAGGTTGACCGGAGCCATGACAAGTGAACTCTCGGCAGGGGACGGGAAAAGAAAACTGCAGGGAGGCTGCATCTCTTCACGTTGACATGGGAAGGCGGAAGGGTGACTGTTCCTGAAGCACCCCCAAACTATGCGCACAACTAGTGCAAATCCTTCCCAGGGCACACTGCAGCAGATGAATTTGCATACCGTCATGTCATAAAAGCAGTCGGGCACAGTTACAGTAGCTGCAACCCTCATCTCCATATGAAAAGCAACAGGCAGTGCACCGTCCTATGTCTCAATGGGTTCTTAAATTGGAAAATAAAATATAAAAGGCAGCTTGAGATTTAACCCCCTCGCTGCTGAGGGTTTTCTCATCCTCGCACCGAGACCATTTTCCGACGTTAGCGCTCGTCCGAACGTCGTCGTCACGGATTTCTTTTTATTTATTTTTTCTTTCTTTCTTATCCCCCCTGCGGCACTCACACAAATTATACCTTGGTTTTTGTTTGTTTTTTTTTTCTTTCAAAAGACTTTGTAGTCTCAAAAAAGCCATTAGTCTTTTTACTGATTTGAACACGTCAAAAGTTGTTTCACCCAAATGGCCCAAAAAGCGTATTTCTCAAGCAAGTGAACCAAAAGCAAATGTGATTTTTTTTCTTTTGTCCCCCGTCTTATAAGCACCATAGACAAATACTTTGTGTTTTGCCACCAATCCACCTGCCCAAAATCTGCACGCAAACCAAAAATGCTCTCTTTCTTCTAGTTTTCGCCGCCTCAATTTAAACGCTTACTATGTGTAGGAAGACTACGGCAGCCCAGCGAGGCCTACCATTTTACAAAGTAGACAAGCTACTGCATGAAATGAGGGAGCAAAGTTTTTTTTCTCTCTCCCCCTCATATCTGACACAATCTGGGGGCCTACTTTACAAAGCAAATGAAACCGTGTGGGTCCTGCAGCGCCCTGTATTGGTTGTATATGCGAAGCACAGTACAAGGCCGGAAAAAGCAAGGAAGCATGCAGCCAGCGCACAGGAGAAGAGATGAGAAGAGAGCGCTGAGTGAAAGATAGAAGCGCACCTTAACGGGCACAGGGGTCCAGTGGAGGGAGAGTTGAAATGAAGAAAAGGATGGAAACAGCAAAGGAAGAGACAGCACCAGCAGCACACAAAAAGATCTGACTTTTACCAGAGATGATCAGGGGAAAGCGCAAACGCAGTCCCCCACTACCACAAATTATGCAGTCGAGTTTCCCGCATTTGGGGAAATCGCAGGGGTCAGCACACCCAGAGTGCAATGGATGAGCCTCGCCCTGGGAGAACCACCTTCGTGATCATGGTATCTCCCCTGCCAGGTAAGTATAGGTTGGACTAGGGCTCAGGAGGGCCCCTGCTTGGGCACACCCCCGTCAAGTGAAGGAGGTTGACCGGAGCCATGACAAGTGAACTCTCGGCAGGGGACGGGAAAAGAAAACTGCAGGGAGGCTGCATCTCTTCACGTTGACATGGGAAGGCGGAAGGGTGACTGTTCCTGAAGCACCCCCAAACTATGCGCACAACTAGTGCAAATCCTTCCCAGGGCACACTGCAGCAGATGAATTTGCATACCGTCATGTCATAAAAGCAGTCGGGCACAGTTACAGTAGCTGCAACCCTCATCTCCATATGAAAAGCAACAGGCAGTGCACCGTCCTATGTCTCAATGGGTTCTTAAATTGGAAAATAAAATATAAAAGGCAGCTTGAGATTTAACCCCCTCGCTGCTGAGGGTTTTCTCATCCTCGCACCGAGACCATTTTCCGACGTTAGCGCTCGTCCGAACGTCGTCGTCACGGATTTCTTTTTATTTATTTTTTCTTTCTTTCTTATCCCCCCTGCGGCACTCACACAAATTATACCTTGGTTTTTGTTTGTTTTTTTTTTCTTTAAAAGACTTTGTAGTCTCAAAAAAGCCATTAGTCTTTTTACTGATTTGAACACGTCAAAAGTTGTTTCACCCAAATGGCCCAAAAAGCGTATTTCTCAAGCAAGTGAACCAAAAGCAAATGTGATTTTTTTTCTTTTGTCCCCCGTCTTATAAGCACCATAGACAAATACTTTGTGTTTTGCCACCAATCCACCTGCCCAAAATCTGCACGCAAACCAAAAATGCTCTCTTTCTTCTAGTTTTCGCCGCCTCAATTTAAACGCTTACTATGTGTAGGAAGACTACGGCAGCCCAGCGAGGCCTACCATTTTACAAAGTAGACAAGCTACTGCATGAAATGAGGGAGCAAAGTTTTTTTTCTCTCTCCCCCTCATATCTGACACAATCTGGGGGCCTACTTTACAAAGCAAGTGAAACCGTGTGGGTCCTGCAGCGCCCTGTATTGGTTGTATATGCGAAGCACAGTACAAGGCCGGAAAAAGCAAGGAAGCATGCAGCCAGCGCACAGGAGAAGAGATGAGAAGAGAGCGCTGAGTGAAAGATAGAAGCGCACCTTAACGGGCACAGGGGTCCAGTGGAGGGAGGGTTGAAATGAAGAAAAGGATGGAAACAGCAAAGGAAGAGACAGCACCAGCAACACACAAAAAGATCTGACTTTTACCAGAGATGATCAGGGGAAAGCGCGAACGCAGTCCCCCACTACCACAAATTATGCAGTCGAGTTTCCCGCATTTGGGGAAATCGCAGGGGTCAGCACACCCGGAGTGCAATGGATGAGCCTCGCCCTGGGAGAACCACCTTCGTGATCATGGTATCTCCCCTGCCAGGTAAGTATAGGTTGGACTAGGGCTCAGGAGGGCCCCTGCTTGGGCACACCCCCGTCAAGTGAAGGAGGTTGACCGGAGCCATGACAAGTGAACTCTCGGCAGGGGACGGGAAAAGAAAACTGCAGGGAGGCTGCATCTCTTCACGTTGACATGGGAAGGCGGAAGGGTGACTGTTCCTGAAGCACCCCCAAACTATGCGCACAACTAGTGCAAATCCTTCCCAGGGCACACTGCAGCAGATGAATTTGCATACCGTCATGTCATAAAAGCAGTCGGGCACAGTTTACAGTAGCTGCAACCCTCATCTCCATATGAAAAGCAACAGGCAGTGCACCGTCCTATGTCTCAATGGGTTCTTAAATTGGAAAATAAAATATAAAAGGCAGCTTGAGATTTAACCCCCTCGCTGCTGAGGGTTTTCTCATCCTCGCACCGAGACCATTTTCCGACGTTAGCGCTCGTCCGAACGTCGTCGTCACGGATTTCTTTTTATTTATTTTTTCTTTCTTTCTTATCCCCCCTGCGGCACTCACACAAATTATACCTTGGTTTTTGTTTGTTTTTTTTTTCTTTCAAAAGACTTTGTAGTCTCAAAAAAGCCATTAGTCTTTTTACTGATTTGAACACGTCAAAAGTTGTTTCACCCAAATGGCCCAAAAAGCGTATTTCTCAAGCAAGTGAACCAAAAGCAAATGTGATTTTTTTTCTTTTGTCCCCCGTCTTATAAGCACCATAGACAAATACTTTGTGTTTTGCCACCAATCCACCTGCCCAAAATCTGCACGCAAACCAAAAATGCTCTCTTTCTTCTAGTTTTCGCCGCCTCAATTTAAACGCATACTATGTGTAGGAAGACTACGGCAGCCCAGCGAGGCCTACCATTTTACAAAGTAGACAAGCTACTGCATGAAATGAGGGAGCAAAGTTTTTTTTCTCTCTCCCCCTCATATCTGACACAATCTGGGGGCCTACTTTACAAAGCAAGTAAAACCGTGTGGGTCCTGCAGCGCCCTGTATTGGTTGTATATGCGAAGCACAGTACAAGGCCGGAAAAAGCAAGGAAGCATGCAGCCAGCGCACAGGAGAAGAGATGAGAAGAGAGCGCTGAGTGAAAGATAGAAGCGCACCTTAACGGGCACAGGGGTCCAGTGGAGGGAGGGTTGAAATGAAGAAAAGGATGGAAACAGCAAAGGAAGAGACAGCACCAGCAGCACACAAAAAGATCTGACTTTTACCAGAGATGATGAGGGGAAAGCGCGAACACAGTCCCCCACTACCACAAATTATGCAGTCGAGTTTCCCGCATTTGGGGAAATCGCAGGGGTCAGCACACCCGGAGTACAATGGATGAGCCTCGCCCTGGGAGAACCACCTTCGTGATCATGGTATCTCCCCTGCCAGGTAAGTATAGGTTGGACTAGGGCTCAGGAGGGCCCCTGCTTGGGCACACCCCCGTCAAGTGAAGGAGGTTGACCGGAGCCATGACAAGTGAACTCTCGGCAGGGGACGGGAAAAGAAAACTGCAGGGAGGCTGCATCTCTTCACGTTGACATGGGAAGGCGGAAGGGTGACTGTTCCTGAAGCACCCCCAAACTATGCGCACAACTAGTGCAAATCCTTCCCAGGGCACACTGCAGCAGATGAATTTGCATACCGTCATGTCATAAAAGCAGTCGGGCACAGTTACAGTAGCTGCAACCCTCATCTCCATATGAAAAGCAACAGGCAGTGCACCGTCCTATGTCTCAATGGGTTCTTAAATTGGAAAATAAAATATAAAAGGCAGCTTGAGATTTAACCCCCTCGCTGCTGAGGGTTTTCTCATCCTCGCACCGAGACCATTTTCCGACGTTAGCGCTCGTCCGAACGTCGTCGTCACGGATTTCTTTTTATTTATTTTTTCTTTCTTTCTTATCCCCCCTGCGGCACTCACACAAATTATACCTTGGTTTTTGTTTGTTTTTTTTTTCTTTCAAAAGACTTTGTAGTCTCAAAAAAGCCATTAGTCTTTTTACTGATTTGAACACGTCAAAAGTTGTTTCACCCAAATGGCCCAAAAAGCGTATTTCTCAAGCAAGTGAACCAAAAGCAAATGTGATTTTTTTTCTTTTGTCCCCCGTCTTATAAGCACCATAGACAAATACTTTGTGTTTTGCCACCAATCCACCTGCCCAAAATCTGCACGCAAACCAAAAATGCTCTCTTTCTTCTAGTTTTCGCCGCCTCAATTTAAACGCTTACTATGTGTAGGAAGACTACGGCAGCCCAGCGAGGCCTACCATTTTACAAAGTAGACAAGCTACTGCATGAAATGAGGGAGCAAAGTTTTTTTTCTCTCTCCCCCTCATATCTGACACAATCTGGGGGCCTACTTTACAAAGCAAGTGAAACCGTGTGGGTCCTGCAGCGCCCTGTATTGGTTGTATATGCGAAGCACAGTACAAGGCCGGAAAAAGCAAGGAAGCATGCAGCCAGCGCACAGGAGAAGAAATGAGAAGAGAGCGCTGAGTGAAAGATAGAAGCGCACCTTAACGGGCACAGGGGTCCAGTGGAGGGAGAGTTGAAATGAAGAAAAGGATGGAAACAGCAAAGGAAGAGACAGCACCAGCAGCAAACAAAAAGATCTGACTTTTACCAGAGATGATCAGGGGAAAGCGCAAACGCAGTCCCCCACTACCACAAATTATGCAGTCGAGTTTCCCGCATTTGGGGAAATCGCAGGGGTCAGCACACCCGGAGTGCAATGGATGAGCCTCGCCCTGGGAGAACCACCTTCGTGATCATGGTATCTCCCCTGCCAGGTAAGTATGAGTTGGACTAGGGCTCAGGAGGGCCCCTGCTTGGGCACACCCCCGTCAAGTGAAGGAGGTTGACCGGAGCCATGACAAGTGAACTCTCGGCAGGGGACGGGAAAAGAAAACTGCAGGGAGGCTGCATCTCTTCACGTTGACATGGGAAGGCGGAAGGGTGACTGTTCCTGAAGCACCCCCAAACTATGCGCACAACTAGTGCAAATCCTTCCCAGGGCACACTGCAGCAGATGAATTTGCATACCGTCATGTCATAAAAGCAGTCGGGCACAGTTACAGTAGCTGCAACCCTCATCTCCATATGAAAAGCAACAGGTAGTGCACCGTCCTATGTCTCAATGGGTTCTTAAATTGGAAAATAAAATATAAAAGGCAGCTTGAGATTTAACCCCCTCGCTGCTGAGGGTTTTCTCATCCTCGCACCGAGACCATTTTCCGACGTTAGCGCTCGTCCGAACGTCGTCGTCACGGATTTCTTTTTATTTATTTTTTCTTTCTTTCTTATCCCCCCTGCGGCACTCACACAAATTATACCTTGGTTTTTGTTTGTTTTTTTTTTCTTTCAAAAGACTTTGTAGTCTCAAAAAAGCCATTAGTCTTTTTACTGATTTGAACACGTCAAAAGTTGTTTCACCCAAATGGCCCAAAAAGCGTATTTCTCAAGCAAGTGAACCAAAAGCAAATGTGATTTTTTTTCTTTTGTCCCCCGTCTTATAAGCACCATAGACAAATACGTTGTGTTTTGCCACCAATCCACCTGCCCAAAATCTGCACGCAAACCAAAAATGCTCTCTTTCTTCTAGTTTTCGCCGCCTCAATTTAAACGCTTACTATGTGTAGGAAGACTACGGCAGCCCAGCGAGGCCTACCATTTTACAAAGTAGACAAGCTACTGCATGAAATGAGGGAGCAAAGTTTTTTTTCTCTCTCCCCCTCATATCTGACACAATCTGGGGGCCTACTTTACAAAGCAAGTGAAACCGTGTGGGTCCAGCAGCGCCCTGTATTGGTTGTATATGCGAAGCACAGTACAAGGCCGGAAAAAGCAAGGAAGCATGCAGCCAGCGCACAGGAGAAGAGATGAGAAGAGAGCGCTGAGTGAAAGATAGAAGCGCACCTTAACGGGCACAGGGGTCCAGTGGAGGGAGGGTTGAAATGAAGAAAAGGATGGAAACAGCAAAGGAAGAGACAGCACCACCAGCACACAAAAAGATCTGACTTTTACCAGAGATGATCAGGGGAAAGCGCAAACGCAGTCCCCCACTACCACAAATTATGCAGTCGAGTTTCCCGCATTTGGAGAAATCGCAGGGGTCAGCACACCCGGAGTGCAATGGATGAGCCTCGCCCTGGGAGAACCACCTTCGTGATCATGGTATCTCCCCTGCCAGGTAAGTATGAGTTGGACTAGGGCTCAGGAGGGCCCCTGCTTGGGCACACCCCCGTCAAGTGAAGGAGGTTGACCGGAGCCATGACAAGTGAACTCTCGGCAGGGGACGGGAAAAGAAAACTGCAGGGAGGCTGCATCTCTTCACGTTGACATGGGAAGGCGGAAGGGTGACTGTTCCTGAAGCACCCCCAAACTATGCGCACAACTAGTGCAAATCCTTCCCAGGGCACACTGCAGCAGATGAATTTGCATACCGTCATGTCATAAAAGCAGTCGGGCACAGTTACAGTAGCTGCAACCCTCATCTCCATATGAAAAGCAACAGGCAGTGCACCGTCCTATGTCTCAATGGGTTCTTAAATTGGAAAATAAAATATAAAAGGCAGCTTGAGATTTAACCCCCTCGCTGCTGAGGGTTTTCTCATCCTCGCACCGAGACCATTTTCCGACGTTAGCGCTCGTCCGAACGTTGTCGTCACGGATTTCTTTTTATTTATTTTTTCTTTCTTTCTTATCCCCCCTGCGACACTCACACAAATTATACCTTGGTTTTTGTTTGTTTGTTTTTTCTTTCAAAAGACTTTGTAGTCTCAAAAAAGCCATTAGTCTTTTTACTGATTTGAACACGTCAAAAGTTGTTTCACCCAAATGGCCCAAAAAGCGTATTTCTCAAGCAAGTGAACCAAAAGCAAATGTGATTTTTTTTCTTTTGTCCCCCGTCTTATAAGCACCATAGACAAATACTTTGTGTTTTGCCACCAATCCACCTGCCCAAAATCTGCACGCAAACCAAAAATGCTCTCTTTCTTCTAGTTTTCGCCGCCTCAATTTAAACGCTTACTATGTGTAGGAAGACTACGGCAGCCCAGCGAGGCCTACCATTTTACAAAGTAGACAAGCTACTGCATGAAATGAGGGAGCAAAGTTTTTTTTCTCTCTCCCCCTCATATCTGACACAATCTGGGGGCCTACTTTACAAAGCAAGTGAAACCGTGTGGGTCCTGCAGCGCCCTGTATTGGTTGTATATGCGAAGCACAGTACAAGGCCGGAAAAAGCAAGGAAGCATGCAGCCAGCGCACAGGAGAAGAGATGAGAAGAGAGCGCTGAGTGAAAGATAGAAGCGCACCTTAACGGGCACAGGGGTCCAGTGGAGGGAGGGTTGAAATGAAGAAAAGGATGGAAACAGCAAAGGAAGAGACAGCACCAGCAGCACACAAAAAGATCTGACTTTTACCAGAGATGATGAGGGGACAGCGCGAACGCAGTCCCCCACTACCACAAATTATGCAGTCAAGTTTCCCGCATTTGGGGAAATCGCAGAGGTCAGCACACCCGGAGTGCAATGGATGAGCCTCGCCCTGGGAGAACCACCTTCATGATCATGGTATCTCCCCTGCCAGGTAAGTATGAGTTGGACTAGGGCTCAGGAGGGCCCCTGCTTGGGCACACCCCCGTCAAGTGAAGGAGGTTGACCGGAGCCATGACAAGTGAACTCTCGGTAGGGGACGGGAAAAGAAAACTGCAGGGAGGCTGCATCTCTTCACGTTGACATGGGAAGGCGGAAGGGTGACTGTTCCTGAAGCACCCCCAAACTATGCGCACAACTAGTGCAAATCCTTCCCAGGGCACACTGCAGCAGATGAATTTGCATACCGTCATGTCATAAAAGCAGTCGGGCACAGTTACAGTAGCTGCAACCCTCATCTCCATATGAAAAGCAACAGGCAGTGCACCGTCCTATGTCTCAATGGGTTCTTAAATTGGAAAATAAAATATAAAAGGCAGCTTGAGATTTAACCCCCTCGCTGCTGAGGGTTTTCTCATCCTCGCACCGAGACCATTTTCCGACATTAGCGCTCGTCCGAACGTCGTCGTCACGGATTTCTTTTTATTTATTTTTTCTTTCTTTCTTATCCCCCCTGCGGCACTCACACAAATTATACCTTGGTTTTTGTTTGTTTTTTTTTTCTTTCAAAAGACTTTGTAGTCTCAAAAAAGCCATTAGTCTTTTTACTGATTTGAACACGTCAAAAGTTGTTTCACCCAAATGGCCCAAAAAGCGTATTTCTCAAGCAAGTGAACCAAAAGCAAATGTGATTTTTTTTCTTTTGTCCCCCGTCTTATAAGCACCATAGACAAATACTTTGTGTTTTGCCACCAATCCACCTGCCCAAAATCTGCACGCAAACCAAAAATGCTCTCTTTCTTCTAGTTTTCGCCGCCTCAATTTAAACGCTTACTATGTGTAGGAAGACTACGGCAGCCCAGCGAGGCCTACCATTTTACAAAGTAGACAAGCTACTGCATGAAATGAGGGAGCAAAGTTTTTTTTCTCTCTCCCCCTCATATCTGACACAATCTGGGGGCCTACTTTACAAAGCAAATGAAACCGTGTGGGTCCTGCAGCGCCCTGTATTGGTTGTATATGCGAAGCACAGTACAAGGCCGGAAAAGCAAGGAAGCATGCAGCCAGCGCACAGGAGAAGAGATGAGAAGAGAGCGCTGAGTGAAAGATAGAAGCGCACCTTAACGGGCACAGGGGTCCAGTGGAGGGAGGGTTGAAATGAAGAAAAGGATGGAAACAGCAAAGGAAGAGACAGCACCAGCAGCACACAAAAAGATCTGACTTTTACCAGAGATGATCAGGGGAAAGCGCAAACGCAGTCCCCCACTACCACAAATTATGCAGTCGAGTTTCCCGCATTTGGGGAAATCGCAGGGGTCAGCACACCCAGAGTGCAATGGATGAGCCTCGCCCTGGGAGAACCACCTTCGTGATCATGGTATCTCCCCTGCCAGGTAAGTATGAGTTGGACTAGGGCTCAGGAGGGCCCCTGCTTGGGCACACCCCCGTCAAGTGAAGGAAGGTTGACCGGAGCCATGACAAGTGAACTCTCGGCAGGGGACGGGAAAAGAAAACTGCAGGGAGGCTGCATCTCTTCACGTTGACATGGGAAGGCGGAAGGGTGACTGTTCCTGAAGCACCCCCAAACTATGCGCACAACTAGTGCAAATCCTTCCCAGGGCACACTGCAGCAGATGAATTTGCATACCGTCATGTCATAAAAGCAGTCGGGCACAGTTACAGTAGCTGCAACCCTCATCTCCATATGAAAAGCAACAGGCAGTGCACCGTCCTATGTCTCAATGGGTTCTTAAATTGGAAAATAAAATATAAAAGGCAGCTTGAGATTTAACCCCCTCGCTGCTGAGGGTTTTCTCATCCTCGCACCGAGACCATTTTCCGACGTTAGCGCTCGTCCGAACGTCGTCGTCACGGATTTCTTTTTATTTATTTTTTCTTTCTTTCTTATCCCCCCTGCGGCACTCACACAAATTATACCTTGGTTTTTGTTTGTTTGTTTTTTCTTTCAAAAGACTTTGTAGTCTCAAAAAAGCCATTAGTCTTTTTACTGATTTGAACACGTCAAAAGTTGTTTCACCCAAATGGCCCAAAAAGCGTATTTCTCAAGCAAGTGAACCAAAAGCAAATGTGATTTTTTTTCTTTTGTCCCCCGTCTTATAAGCACCATAGACAAATACTTTGTGTTTTGCCACCAATCCACCTGCCCAAAATCTGCACGCAAACCAAAAATGCTCTCTTTCTTCTAGTTTTCGCCGCCTCAATTTAAACGCTTACTATGTGTAGGAAGACTACGGCAGCCCAGCGAGGCCTACCATTTTACAAAGTAGACAAGCTACTGCATGAAATGAGGGAGCAAAGTTTTTTTTCTCTCTCCCCCTCATATCTGACACAATCTGGGGGCCTACTTTACAAAGCAAGTGAAACCGTGTGGGTCCTGCAGCGCCCTGTATTGGTTGTATATGCGAAGCACAGTACAAGGCCGGAAAAAGCAAGGAAGCATGCAGCCAGCGCACAGGAGAAGAGATGAGAAGAGAGCGCTGAGTGAAAGATAGAAGCGCACCTTAACGGGCACAGGGGTCCAGTGGAGGGAGGGTTGAAATGAAGAAAAGGATGGAAACAGCAAAGGAAGAGACAGCACCAGCAGCACACAAAAAGATCTGACTTTTACCAGAGATGATCAGGGGAAAGCGCAAACGCAGTGCCCCACTACCACAAATTATGCAGTCGAGTTTCCCGCATTTGGGGAAATCGCAGGGATCAGCACACCCGGAGTGCAATGGATGAGCCTCGCCCTGGGAGAACCACCTTTGTGATCATGGTATCTCCCCTGCCAGGTAAGTATGAGTTGGACTAGGGCTCAGGAGGGCCCCTGCTTGGGCACACCCCCGTCAAGTGAAGGAGGTTGACCGGAGCCATGACAAGTGAACTCTCGGTAGGGGACGGGAAAAGAAAACTGCAGGGAGGCTGCATCTCTTCACGTTGACATGGGAAGGCGGAAGGGTGACTGTTCCTGAAGCACCCCCAAACTATGCGCACAACTAGTGCAAATCCTTCCCAGGGCACACTGCAGCAGATGAATTTGCATACCGTCATGTCATAAAAGCAGTCGGGCACAGTTACAGTAGCTGCAACCCTCATCTCCATATGAAAAGCAACAGGCAGTGCACCGTCCTATGTCTCAATGGGTTCTTAAATTGGAAAATAAAATATAAAAGGCAGCTTGAGATTTAACCCCCTCGCTGCTGAGGGTTTTCTCATCCTCGCACCGAGACCATTTTCCGACGTTAGCGCTCGTCCGAACGTTGTCGTCACGGATTTCTTTTTATTTATTTTTTCTTTCTTTCTTATCCCCCCTGCGGCACTCACACAAATTATACCTTGGTTTTTGTTTGTTTGTTTTTTTCTTTCAAAAGACTTTGTAGTCTCAAAAAAGCCATTAGTCTTTTTACTGATTTGAACACGTCAAAAGTTGTTTCACCCAAATGGCCCAAAAAGCGTATTTCTCAAGCAAGTGAACCAAAAGCAAATGTGATTTTTTTTCTTTTGTCCCCCGTCTTATAAGCACCATAGACAAATACTTTGTGTTTTGCCACCAATCCACCTGCCCAAAATCTGCACGCAAACCAAAAATGCTCTCTTTCTTCTAGTTTTCGCCGCCTCAATTTAAACGCTTACTATGTGTAGGAAGACTACGGCAGCCCAGCGAGGCCTACCATTTTACAAAGTAGACAAGCTACTGCATGAAATGAGGGAGCAAAGTTTTTTTTCTCTCTCCCCCTCATATCTGACACAATCTGGGGGCCTACTTTACAAAGCAAGTGAAACCGTGTGGGTCCTGCAGCGCCCTGTATTGGTTGTATATGCGAAGCACAGTACAAGGCCGGAAAAAGCAAGGAAGCATGCAGCCAGCACACAGGAGAAGAGATGAGAAGAGAGCGCTGAGTGAAAGATAGAAGCGCACCTTAACGGGCACAGGGGTCCAGTGGAGGGAGGGTTGAAATGAAGAAAAGGATGGAAACAGCAAAGGAAGAGACAGCACCAGCAGCACACAAAAAGATCTGACTTTTACCAGAGATGATCAGGGGAAAGCGCGAACGCAGTCCCCCACTACCACAAATTATGCAGTTGAGTTTCCCGCATTTGGGGAAATCGCAGGGGTCAGCACACCTGGAGTGCAATGGATGAACCTCGCCCTGGGAGAACCACCTTCGTGATCATGGTATCTCCCCTGCCAGGTAAGTATGAGTTGGACTAGGGCTCAGGAGGGCCCCTGCTTGGGCACACCCCCGTCAAGTGAAGGAGGTTGACCGGAGCCATGACAAGTGAACTCTCGGCAGGGGACGGGAAAAGAAAACTGCAGGGAGGCTGCATCTCTTCACGTTGACATGGGAAGGCGGAAGGGTGACTGTTCCTGAAGCACCCCCAAACTATGCGCACAACTAGTGCAAATCCTTCCCAGGGCACACTGCAGCAGATGAATTTGCATACCGTCATGTCATAAAAGCAGTCGGGCACAGTTACAGTAGCTGCAACCCTCATCTCCATATGAAAAGCAACAGGCAGTGCACCGTCCTATGTCTCAATGGGTTCTTAAATTGGAAAATAAAATATAAAAGGCAGCTTGAGATTTAACCCCCTCGCTGCTGAGGGTTTTCTCATCCTCGCACCGAGACCATTTTCCGACGTTAGCGCTCGTCCGAACGTCGTCGTCACGGATTTCTTTTTATTTATTTTTTCTTTCTTTCTTATCCCCCCTGCGGCACTCACACAAATTATACCTTGGTTTTTGTTTGTTTTTTTCTTCTTTCAAAAGACTTTGTAGTCTCAAAAAAGCCATTAGTCTTTTTACTGATTTGAACACGTCAAAAGTTGTTTCACCCAAATGGCCCAAAAAGCGTATTTCTCAAGCAAGTGAACCAAAAGCAAATGTGATTTTTTTTCTTTTGTCCCCCGTCTTATAAGCACCATAGACAAATACTTTGTGTTTTGCCACCAATCCACCTGCCCAAAATCTGCACGCAAACCAAAAATGCTCTCTTTCTTCTAGTTTTCGCCGCCTCAATTTAAACGCTTACTATGTGTAGGAAGACTACGGCAGCCCAGCGAGGCCTACCATTTTACAAAGTAGACAAGCTACTGCATGAAATGAGGGAGCAAAGTTTTTTTTCTCTCTCCCCCTCATATCTGACACAATCTGGGGGCCTACTTTACAAAGCAAGTGAAACCGTGTGGGTCCTGCAGCGCCCTGTATTGGTTGTATATGCGAAGCACAGTACAAGGCCGGAAAAAGCAAGGAAGCATGCAGCCAGCGCACAGGAGAAGAGATGAGAAGAGAGCGCTGAGTGAAAGATAGAAGCGCACCTTAACGGGCACAGGGGTCCAGTGGAGGGAGGGTTGAAATGAAGAAAAGGATGGAAACAGCAAAGGAAGAGACAGCACCAGCAGCACACAAAAAGATCTGACTTTTACCAGAGATGATGAGGGGAAAGCGCGAACGCAGTCCCCCACTACCACAAATTATGCAGTCGAGTTTCCCGCATTTGGGGAAATCGCAGGGGTCAGCACACCCGGAGTGCAATGGATGAGCCTCGCCCTGGGAGAACCACCTTCGTGATCATGGTATCTCCCCTGCCAGGTAAGTATGAGTTGGACTAGGGCTCAGGAGGGCCCCTGCTTGGGCACACCCCCGTCAAGTGAAGGAGGTTGACCGGAGCCATGACAAGTGAACTCTCGGCAGGGGACGGGAAAAGAAAACTGCAGGGAGGCTGCATCTCTTCACGTTGACATGGGAAGGCGGAAGGGTGACTGTTCCTGAAGCACCCCCAAACTATGCGCACAACTAGTGCAAATCCTTCCCAGGGCACACTGCAGCAGATGAATTTGCAGACCGTCATGTCATAAAAGCAGTCGGGCACAGTTACAGTAGCTGCAACCCTCATCTCCATATGAAAAGCAACAGGCAGTGCACCGTCCTATGTCTCAATGGGTTCTTAAATTGGAAAATAAAATATAAAAGGCAGCTTGAGATTTAACCCCCTCGCTGCTGAGGGTTTTCTCATCCTCGCACCGAGACCATTTTCCGACGTTAGCGCTCGTCCGAACGTCGTCGTCACGGATTTCTTTTTATTTATTTTTTCTTTCTTTCTTATCCCCCCTGCGGCACTCACACAAATTATACCTTGGTTTTTGTTTGTTTTTTTTTTCTTTCAAAAGACTTTGTAGTCTCAAAAAAGCCATTAGTCTTTTTACTGATTTGAACACGTCAAAAGTTGTTTCACCCAAATGGCCCAAAAAGCGTATTTCTCAAGCAAGTGAACCAAAAGCAAATGTGATTTTTTTTCTTTTGTCCCCCGTCTTATAAGCACCATAGACAAATACTTTGTGTTTTGCCACCAATCCACCTGCCCAAAATCTGCACGCAAACCAAAAATGCTCTCTTTCTTCTAGTTTTCGCCGCCTCAATTTAAACGCTTACTATGTGTAGGAAGACTACGGCAGCCCAGCGAGGCCTACCATTTTACAAAGTAGACAAGCTACTGCATGAAATGAGGGAGCAAAGTTTTTTTTCTCTCTCCCCCTCATATCTGACACAATCTGGGGGCCTACTTTACAAAGCAAGTGAAACCGTGTGGGTCCTGCAGCGCCCTGTATTGGTTGTTTATGCGAAGCACAGTACAAGGCCGGAAAAAGCAAGGAAGCATGCAGCCAGCGCACAGGAGAAGAGATGAGAAGAGAGCGCTGAGTGAAAGATAGAAGCGCACCTTAACGGGCACAGGGGTCCAGTGGAGGGAGGGTTGAAATGAAGAAAAGGATGGAAACAGCAAAGGAAGAGACAGCACCAGCAGCACACAAAAAGATCTGACTTTTACCAGAGATGATGAGGGGAAAGCGCAAACGCAGTCCCCCACTACCACAAATTATGCAGTCGAGTTTCCCGCATTTGGGGAAATCGCAGGGGTCAGCACACCCGGAGTGCAATGGATGAGCCTCACCCTGGGAGAACCACCTTCGTGATCATGGTATCTCCCCTGCCAGGTAAGTATGAGTTGGACTAGGGCTCAGGAGGGCCCCTGCTTGGGCACACCCCCGTCAAGTGAAGGAGGTTGACCGGAGCCATGACAAGTGAACTCTCGGCAGGGGACGGGAAAAGAAAACTGCAGGGAGGCTGCATCTCTTCACGTTGACATGGGAAGGCGGAAGGGTGACTGTTCCTGAAGCACCCCCAAACTATGCGCACAACTAGTGCAAATCCTTCCCAGGGCACACTGCAGCAGATGAATTTGCATACCGTCATGTCATAAAAGCAGTCGGGCACAGTTACAGTAGCTGCAACCCTCATCTCCATATGAAAAGCAACAGGCAGTGCACCGTCCTATGTCTCAATGGGTTCTTAAATTGGAAAATAAAATATAAAAGGCAGCTTGAGATTTAACCCCCTCGCTGCTGAGGGTTTTCTCATCCTCGCAGCGAGACCATTTTCCGACGTTAGCGCTCGTCCGAACGTCGTCGTCACGGATTTCTTTTTATTTATTTTTTCTTTCTTTCTTATCCCCCCTGCGGCACTCACACAAATTATACCTTGGTTTTTGTTTGTTTGTTTTTTCTTTCAAAAGACTTTGTAGTCTCAAAAAAGCCATTAGTCTTTTTACTGATTTGAACACGTCAAAAGTTGTTTCACCCAAATGGCCCAAAAAGCGTATTTCTCAAGCAAGTGAACCAAAAGCAAATGTGATTTTTTTTCTTTTGTCCCCCGTCTTATAAGCACCATAGACAAATACTTTGTGTTTTGCCACCAATCCACCTGCCCAAAATCTGCACGCAAACCAAAAATGCTCTCTTTCTTCTAGTTTTCGCCGCCTCAATTTAAACGCTTACTATGTGTAGGAAGACTACGGCAGCCCAGCGAGGCCTACCATTTTACAAAGTAGACAAGCTACTGCATGAAATGAGGGAGCAAAGTTTTTTTTCTCTCTCCCCCTCATATCTGACACAATCTGGGGGCCTACTTTACAAAGCAAGTGAAACCGTGTGGGTCCTGCAGCGCCCTGTATTGGTTGTATATGCGAAGCACAGTACAAGGCCGGAAAAAGCAAGGAAGCATGCAGCCAGCGCACAGGAGAAGAGATGAGAAGAGAGCGCTGAGTGAAAGATAGAAGCGCACCTTAACGGGCACAGGGGTCCAGTGGAGGGAGGGTTGAAATGAAGAAAAGGATGGAAACAGCAAAGGAAGAGACAGCACCAGCAGCACACAAAAAGATCTGACTTTTACCAGAGATGATGAGGGGAAAGCGCAAACGCAGTCCCCCACTACCACAAATTATGCAGTCGAGTTTCCCGCATTTGGGGAAATCGCAGGGGTCAGCACACCTGGAGTGCAATGGATGAACCTCGCCCTGGGAGAACCACCTTCGTGATCATGGTATCTCCCCTGCTAGGTAAGTATGAGTTGGACTAGGGCTCAGGAGGGCCCCTGCTTGGGCACACCCCCGTCAAGTGAAGGAGGTTGACCGGAGCCATGACAAGTGAACTCTCGGCAGGGGACGGGAAAAGAAAACTGCAGGGAGGCTGCATCTCTTCACGTTGACATGGGAAGGCGGAAGGGTGACTGTTCCTGAAGCACCCCCAAACTATGCGCACAACTAGTGCAAATCCTTCCCAGGGCACACTGCAGCAGATGAATTTGCATACCGTCATGTCATAAAAGCAGTCGGGCATAGTTACAGTAGCTGCAACCCTCATCTCCATATGAAAAGCAACAGGCAGTGCACCGTCCTATGTCTCAATGGGTTCTTAAATTGGAAAATAAAATATAAAAGGCAGCTTGAGATTTAACCCCCTCGCTGCTGAGGGTTTTCTCATCCTCGCACCGAGACCATTTTCCGACGTTAGCGCTCGTCCGAACGTCGTCGTCACGGATTTCTTTTTATTTATTTTTTCTTTCTTTCTTATCCCCCCTGCGGCACTCACACAAATTATACCTTGGTTTTTGTTTGTTTGTTTTTTCTTTCAAAAGACTTTGTAGTCTCAAAAAAGCCATTAGTCTTTTTACTGATTTGAACACGTCAAAAGTTGTTTCACCCAAATGGCCCAAAAAGCGTATTTCTCAAGCAAGTGAACCAAAAGCAAATGTGATTTTTTTTCTTTTGTCCCCCGTCTTATAAGCACCATAGACAAATACTTTGTGTTTTGCCACCAATCCACCTGCCCAAAATCTGCACGCAAACCAAAAATGCTCTCTTTCTTCTAGTTTTCGCCGCCTCAATTTAAACGCTTACTATGTGTAGGAAGACTACGGCAGCCCAGCGAGGCCTACCATTTTACAAAGTAGACAAGCTACTGCATGAAATGAGGGAGCAAAGTTTTTTTTCTCTCTCCCCCTCATATCTGACACAATCTGGGGGCCTACTTTACAAAGCAAGTGAAACCGTGTGGGTCCTGCAGCGCCCTGTATTGGTTGTATATGCGAAGCACAGTACAAGGCCGGAAAAAGCAAGGAAGCATGCAGCCAGCGCACAGGAGAAGAGATGAGAAGAGAGCGCTGAGTGAAAGATAGAAGCGCACCTTAACGGGCACAGGGGTCCAGTGGAGGGAGGGTTGAAATGAAGAAAAGGATGGAAACAGCAAAGGAAGAGACAGCACCAGCAGCACACAAAAAGATCTGACTTTTACCAGAGATGATCAGGGGAAAGCGCAAACGCAGTCCCCCACTACCACAAATTATGCAGTCGAGTTTCCCGCATTTGGGGAAATCGCAGGGGTCAGCACACCTGGAGTGCAATGGATGAACCTCGCCCTGGGAGAACCACCTTCGTGATCATGGTATCTCCCCTGCCAGGTAAGTATGAGTTGGACTAGGGCTCAGGAGGGCCCCTGCTTGGGCACACCCCCGTCAAGTGAAGGAGGTTGACCGGAGCCATGACAAGTGAACTCTCGGCAGGGGACGGGAAAAGAAAACTGCAGGGAGGCTGCATCTCTTCACGTTGACATGGGAAGGCGGAAGGGTGACTGTTCCTGAAGCACCCCCAAACTATGCGCACAACTAGTGCAAATCCTTCCCAGGGCACACTGCAGCAGATGAATTTGCATACCGTCATGTCATAAAAGCAGTCGGGCACAGTTACAGTAGCTGCAACCCTCATCTCCATATGAAAAGCAACAGGCAGTGCACCGTCCTATGTCTCAATGGGTTCTTAAATTGGAAAATAAAATATAAAAGGCAGCTTGAGATTTAACCCCCTCGCTGCTGAGGGTTTTCTCATCCTCGCACCGAGACCATTTTCCGACGTTAGCGCTCGTCCGAACGTCGTCGTCACGGATTTCTTTTTATTTATTTTTTCTTTCTTTCTTATCCCCCCTGCGGCACTCACACAAATTATACCTTGGTTTTTGTTTGTTTTTTTTTTCTTTCAAAAGACTTTGTAGTCTCAAAAAAGCCATTAGTCTTTTTACTGATTTGAACACGTCAAAAGTTGTTTCACCCAAATGGCCCAAAAAGCGTATTTCTCAAGCAAGTGAACCAAAAGCAAATGTGATTTTTTTTCTTTTGTCCCCCGTCTTATAAGCACCATAGACAAATACTTTGTGTTTTGCCACCAATCCACCTGCCCAAAATCTGCACGCAAACCAAAAATGCTCTCTTTCTTCTAGTTTTCGCCGCCTCAATTTAAACGCTTACTATGTGTAGGAAGACTACGGCAGCCCAGCGAGGCCTACCATTTTACAAAGTAGACAAGCTACTGCATGAAATGAGGGAGCAAAGTTTTTTTTCTCTCTCCCCCTCATATCTGACACAATCTGGGGGCCTACTTTACAAAGCAAGTGAAACCGTGTGGGTCCTGCAGCGCCCTGTATTGGTTGTATATGCGAAGCACAGTACAAGGCCGGAAAAAGCAAGGAAGCATGCAGCCAGCGCACAGGAGAAGAGATGAGAAGAGAGCGCTGAGTGAAAGATAGAAGCGCACCTTAACGGGCACAGGGGTCCAGTGGAGGGAGGGTTGAAATGAAGAAAAGGATGGAAACAGCAAAGGAAGAGACAGCACCAGCAGCACACAAAAAGATCTGACTTTTACCAGAGATGATGAGGGGAAAGCGCGAACGCAGTCCCCCACTACCACAAATTATGCAGTCGAGTTTCCCGCATTTGGGGAAATCGCAGGGGTCAGCACACCCGGAGTGCAATGGATGAGCCTCGCCCTGGGAGAACCACCTTCGTGATCATGGTATCTCCCCTGCCAGGTAAGTATGAGTTGGACTAGGGCTCAGGAGGGCCCCTGCTTGGGCACACCCCCGTCAAGTGAAGGAGGTTGACCGGAGCCATGACAAGTGAACTCTCGGCAGGGGACGGGAAAAGAAAACTGCAGGGAGGCTGCATCTCTTCACGTTGACATGGGAAGGCGGAAGGGTGACTGTTCCTGAAGCACCCCCAAACTATGCGCACAACTAGTGCAAATCCTTCCCAGGGCACACTGCAGCAGATGAATTTGCATACCGTCATGTCATAAAAGCAGTCGGGCACAGTTACAGTAGCTGCAACCCTCATCTCCATATGAAAAGCAACAGGCAGTGCACCGTCCTATGTCTCAATGGGTTCTTAAATTGGAAAATAAAATATAAAAGGCAGCTTGAGATTTAACCCCCTCGCTGCTGAGGGTTTTCTCATCCTCGCACCGAGACCATTTTCCGACGTTAGCGCTCGTCCGAACGTCGTCGTCACGGATTTCTTTTTATTTATTTTTTCTTTCTTTCTTATCCCCCCTGCGGCACTCACACAAATTATACCTTGGTTTTTGTTTGTTTTTTTTTTCTTTCAAAAGACTTTGTAGTCTCAAAAAAGCCATTAGTCTTTTTACTGATTTGAACACGTCAAAAGTGGTTTCACCCAAATGGCCCAAAAAGCGTATTTCTCAAGCAAGTGAACCAAAAGCAAATGTGATTTTTTTTCTTTTGTCCCCCGTCTTATAAGCACCATAGACAAATACTTTGTGTTTTGCCACCAATCCACCTGCCCAAAATCTGCACGCAAACCAAAAATGCTCTCTTTCTTCTAGTTTTCGCCGCCTCAATTTAAACGCTTACTATGTGTAGGAAGACTACGGCAGCCCAGCGAGGCCTACCATTTTACAAAGTAGACAAGCTACTGCATGAAATGAGGGAGCAAAGTTTTTTTTCTCTCTCCCCCTCATATCTGACACAATCTGGGGGCCTACTTTACAAAGCAAGTGAAACCGTGTGGGTCCTGCAGCGCCCTGTATTGGTTGTATATGCGAAGCACAGTACAAGGCCGGAAAAAGCAAGGAAGCATGCAGCCAGCGCACAGGAGAAGAGATGAGAAGAGAGCGCTGAGTGAAAGATAGAAGCGCACCTTAACGGGCACAGGGGTCCAGTGGAGGGAGGGTTGAAATGAAGAAAAGGATGGAAACAGCAAAGGAAGAGACAGCACCAGCAGCACACAAAAAGATCTGACTTTTACCAGAGATGATGAGGGGAAAGCGCAAACGCAGTCCCCCACTACCACAAATTATGCAGTCGAGTTTCCCGCATTTGGGGAAATCGCAGGGGTCAGCACACCCGGAGTGCAATGGATGAGCCTCGCCCTGGGAGAACCACCTTCGTGATCATGGTATCTCCCCTGCCAGGTAAGTATGAGTTGGACTAGGGCTCAGGAGGGCCCCTGCTTGGGCACACCCCCGTCAAGTGAAGGAGGTTGACCGGAGCCATGACAAGTGAACTCTCGGCAGGGGACGGGAAAAGAAAACTGCAGGGAGGCTGCATCTCTTCACGTTGACATGGGAAGGCGGAAGGGTGACTGTTCCTGAAGCACCCCCAAACTATGCGCACAACTAGTGCAAATCCTTCCCAGGGCACACTGCAGCAGATGAATTTGCATACCGTCATGTCATAAAAGCAGTCGGGCACAGTTACAGTAGCTGCAACCCTCATCTCCATATGAAAAGCAACAGGCAGTGCACCGTCCTATGTCTCAATGGGTTCTTAAATTGGAAAATAAAATATAAAAGGCAGCTTGAGATTTAACCCCCTCGCTGCTGAGGGTTTTCTCATCCTCGCACCGAGACCATTTTCCGACGTTAGCGCTCGTCCGAACGTCGTCGTCACGGATTTCTTTTTATTTATTTTTTCTTTCTTTCTTATCCCCCCTGCGGCACTCACACAAATTATACCTTGGTTTTTGTTTGTTTGTTTTTTCTTTCAAAAGACTTTGTAGTCTCAAAAAAGCCATTAGTCTTTTTACTGATTTGAACACGTCAAAAGTTGTTTCACCCAAATGGCCCAAAAAGCGTATTTCTCAAGCAAGTGAACCAAAAGCAAATGTGATTTTTTTTCTTTTGTCCCCCGTCTTATAAGCACCATAGACAAATACTTTGTGTTTTGCCACCAATCCACCTGCCCAAAATCTGCACGCAAACCAAAAATGCTCTCTTTCTTCTAGTTTTCGCCGCCTCAATTTAAACGCTTACTATGTGTAGGAAGACTACGGCAGCCCAGCGAGGCCTACCATTTTACAAAGTAGACAAGCTACTGCATGAAATGAGGGAGCAAAGTTTTTTTTCTCTCTCCCCCTCATATCTGACACAATCTGGGGGCCTACTTTACAAAGCAAGTGAAACCGTGTGGGTCCTGCAGCGCCCTGTATTGGTTGTATATGCGAAGCACAGTACAAGGCCGGAAAAAGCAAGGAAGCATGCAGCCAGCGCACAGGAGAAGAGATGAGAAGAGAGCGCTGAGTGAAAGATAGAAGCGCACCTTAACGGGCACAGGGGTCCAGTGGAGGGAGGGTTGAAATGAAGAAAAGGATGGAAACAGCAAAGGAAGAGACAGCACCAGCAGCACACAAAAAGATCTGACTTTTACCAGAGATGATCAGGGGAAAGCGCAAACGCAGTCCCCCACTACCACAAATTATGCAGTCGAGTTTCCCGCATTTGGGGAAATCGCAGGGGTCAGCACACCTGGAGTGCAATGGATGAACCTCGCTCTGGGAGAACCACCTTCGTGATCATGGTATCTCCCCTGCCAGGTAAGTATGAGTTGGACTAGGGCTCAGGAGGGCCCCTGCTTGGGCACACCCCCGTCAAGTGAAGGAGGTTGACCGGAGCCATGACAAGTGAACTCTCGGCAGGGGACGGGAAAAGAAAACTGCAGGGAGGCTGCATCTCTTCACGTTGACATGGGAAGGCGGAAGGGTGACTGTTCCTGAAGCACCCCCAAACTATGCGCACAACTAGTGCAAATCCTTCCCAGGGCACACTGCAGCAGATGAATTTGCATACCGTCATGTCATAAAAGCAGTCGGGCATAGTTACAGTAGCTGCAACCCTCATCTCCATATGAAAAGCAACAGGCAGTGCACCGTCCTATGTCTCAATGGGTTCTTAAATTGGAAAATAAAATATAAAAGGCAGCTTGAGATTTAACCCCCTCGCTGCTGAGGGTTTTCTCATCCTCGCACCGAGACCATTTTCCGACGTTAGCGCTCGTCCGAACGTCGTCGTCACGGATTTCTTTTTATTTATTTTTTCTTTCTTTCTTATCCCCCCTGCGGCACTCACACAAATTATACCTTGGTTTTTGTTTGTTTGTTTTTTCTTTCAAAAGACTTTGTAGTCTCAAAAAAGCCATTAGTCTTTTTACTGATTTGAACACGTCAAAAGTTGTTTCACCCAAATGGCCCAAAAAGCGTATTTCTCAAGCAAGTGAACCAAAAGCAAATGTGATTTTTTTTCTTTTGTCCCCCGTCTTATAAGCACCATAGACAAATACTTTGTGTTTTGCCACCAATCCACCTGCCCAAAATCTGCACGCAAACCAAAAATGCTCTCTTTCTTCTAGTTTTCGCCGCCTCAATTTAAACGCTTACTATGTGTAGGAAGACTACGGCAGCCCAGCGAGGCCTACCATTTTACAAAGTAGACAAGCTACTGCATGAAATGAGGGAGCAAAGTTTTTTTTCTCTCTCCCCCTCATATCTGACACAATCTGGGGGCCTACTTTACAAAGCAAGTGAAACCGTGTGGGTCCTGCAGCGCCCTGTATTGGTTGTATATGCGAAGCACAGTACAAGGCCGGAAAAAGCAAGGAAGCATGCAGCCAGCGCACAGGAGAAGAGATGAGAAGAGAGCGCTGAGTGAAAGATAGAAGCGCACCTTAACGGGCACAGGGGTCCAGTGGAGGGAGGGTTGAAATGAAGAAAAGGATGGAAACAGCAAAGGAAGAGACAGCACCAGCAGCACACAAAAAGATCTGACTTTTACCAGAGATGATCAGGGGAAAGCGCAAACGCAGTCCCCCACTACCACAAATTATGCAGTCGAGTTTCCCGCATTTGGGGAAATCGCAGGGGTCAGCACACCTGGAGTGCAATGGATGAACCTCGCCCTGGGAGAACCACCTTCGTGATCATGGTATCTCCCCTGCCAGGTAAGTATGAGTTGGACTAGGGCTCAGGAGGGCCCCTGCTTGGGCACACCCCCGTCAAGTGAAGGAGGTTGACCGGAGCCATGACAAGTGAACTCTCGGCAGGGGACGGGAAAAGAAAACTGCAGGGAGGCTGCATCTCTTCACGTTGACATGGGAAGGCGGAAGGGTGACTGTTCCTGAAGCACCCCCAAACTATGCGCACAACTAGTGCAAATCCTTCCCAGGGCACACTGCAGCAGATGAATTTGCATACCGTCATGTCATAAAAGCAGTCGGGCACAGTTACAGTAGCTGCAACCCTCATCTCCATATGAAAAGCAACAGGCAGTGCACCGTCCTATGTCTCAATGGGTTCTTAAATTGGAAAATAAAATATAAAAGGCAGCTTGAGATTTAACCCCCTCGCTGCTGAGGGTTTTCTCATCCTCGCACCGAGACCATTTTCCGACGTTAGCGCTCGTCCGAACGTCGTCGTCACGGATTTCTTTTTATTTATTTTTTCTTTCTTTCTTATCCCCCCTGCGGCACTCACACAAATTATACCTTGGTTTTTGTTTGTTTTTTTTTTCTTTCAAAAGACTTTGTAGTCTCAAAAAAGCCATTAGTCTTTTTACTGATTTGAACACGTCAAAAGTTGTTTCACCCAAATGGCCCAAAAAGCGTATTTCTCAAGCAAGTGAACCAAAAGCAAATGTGATTTTTTTTCTTTTGTCCCCCGTCTTATAAGCACCATAGACAAATACTTTGTGTTTTGCCACCAATCCACCTGCCCAAAATCTGCACGCAAACCAAAAATGCTCTCTTTCTTCTAGTTTTCGCCGCCTCAAGTTAAACGCTTACTATGTGTAGGAAGACTACGGCAGCCCAGCGAGGCCTACCATTTTACAAAGTAGACAAGCTACTGCATGAAATGAGGGAGCAAAGTTTTTTTTCTCTCTCCCCCTCATATCTGACACAATCTGGGGGCCTACTTTACAAAGCAAGTGAAACCGTGTGGGTCCTGCAGCGCCCTGTATTGGTTGTATATGCGAAGCACAGTACAAGGCCGGAAAAAGCAAGGAAGCATGCAGCCAGCGCACAGGAGAAGAGATGAGAAGAGAGCGCTGAGTGAAAGATAGAAGCGCACCTTAACGGGCACAGGGGTCCAGTGGAGGGAGAGTTGAAATGAAGAAAAGGGTGGAAACAGCAAAGGAAGAGACAGCACCAGCAGCACACAAAAAGATCTGACTTTTACCAGAGATGATGAGGGGAAAGCGCGAACGCAGTCCCCCACTACCACAAATTATGCAGTCGAGTTTCCCGCATTTGGGGAAATCGCAGGGATCAGCACACCCGGAGTGCAATGGATGAGCCTCGCCCTGGGAGAACCACCTTCGTGATCATGGTATCTCCCCTGCCAGGTAAGTATGAGTTGGACTAGGGCTCAGGAGGGCCCCTGCTTGGGCACACCCCCGTCAAGTGAAGGAGGTTGACCGGAGCCATGACAAGTGAACTCTCGGTAGGGGACGGGAAAAGAAAACTGCAGGGAGGCTGCATCTCTTCACGTTGACATGGGAAGGCGGAAGGGTGACTGTTCCTGAAGCACCCCCAAACTATGCGCACAACTAGTGCAAATCCTTCCCAGGGCACACTGCAGCAGATGAATTTGCATACCGTCATGTCATAAAAGCAGTCGGGCACAGTTACAGTAGCTGCAACCCTCATCTCCATATGAAAAGCAACAGGCAGTGCACCGTCCTATGTCTCAATGGGTTCTTAAATTGGAAAATAAAATATAAAAGGCAGCTTGAGATTTAACCCCCTCGCTGCTGAGGGTTTTCTCATCCTCGCACCGAGACCATTTTCCGACGTTAGCGCTCGTCCGAACGTCGTCGTCACGGATTTCTTTTTATTTATTTTTTCTTTCTTTCTTATCCCCCCTGCGGCACTCACACAAATTATACCTTGGTTTTTGTTTGTTTGTTTTTTCTTTCAAAAGACTTTGTAGTCTCAAAAAAGCCATTAGTCTTTTTACTGATTTGAACACGTCAAAAGTTGTTTCACCCAAATGGCCCAAAAAGCGTATTTCTCAAGCAAGTGAACCAAAAGCAAATGTGATTTTTTTTCTTTTGTCCCCCGTCTTATAAGCACCATAGACAAATACTTTGTGTTTTGCCACCAATCCACCTGCCCAAAATCTGCACGCAAACCAAAAATGCTCTCTTTCTTCTAGTTTTCGCCGCCTCAATTTAAACGCTTACTATGTGTAGGAAGACTACGGCAGCCCAGCGAGGCCTACCATTTTACAAAGTAGACAAGCTACTGCATGAAATGAGGGAGCAAAGTTTTTTTTCTCTCTCCCCCTCATATCTGACACAATCTGGGGGCCTACTTTACAAAGCAAGTGAAACCGTGTGGGTCCTGCAGCGCCCTGTATTGGTTGTATATGCGAAGCACAGTACAAGGCCGGAAAAAGCAAGGAAGCATGCAGCCAGCGCACAGGAGAAGAGATGAGAAGAGAGCGCTGAGTGAAAGATAGAAGCGCACCTTAACGGGCACAGGGGTCCAGTGGAGGGAGGGTTGAAATGAAGAAAAGGATGGAAACAGCAAAGGAAGAGACAGCACCAGCAGCACACAAAAAGATCTGACTTTTACCAGAGATGATGAGGGGAAAGCACGAACGCAGTCCCCCACTACCACAAATTATGCAGTCGAGTTTCCCGCATTTGGGGAAATCGCAGGGGTCAGCACACCCGGAGTGCAATGGATGAGCCTCGCCCTGGGAGAACCACCTTCGTGATCATGGTATCTCCCCTGCCAGGTAAGTATGAGTTGGACTAGGGCTCAGGAGGGCCCCTGCTTGGGCACACCCCCGTCAAGTGAAGGAGGTTGACCGGAGCCATGACAAGTGAACTCTCGGCAGGGGACGGGAAAAGAAAACTGCAGGGAGGCTGCATCTCTTCACGTTGACATGGGAAGGCGGAAGGGTGACTGTTCCTGAAGCACCCCCAAACTATGCGCACAACTAGTGCAAATCCTTCCCAGGGCACACTGCAGCAGATGAATTTGCATACCGTCATGTCATAAAAGCAGTCGGGCACAGTTACAGTAGCTGCAACCCTCATCTCCATATGAAAAGCAACAGGCAGTGCACCGTCCTATGTCTCAATGGGTTCTTAAATTGGAAAATAAAATATAAAAGGCAGCTTGAGATTTAACCCCCTCGCTGCTGAGGGTTTTCTCATCCTCGCACCGAGACCATTTTCCGACGTTAGCGCTCGTCCGAACGTCGTCGTCACGGATTTCTTTTTATTTATTTTTTCTTTCTTTCTTATCCCCCCTGCGGCACTCACACAAATTATACCTTGGTTTTTGTTTGTTTGTTTTTTCTTTCAAAAGACTTTGTAGTCTCAAAAAAGCCATTAGTCTTTTTACTGATTTGAACACGTCAAAAGTTGTTTCACCCAAATGGCCCAAAAAGCGTATTTCTCAAGCAAGTGAACCAAAAGCAAATGTGATTTTTTTTCTTTTGTCCCCCGTCTTATAAGCACCATAGACAAATACTTTGTGTTTTGCCACCAATCCACCTGCCCAAAATCTGCACGCAAACCAAAAATGCTCTCTTTCTTCTAGTTTTCGCCGCCTCAATTTAAACGCTTACTATGTGTAGGAAGACTACGGCAGCCCAGCGAGGCCTACCATTTTACAAAGTAGACAAGCTACTGCATGAAATGAGGGAGCAAAGTTTTTTTTCTCTCTCCCCCTCATATCTGACACAATCTGGGGGCCTACTTTACAAAGCAAGTGAAACCGTGTGGGTCCTGCAGCGCCCTGTATTGGTTGTATATGCGAAGCACAGTACAAGGCCGGAAAAAGCAAGGAAGCATGCAGCCAGCGCACAGGAGAAGAGATGAGAAGAGAGCGCTGAGTGAAAGATAGAAGCGCACCTTAACGGGCACAGGGGTCCAGTGGAGGGAGGGTTGAAATGAAGAAAAGGATGGAAACAGCAAAGGAAGAGACAGCACCAGCAGCACACAAAAAGATCTGACTTTTACCAGAGATGATCAGGGGAAAGCGCGAACGCAGTCCCCCACTACCACAAATTATGCAGTCGAGTTTCCCGCATTTGGGGAAATCGCAGGGGTCAGCACACCTGGAGTGCAATGGATGAACCTCGCACTGGGAGAACCACCTTCGTGATCATGGTATCTCCCCTGCCAGGTAAGTATGAGTTGGACTAGGGCTCAGGAGGGCCCCTGCTTGGGCACACCCCCGTCAAGTGAAGGAGGTTGACCGGAGCCATGACAAGTGAACTCTCGGCAGGGGACGGGAAAAGAAAACTGCAGGGAGGCTGCATCTCTTCACGTTGACATGGGAAGGCGGAAGGGTGACTGTTCCTGAAGCACCCCCAAACTATGCGCACAACTAGTGCAAATCCTTCCCAGGGCACACTGCAGCAGATGAATTTGCATACCGTCATGTCATAAAAGCAGTCGGGCACAGTTACAGTAGCTGCAACCCTCATCTCCATATGAAAAGCAACAGGCAGTGCACCGTCCTATGTCTCAATGGGTTCTTAAATTGGAAAATAAAATATAAAAGGCAGCTTGAGATTTAACCCCCTCGCTGCTGAGGGTTTTCTCATCCTCGCACCGAGACCATTTTCCGACGTTAGCGCTCGTCCGAACGTCGTCGTCACGGATTTCTTTTTATTTATTTTTTCTTTCTTTCTTATCCCCCCTGCGGCACTCACACAAATTATACCTTGGTTTTTGTTTGTTTTTTTTTTTCTTTCAAAAGACTTTGTAGTCTCAAAAAAGCCATTAGTCTTTTTACTGATTTGAACACGTCAAAAGTTGTTTCACCCAAATGGCCCAAAAAGCGTATTTCTCAAGCAAGTGAACCAAAAGCAAATGTGATTTTTTTTCTTTTGTCCCCCGTCTTATAAGCACCATAGACAAATACTTTGTGTTTTGCCACCAATCCACCTGCCCAAAATCTGCACGCAAACCAAAAATGCTCTCTTTCTTCTAGTTTTCGCCGCCTCAATTTAAACGCTTACTATGTGTAGGAAGACTACGGCAGCCCAGCGATGCCTACCATTTTACAAAGTAGACAAGCTACTGCATGAAATGAGGGAGCAAAGTTTTTTTTCTCTCTCCCCCTCATATCTGACACAATCTGGGGGCCTACTTTACAAAGCAAGTGAAACCGTGTGGGTCCTGCAGCGCCCTGTATTGGTTGTTTATGCGAAGCACAGTACAAGGCCGGAAAAAGCAAGGAAGCATGCAGCCAGCGCACAGGAGAAGAGATGAGAAGAGAGCGCTGAGTGAAAGATAGAAGCGCACCTTAACGGGCACAGGGGTCCAGTGGAGGGAGGGTTGAAATGAAGAAAAGGATGGAAACAGCAAAGGAAGAGACAGCACCAGCAGCACACAAAAAGATCTGACTTTTACCAGAGATGATCAGGGGAAAGCGCGAACGCAGTCCCCCACTACCACAAATTATGCAGTCGAGTTTCCCGCATTTGGGGAAATCGCAGGGGTCAGCACACCCGGAGTGCAATGGATGAGCCTCGCCCTGGGAGAACCACCTTCGTGATCATGGTATCTCCCCTGCCAGGTAAGTATGAGTTGGACTAGGGCTCAGGAGGGCCCCTGCTTGGGCACACCCCCGTCAAGTGAAGGAGGTTGACCGGAGCCATGACAAGTGAACTCTCGGCAGGGGACGGGAAAAGAAAACTGCAGGGAGGCTGCATCTCTTCACGTTGACATGGGAAGGCGGAAGGGTGACTGTTCCTGAAGCACCCCCAAACTATGCGCACAACTAGTGCAAATCCTTCCCAGGGCACACTGCAGCAGATGAATTTGCATACCGTCATGTCATAAAAGCAGTCGGGCACAGTTACAGTAGCTGCAACCCTCATCTCCATATGAAAAGCAACAGGCAGTGCACCGTCCTATGTCTCAATGGGTTCTTAAATTGGAAAATAAAATATAAAAGGCAGCTTGAGATTTAACCCCCTCGCTGCTGAGGGTTTTCTCATCCTCGCACCGAGACCATTTTCCGACGTTAGCGCTCGTCCGAACGTCGTCGTCACGGATTTCTTTTTATTTATTTTTTCTTTCTTTCTTATCCCCCCTGCGGCACTCACACAAATTATACCTTGGTTTTTGTTTGTTTGTTTTTTCTTTCAAAAGACTTTGTAGTCTCAAAAAAGCCATTAGTCTTTTTACTGATTTGAACACGTCAAAAGTTGTTTCACCCAAATGGCCCAAAAAGCGTATTTCTCAAGCAAGTGAACCAAAAGCAAATGTGATTTTTTTTCTTTTGTCCCCCGTCTTATAAGCACCATAGACAAATACTTTGTGTTTTGCCACCAATCCACCTGCCCAAAATCTGCACGCAAACCAAAAATGCTCTCTTTCTTCTAGTTTTCGCCGCCTCAATTTAAACGCTTACTATGTGTAGGAAGACTACGGCAGCCCAGCGAGGCCTACCATTTTACAAAGTAGACAAGCTACTGCATGAAATGAGGGAGCAAAGTTTTTTTTCTCTCTCCCCCTCATATCTGACACAATCTGGGGGCCTACTTTACAAAGCAAGTGAAACCGTGTGGGTCCTGCAGCGCCCTGTATTGGTTGTATATGCGAAGCACAGTACAAGGCCGGAAAAAGCAAGGAAGCATGCAGCCAGCGCACAGGAGAAGAGATGAGAAGAGAGCGCTGAGTGAAAGATAGAAGCGCACCTTAACGGGCACAGGGGTCCAGTGGAGGGAGGGTTGAAATGAAGAAAAGGATGGAAACAGCAAAGGAAGAGACAGCACCAGCAGCACACAAAAAGATCTGACTTTTACCAGAGATGATGAGGGGAAAGCGCGAACGCAGTCCCCCACTACCACAAATTATGCAGTCGAGTTTCCCGCATTTGGGGAAATCGCAGGGGTCAGCACACCTGGAGTGCAATGGATGAGCCTCGCCCTGGGAGAACCACCTTCGTGATCATGGTATCTGCCCTGCCAGGTAAGTATGAGTTGGACTAGGGCTCAGGAGGGCCCCTGCTTGGGCACACCCCCGTCAAGTGAAGGAGGTTGACCGGAGCCATGACAAGTGAACTCTCGGCAGGGGACGGGAAAAGAAAACTGCAGGGAGGCTGCATCTCTTCACGTTGACATGGGAAGGCGGAAGGGTGACTGTTCCTGAAGCACCCCCAAACTATGCGCACAACTAGTGCAAATCCTTCCCAGGGCACACTGCAGCAGATGAATTTGCATACCGTCATGTCATAAAAGCAGTCGGGCACAGTTACAGTAGCTGCAACCCTCATCTCCATATGAAAAGCAACAGGCAGTGCACCGTCCTATGTCTCAATGGGTTCTTAAATTGGAAAATAAAATATAAAAGGCAGCTTGAGATTTAACCCCCTCGCTGCTGAGGGTTTTCTCATCCTCGCACCGAGACCATTTTCCGACGTTAGCGCTCGTCCGAACGTCGTCGTCACGGATTTCTTGTTATTTATTTTTTCTTTCTTTCTTATCCCCCCTGCGGCACTCACACAAATTATACCTTGGTTTTTGTTTTTTTTTTTTTTCTTTCAAAAGACTTTGTAGTCTCAAAAAAGCCATTAGTCTTTTTACTGATTTGAACACGTCAAAAGTTGTTTCATCCAAATGGCCCAAAAAGCGTATTTCTCAAGCAAGTGAACCAAAAGCAAATGTGATTTTTTTTCTTTTGTCCCCCGTCTTATAAGCACCATAGACAAATACTTTGTGTTTTGCCACCAATCCACCTGCCCAAAATCTGCACGCAAACCCAAAATGCTCTCTTTCTTCTAGTTTTCGCCGCCTCAATTTAAACGCTTACTATGTGTAGGAAGACTACGGCAGCCCAGCGAGGCCTACCATTTTACAAAGTAGACAAGCTACTGCATGAAATGAGGGAGCAAAGTTTTTTTTCTCTCTCCCCCTCATATCTGACACAATCTGGGGGCCTACTTTACAAAGCAAGTGAAACCGTGTGGGTCCTGCAGCGCCCTGTATTGGTTGTATATTAGAGATGAGCGGGTTCGGTTTCTTTGAATCCGAACCCGCACGAACTTCACTTTTTTTTTCACGGGTCCGAGCGACTCGGATCTTCCCGCCTTGCTCGGTTAACCCGAGCGCGCCCGAACGTCATCATGACGCTGTCGGATTCTCGCGAGACTCGGATTCTATATAAGGAGCCGCGCGTCGCCGCCATTTTCACACGTGCATTGAGATTGATAGGGAGAGGACGTGGCTGGCGTCCTCTCCATTAGAATAGATTAGAAGAGAGAGAGAGAGAGAGAGATTGTGCAGACAGAGTTTACCACAGTGACCAGTGCAGTTGTTGTTAAGTTAACTTTTATTTAATATATCCGTTCTCTGCTATATCCGTTCTCTGCCTGAAAAAAACGATACACAGCAGTCACACAGTGTGACTCAGTCTGTGTGCACTCAGCTCAGCCCAGTGTGCTGCACATCAATGTATAAAAGCTTATAATAATTGTGGGGGAGACTGGGGAGCACTGTAGGTTGTTATAGCAGGAGCCAGGAGTACATAATATTATATTAATTTAAAATTAAACAGTGCACACTTTTGCTGCAGGAGTGCCACTGCCAGTGTGACTAGTGGTGACCAGTGCCTGACCACCAGTATAGTAGTATATTGTTGTATACTATCTCTTTATCAACCAGTCTATATTAGCAGCAGACACAGTACAGTGCGGTAGTTCACGGCTGTGGCTACCTCTGTGTCGGCAGTCGGCACTCGGCAGGCAGTCCGTCCATCCATAATTGTATAATTATATACCACCTAACCGTGGTATTTTTTTTTCTTTCTTTATACCGTCGTCATAGTCATACTAGTTGTTACGAGTATACTACTATCTCTTTATCAACCAGTGTACAGTGCGGTAGTTCACGGCTGTGGCTACCTCTGTGTCGGCAGTCGGCAGGCAGTCCGTCCATCCATAATTGTATTATTATAATATATACCACCTAACCGTGGTTTTTTTTTCATTCTTTATACCGTCATAGTGTCATACTAGTTGTTACGAGTATACTACTATCTCTTTATCAACCAGTGTACAGTGCGGTAGTTCACGGCTGTGGCTACCTCTGTGTCGGCAGTCGGCAGGCAGTCCGTCCATCCATAATTGTATTATAATATATACCACCTAACCGTGGTTTTTTTTTCATTCTTTATACCGTCATAGTGTCATACTAGTTGTTACGAGTATACTACTATCTCTTTATCAACCAGTGTACAGTGCGGTAGTTCACGGCTGTGGCTACCTCTGTGTCGGCAGTCGGCAGGCAGTCCGTCCATCCATAATTGTATTATAATATATACCACCTAACCGTGGTTTTTTTTTCATTCTTTATACCGTCATAGTCAGTCATACTAGTTGTTACGAGTATACTACTATCTCTTTATCAACCAGTGTACAGTGCGGTAGTTCACGGCTGTGGCTACCTCTGTGTCGGCACTCGGCAGGCAGTCCGTCCATCCATAATTGTATTATAATATATACCACCTAACCGTGGTTTTTTTTTCATTCTTTATACCGTCATAGTCAGTCATACTAGTTGTTACGAGTATACTACTATCTCTTTATCAACCAGTGTACAGTGCGGTAGTTCACGGCTGTGGCTACCTCTGTGTCGGCACTCGGCAGCCCGTCCATAATTGTATATACCACCTAACCGTGGTTTTTTTTTCTTTCTTTATACATACATACTAGTTACGAGTATACTATCTCTTTATCAACCAGTCTATATATTAGCAGCAGACACAGTACAGTGCGGTAGTTCACGGCTGTGGCTACCTCTGTGTCGGCACTCGGCAGCCCGTCCATAATTGTATACTAGTATCCAATCCATTCATCTCCATTGTTTACCTGAGGTGCCTTTTAGTTGTGCCTATTAAAATATGGAGAACAAAAATGCCACTCCTAGATGGGCCCGGTGTTTGTGTCGGCCACTAGGGTCGCTAATCTTACTCACACAGCTACCTCATTGCGCCTCTTTTTTTCTTTGCGTCATGTGCTGTTTGGGGAGGGTTTTTTGGAAGGGACATCCTGCGTGACACTGCAGTGCCACTCCTAGATGGGCCCGGTGTTTGTGTCGGCCACTAGGGTCGCTTATCTTACTCACACAGCGACCTCGGTGCAAATTTTAGGACTAAAAATAATATTGTGAGGTGTGAGGTATTCAGAATAGACTGAAAATGAGTGTAAATTATGGTTTTTGAGGTTAATAATACTTTGGGATCAAAATGACCCCCAAATTCTATGATTTAAGCTGTTTTTTAGTGTTTTTGGAAAAAAACACCCGAATCCAAAACACACCCGAATCCGACAAAAATAATTCGGTGAGGTTTTGCCAAAACGCGTTCGAACCCAAAACACGGCCGCGGAACCGAACCCAAAACCAAAACACAAAACCCGAAAAATTTCAGGCGCTCATCTCTATTGTATATGCGAAGCACAGTACAAGGCCGGAAAAAGCAAGGAAGCATGCAGCCAGCGCACAGGAGAAGAGATGAGAAGAGAGCGCTGAGTGAAAGATAGAAGCGCACCTTAACGGGCACAGGGGTCCAGTGGAGGGAGAGTTGAAATGAAGAAAAGGATGGAAACAGCAAAGGAAGAGACAGCACCAGCAGCACACAAAAAGATCTGACTTTTACCAGAGATGATCAGGGGAAAGCGCGAACGCAGTCCCCCACTACCACAAATTATGCAGTCGAGTTTCCCGCATTTGGGGAAATCACAGGGGTCAGCACACCCGGAGTGCAATGGATGAACCTCGCCCTGGGAGAACCACCTTCGTGATCATGGTATCTCCCCTGCCAGGTAAGTATGAGTTGGACTAGGGCTCAGGAGGGCCCCTGCTTGGGCACACCCCCGTCAAGTGAAGGAGGGTGACCGGAGCCATGAAAAGTGAACTCTCGGCAGGGGACGGGAAAAGAAAACTGCAGGGAGGCTGCATCTCTTCACGTTGACATGGGAAGGCGGAAGGGTGACTGTTCCTGAAGCACCCCCAAACTATGCGCACAACTAGTGCAAATCCTTCCCAGGGCACACTGCAGCAGATGAATTTGCATACCGTCATGTCATAAAAGCAGTCGGGCACAGTTACAGTAGCTGCAACCCTCATCTCCATATGAAAAGCAACAGGCAGTGCACCGTCCTATGTCTCAATGGGTTCTTAAATTGGAAAATAAAATATAAAAGGCAGCTTGAGATTTAACCCCCTCGCTGCTGAGGGTTTTCTCATCCTCGCACCGAGACCATTTTCCGACGTTAGCGCTCGTCCGAACGTCGTCGTCACGGATTTCTTTTTATTTATTTTTTCTTTCTTTCTTATCCCCCCTGCGGCACTCACACAAATTATACCTTGGTTTTTGTTTGTTTGTTTTTTCTTTCAAAAGACTTTGTAGTCTCAAAAAAGCCATTAGTCTTTTTACTGATTTGAACACGTCAAAAGTTGTTTCACCCAAATGGCCCAAAAAGCGTATTTCTCAAGCAAGTGAACCAAAAGCAAATGTGATTTTTTTTCTTTTGTCCCCCGTCTTATAAGCACCATAGACAAATACTTTGTGTTTTGCCACCAATCCACCTGCCCAAAATCTGCACGCAAACCAAAAATGCTCTCTTTCTTCTAGTTTTCGCCGCCTCAATTTAAACGCTTACTATGTGTAGGAAGACTACGGCAGCCCAGCGAGGCCTACCATTTTACAAAGTAGACAAGCTACTGCATGAAATGAGGGAGCAAAGTTTTTTTTCTCTCTCCCCCTCATATCTGACACAATCTGGGGGCCTACTTTACAAAGCAAGTGAAACCGTGTGGGTCCTGCAGCGCCCTGTATTGGTTGTATATGCGAAGCACAGTACAAGGCCGGAAAAAGCAAGGAAGCATGCAGCCAGCGCACAGGAGAAGAGATGAGAAGAGAGCGCTGAGTGAAAGATAGAAGCGCACCTTAACGGGCACAGGAGTCCAGTGGAGGGAGGGTTGAAATGAAGAAAAGGATGGAAACAGCAAAGGAAGAGACAGCACCAGCAGCACACAAAAAGATCTGACTTTTACCAGAGATGATCAGGGGAAAGCGCGAACGCAGTCCCCCACTACCACAAATTATGCAGTCGAGTTTCCCGCATTTGGGGAAATCGCAGGGGTCAGCACACCCGGAGTGCAATGGATGAGCCTCGCCCTGGGAGAACCACCTTCGTGATCATGGTATCTCCCCTGCCAGGTAAGTATGAGTTGGACTAGGGCTCAGGAGGGCCCCTGCTTGGGCACACCCCCGTCAAGTGAAGGAGGTTGACCGGAGCCATGACAAGTGAACTCTCGGCAGGGGACGGGAAAAGAAAACTGCAGGGAGGCTGCATTTCTTCACGTTGACATGGGAAGGCGGAAGGGTGACTGTTCCTGAAGCACCCCCAAACTATGCGCACAACTAGTGCAAATCCTTCCCAGGGCACACTGCAGCAGATGAATTTGCATACCGTCATGTCATAAAAGCAGTCGGGCACAGTTACAGTAGCTGCAACCCTCATCTCCATATGAAAAGCAACAGGCAGTGCACCGTCCTATGTCTCAATGGGTTCTTAAATTGGAAAATAAAATATAAAAGGCAGCTTGAGATTTAACCCCCTCGCTGCTGAGGGTTTTCTCATCCTCGCACCGAGACCATTTTCCGACGTTAGCGCTCGTCCGAACGTCGTCGTCACGGATTTCTTTTTATTTATTTTTTCTTTCTTTCTTATCCCCCCTGCGGCACTCACACAAATTATACCTTGGTTTTTGTTTGTTTTTTTTTCTTTCAAAAGACTTTGTAGTCTCAAAAAAGCCATTAGTCTTTTTACTGATTTGAACACGTCAAAAGTTGTTTCACCCAAATGGCCCAAAAAGCGTATTTCTCAAGCAAGTGAACCAAAAGCAAATGTGATTTTTTTTCTTTTGTCCCCCGTCTTATAAGCACCATAGACAAATACTTTGTGTTTTGCCACCAATCCACCTGCCCAAAATCTGCACGCAAACCAAAAATGCTCTCTTTCTTCTAGTTTTCGCCGCCTCAATTTAAACGCTTACTATGTGTAGGAAGACTACGGCAGCCCAGCGAGGCCTACCATTTTACAAAGTAGACAAGCTACTGCATGAAATGAGGGAGCAAAGTTTTTTTTCTCTCTCCCCCTCATATCTGACACAATCTGGGGGCCTACTTTACAAAGCAAGTGAAACCGTGTGGGTCCTGCAGCGCCCTGTATTGGTTGTTTATGCGAAGCACAGTACAAGGCCGGAAAAAGCAAGGAAGCATGCAGCCAGCGCACAGGAGAAGAGATGAGAAGAGAGCGCTGAGTGAAAGATAGAAGCGCACCTTAACGGGCACAGGGGTCCAGTGGAGGGAGGGTTGAAATGAAGAAAAGGATGGAAACAGCAAAGGAAGAGACAGCACCAGCAGCACACAAAAAGATCTGACTTTTACCAGAGATGATCAGGGGAAAGCGCGAACGCAGTCCCCCACTACCACAAATTATGCAGTCGAGTTTCCCGCATTTGGGGAAATCGCAGGGGTCAGCACACCCGGAGTGCAATGGATGAGCCTCGCCCTGGGAGACAGAGCCGGCCTTAGGCATAGGCAAACTAGGCAAATGCCTAGGGCATTTGGTATGCTTAGGGGCACCAGCAGCTCCTGCTGATTAAAATGATATGCGGCATGCCTATATTCTGTGTGTAACTGCGGCTGTATCTGGATACGAAATGCTACGTTGCGTGTATCCCTGGAAATCACTGTAATGTAGCATTTCGTATGCAGATACAGCTGCAGTTGCACATGCATGCTGCATATAATTTTAATCAGCAGAAGCTGCTTGTGCTTTCTAGCCATATAGTAATGCAAATAATATGCATTTTCATAAACAAAAGGTGCCCGACGTTAGCAGAGCTGCCAGCTGACTCATGCCAGGCATCTCCTGCAGAACTAGCGGCGGTGCTAGGGGGCATCAGCCAAAATCTTGCCTAGGGCATCATATTGGTTAGGGCCGGCTCTGCTGGGAGAACCACCTTCGTGATCATGGTATCTCCCCTGCCAGGTAAGTATGAGTTGGACTAGGGCTCAGGAGGGCCCCTGCTTGGGCACACCCCCGTCAAGTGAAGGAGGTTGACCGGAGCCATGACAAGTGAACTCTCGGCAGGGGACGGGAAAAGAAAACTGCAGGGAGGCTGCATCTCTTCACGTTGACATGGGAAGGCGGAAGGGTGACTGTTCCTGAAGCACCCCCAAACTATGCGCACAACTAGTGCAAATCCTTCCCAGGGCACACTGCAGCAGATGAATTTGCATACCGTCATGTCATAAAAGCAGTCGGGCACAGTTACAGTAGCTGCAACCCTCATCTCCATATGAAAAGCAACAGGCAGTGCACCGTCCTATGTCTCAATGGGTTCTTAAATTGGAAAATAAAATATAAAAGGCAGCTTGAGATTTAACCCCCTCGCTGCTGAGGGTTTTCTCATCCTCGCACCGAGACCATTTTCCGACGTTAGCGCTCGTCCGAACGTCGTCGTCACGGATTTCTTTTTATTTATTTTTTCTTTTTTTCTTATCCCCCCTGCGGCACTCACACAAATTATACCTTGGTTTTTGTTTGTTTTTTTTTTCTTTCAAAAGACTTTGTAGTCTCAAAAAAGCCATTAGTCTTTTTACTGATTTGAACACGTCAAAAGTTGTTTCACCCAAATGGCCCAAAAAGCGTATTTCTCAAGCAAGTGAACCAAAAGCAAATGTGATATTTTTTCTTTTGTCCCCCGTCTTATAAGCACCATAGACAAATACTTTGTGTTTTGCCACCAATCCACCTGCCCAAAATCTGCACGCAAACCAAAAATGCTCTCTTTCTTCTAGTTTTCGCCGCCTCAATTTAAACGCTTACTATGTGTAGGAAGACTACGGCAGCCCAGCGAGGCCTACCATTTTACAAAGTAGACAAGCTACTGCATGAAATGAGGGAGCAAAGTTTTTTTTCTCTCTCCCCCTCATATCTGACACAATCTGGGGGCCTACTTTACAAAGCAAGTGAAACCGTGTGGGTCCTGCAGCGCCCTGTATTGGTTGTATATGCGAAGCACAGTACAAGGCCGGAAAAAGCAAGGAAGCATGCAGCCAGCGCACAGGAGAAGAGATGAGAAGAGAGCGCTGAGTGAAAGATAGAAGCGGACCTTAACGGGCACAGGGGTCCAGTGGAGGGAGGGTTGAAATGAAGAAAAGGATGGAAACAGCAAAGGAAGAGACAGCACCAGCAGCACACAAAAAGATCTGACTAGGGATGGACATCGATGGTCGATGTTTCCGAACCATCGATGTTTTCGTTTCGATGGTAGTGTTTTTAGCATTTAATGATGCCCTCTCGATGTTTTTCACCATCGAATGATAGTCATTCGATGGTCTTCCGATGGTGGCTTGTTTTTTTCTAATTCCAAATAGCTATGCCTCCCCTTGCTGCTGTGTCTATCAGGGAAACTTCCTAAGTCCGTTGGAGGCTGTCTATTTCAGACATGAGCCTGCTCAGCCAGTCCCCTCACCCCCTCCCCTCTCTAGGCTGCTGCTAGGCAACAGGACCCACTGCAAGCTCTGATTGGCTCTCACTGACTCAGAGAGCCAATCAGATCCCAGACCTTACCCTGCAGCAGCAGAAGCCACAGACACACAGAGCTCAGGAGGATTCAGAGGAGACAGAGTGACATCACTGATATTTATATCACTCCAGCTATACACCACCACTGATCAGGGGGAATAATTTAGGAGGGCTATGGACAAAGTCCTTGCTTGAGTATGTTTTGGACTGTGGGAAAAACCAAGAGAAAACACAAAAAACATGGAAAGAACATACAAACTCCACACCATAATCATCGGAATTGGTCCCATGTGAGACAGCAAGGCAAACCGTGCACTGAGCAAGTTGCCATCCACATTATTGTAAGAAATTCCCAGCCGGTACGCCGTACCGCCGGGTTGTCCACAATACTGCATTCCGCTGGCTTTGTTCTGTTTGAGGGGAGGAGAGCGCAGCGCAGCGCCTCCTCTGCCCCTCAATTCTCTTGGATGCCCAGTCTCACTCTCCATCGGCGGCGGCGCGGTCAATCTGAATAAGGCACCGGTTTACTAGCCAATCAGAGCTCATGGACCGGCAGCTGCAGCTCCTGATTGGCTGCCGGTCCGCGAGCTCTGATTGGCTAACGAACCGGCGCATCATTTCAGATTGACCCCGCCGCCGTTGGAGAGTGAGACCGGGCATCAAAGAGAATTGAGGGGCAAGAGAGACGCTATGCTGCGCTCTCCGCCCCTCACATAGAAGAAACAGAGCCAGCGGTAAGGGGTGGGGGGCAATGAGCGCACAGTGGGACAATGTATATCTGCCACAGGGGGGTATTGTATATCTGGCACTGTGGGGGCAATGTATATCTGGCACTGTGGGGACATTGTATATCTGGCACAGTGGGGGCAATGTATCTCTGGCACTGTGGGGGCATTGTATATCTGACACAGTGGGGGCATTGTATATCTGGCACTGTGGGGGCAATGTATATCTGGCACTGTGGGGGCATTGTATATCTGGCACTGTGGGGGCATTGCATATCTGGCATAGTGGGGGCAATGTATCTCTGGCACTGTGGGGGCATTGTATATCTGGCATAGTGGGGGCATTGTATATTTGGCACAGTGGGGGCAATGTTACTTCATCATTGGGCATTGTGTGTGTATATTATATATGTATATTATACACACAATGTCCAGTGATAAAGTAATATGTTGCTCAGAGTCTGGCCCTGCCCCCGATCCCAATTCCCACATTGCAAACGAAAATGCAGGCTTTTGCGCATGAACTAGTCATATAAATAGTTTTCACCATCGAATACTTTTGATGTGATGGTTAGTAACCATTGCATCGAAAGTTTCAATGGTGGAGCATTGCCATCATATGATGGTTTGCTTTCGATGTCCATCCCTAGATCTGACTTTTACCAGAGATGATCAGGGGAAAGCGCGAACGCAGTCCCCCACTACCACAAATTATGCAGTCGAGTTTCCCGCATTTGGGGAAATCACAGGGGTCAGCACACCCGGAGTGCAATGGATGAGCCTCGCCCTGGGAGAACCACCTTCGTGATCATGGTATCTCCCCTGCCAGGTAAGTATGAGTTGGACTAGGGCTCAGGAGGGCCCCTGCTTGGGCACACCCCCGTCAAGTGAAGGAGGTTGACCGGAGCCATGACAAGTGAACTCTCGGCAGGGGACGGGAAAAGAAAACTGCAGGGAGGCTGCATCTCTTCACGTTGACATGGGAAGGCGGAAGGGTGACTGTTCCTGAAGCACCCCCAAACTATGCGCACAACTAGTGCAAATCCTTCCCAGGGCACACTGCAGCAGATGAATTTGCATACCGTCATGTCATAAAAGCAGTCGGGCACAGTTACAGTAGCTGCAACCCTCATCTCCATATGAAAAGCAACAGGCAGTGCACCGTCCTATGTCTCAATGGGTTCTTAAATTGGAAAATAAAATATAAAAGGCAGCTTGAGATTTAGCCCCCTCGCTGCTGAGGGTTTTCTCATCCTCGCACCGAGACCATTTTCCGACGTTAGCGCTCGTCCGAACATCGTCGTCACGGATTTCTTTTTATTTATTTTTTCTTTTTTTCTTATCCCCCCTGCGGCACTCACACAAATTATACCTTGGTTTTTGTTTGTTTTTTTTTTCTTTCAAAAGACTTTGTAGTCTCAAAAAAGCCATTAGTCTTTTTACTGATTTGAACACGTCAAAAGTTGTTTCACCCAAATGGCCCAAAAAGCGTATTTCTCAAGCAAGTGAACCAAAAGCAAATGTGATTTTTTTTCTTTTGTCCCCCGTCTTATAAGCACCATAGACAAATACTTTGTGTTTTGCCACCAATCCACCTGCCCAAAATCTGCACGCAAACCAAAAATGCTCTCTTTCTTCTAGTTTTCGCCGCCTCAATTTAAACGCTTACTATGTGTAGGAAGACTACGGCAGCCCAGCGAGGCCTACCATTTTACAAAGTAGACAAGCTACTGCATGAAATGAGGGAGCAAAGTTTTTTTTCTCTCTCCCCCTCATATCTGACACAATCTGGGGGCCTACTTTACAAAGCAAGTGAAACCGTGTGGGTCCTGCAGCGCCCTGTATTGGTTGTTTATGCGAAGCACAGTACAAGGCCGGAAAAAGCAAGGAAGCATGCAGCCAGCGCACAGGAGAAGAGATGAGAAGAGAGCGCTGAGTGAAAGATAGAAGCGCACCTTAATGGGCACAGGGGTCCAGTGGAGGGAGGGTTGAAATGAAGAAAAGGATGGAAACAGCAAAGGAAGAGACAGCACCAGCAGCACACAAAAAGATCTGACTTTTACCAGAGATGATCAGGGGAAAGCGCGAACGCAGTCCCCCACTACCACAAATTATGCAGTCGAGTTTCCCGCATTTGGGGAAATCGCAGGGGTCAGCACACCCGGAGTGCAATGGATGAGCCTCGCCCTGGGAGACAGAGCCGGCCTTAGGCATAGGCAAACTAGGCAAATGCCTAGGGCATTTGGTATGCTTAGGGGCACCAGCAGCTCCTGCTGATTAAAATGATATGCGGCATGCCTATATTCTGTGTGTAACTGCGGCTGTATCTGGATACGAAATGCTACGTTGCGTGTATCCCTGGAAATCACTGTAATGTAGCATTTCGTATGCAGATACAGCTGCAGTTGCACATGCATGCTGCATATAATTTTAATCAGCAGAAGCTGCTTGTGCTTTCTAGCCATATAGTAATGCAAATAATATGCATTTTCATAAACAAAAGGTGCCCGACGTTAGCAGAGCTGCCAGCTGACTCATGCCAGGCATCTCCTGCAGAACTAGCGGCGGTGCTAGGGGGCACCAGCCAAAATCTTGCCTAGGGCATCATATTGGTTAGGGCCGACTCTGCTGGGAGAACCACCTTCGTGATCATGGTATCTCCCCTGCCAGGTAAGTATGAGTTGGACTAGGGCTCAGGAGGGCCCCTGCTTGGGCACACCCCCGTCAAGTGAAGGAGGTTGACCGGAGCCATGACAAGTGAACTCTCGGCAGGGGACGGGAAAAGAAAACTGCAGGGAGGCTGCATCTCTTCACGTTGACATGGGAAGGCGGAAGGGTGACTGTTCCTGAAGCACCCCCAAACTATGCGCACAACTAGTGCAAATCCTTCCCAGGGCACACTGCAGCAGATGAATTTGCATACCGTCATGTCATAAAAGCAGTCGGGCACAGTTACAGTAGCTGCAACCCTCATCTCCATATGAAAAGCAACAGGCAGTGCACCGTCCTATGTCTCAATGGGTTCTTAAATTGGAAAATAAAATATAAAAGGCAGCTTGAGATTTAACCCCCTCGCTGCTGAGGGTTTTCTCATCCTCGCACCGAGACCATTTTCCGACGTTAGCGCTCGTCCGAACGTCGTCGTCACGGATTTCTTTTTATTTATTTTTTCTTTCTTTCTTATCCCCCCTGCGGCACTCACACAAATTATACCTTGGTTTTTGTTTGTTTTTTTTTTCTTTCAAAAGACTTTGTAGTCTCAAAAAAGCCATTAGTCTTTTTACTGATTTGAACACGTCAAAAGTTGTTTCACCCAAATGGCCCAAAAAGCGTATTTCTCAAGCAAGTGAACCAAAAGCAAATGTGATTTTTTTTCTTTTGTCCCCCGTCTTATAAGCACCATAGACAAATACTTTGTGTTTTGCCACCAATCCACCTGCCCAAAATCTGCACGCAAACCAAAAATGCTCTCTTTCTTCTAGTTTTCGCCGCCTCAATTTAAACGCTTACTATGTGTAGGAAGACTACGGCAGCCCAGCGAGGCCTACCATTTTACAAAGTAGACAAGCTACTGCATGAAATGAAGGAGCAAAGTTTTTTTTCTCTCTCCCCCTCATATCTGACACAATCTGGGGGCCTACTTTACAAAGCAAGTGAAACCGTGTGGGTCCTGCAGCGCCCTGTATTGGTTGTATATGCGAAGCACAGTACAAGGCCGGAAAAAGCAAGGAAGCATGCAGCCAGCGCACAGGAGAAGAGATGAGAAGAGAGCGCTGAGTGAAAGATAGAAGCGCACCTTAACGGGCACAGGGGTCCAGTGGAGGGAGGGTTGAAATGAAGAAAAGGATGGAAACAGCAAAGGAAGAGACAGCACCAGCAGCACACAAAAAGATCTGACTTTTACCAGAGATGATGAGGGGAAAGCGCGAACGCAGTCCCCCACTACCACAAATTATGCAGTCAAGTTTCACGCATTTGGGGAAATCGCAGGGGTCAGCACACCCGGAGTGCAATGGATGAGCCTCGCTCTGGGAGAACCACCTTCGTGATCATGGTATCTCCCCTGCCAGGTAAGTATGAGTTGGACTAGGGCTCAGGAGGGCCCCTGCTTGGGCACACCCCCGTCAAGTGAAGGAGGTTGACCGGAGCCAGTGTGAGAGGTGCGGTTGGGGGCCTGCGAGTGCGTGTGGTGGTGCCTGCTGCCGTGCAGGTGTAGACTCTGTACTCACCAGGCACCGCTCTCTCTCACCTTCAGGTACCGGAACCTTCAACGGACCTGGAATTCTTCAGTCGGATCCGGACACGGCGATTCCCTCTTGGAGCTGACCGTCGACCGAGCTGAGGAGAGAATGGTCTACATTAAAGGGGGTATCGACCCTGCTTCCGGTGGAACAGGGGATACCCCAGGGGTGGCTGCGACCTTCACCGGCTGGGTGAATGGTCATCACCGGCACAAAGCCTCAGCTACCCAGCTTTCACACACTCGCGCTTTCGCACGTAGTGTGATGAAAGGGATTCTCACGTCCGTGAGCAATCCTAACTCCGGCGCTCGGGGACAAACAAGGGACAGACGTACACGGATGCTACTCACCGTCACGAGTCTTGCACTCCGATCTTCTCCACTTACAGGTCCCTGTAAGGAGGCAAAGAGAAACAGCCGTGCAGGGCCTAACTCTGACCTAGTGTCACACCCTATACTATCTACAACAGCGGAGCCCTCAAACTAGCTCTGTGGGTGTGGTGCAACACAACTATGCACAACTTACACAACACATACACTTTGCCCTGCACGGTAACAACATATAACACACTATCGGAGTTACAACATAAAACGGTGCTGTCCCTTTTCTACCCGACCCAGAACACCCAGTAGTGGGGACCGCACAGCTCACCCACCTACCGTACTCTCAGGGTGGCCTGAGCCTAGCGCCCAGTACCACCTTTACTCACCTCAGGGAAACACTGCTTCGCTGGGCCTAGCGCCCCCTAACTGCCCACAGGCCGGAGGCCTGACTTTGCCCACGGGCCTAGCGCCCGCCTACTTGCCGCCCGTTGGGTGACCTGGGCCTTGTGCCCAGGGTCACCTTATCGTATCCCTGATTTGGCCACAAATACCCTAGGGCCTAACGCCCTCTATTAGCCACAGGCCTAGTGCCTAGATTGTCCCCCGGGCCTAGTGCCGCCTAACTGGTGCCGCATGAGTGGGGTGGCTTGGGCCTAATGCCCAAACCACCTCATCAAATATTGGGGGCCCAAACTCCTAACTGCGCCCAGGCCTAGCGCCTGAATTGTGTCCTCGGGCCTAATGCCCGTCCCTGGTGGTCGAGGGAGGAAAAGGGGAGGGGGAGGATAGCCTCACTGAGGCCTTACCTAACCTGGGGGCCTCCACCGTCTTCTGCCGCTGACCCGTCCTGGCCAGCGACGCCTCCGTCTCTTCCCTGCGTCCAGCCGCCGCTGGACATCTTCTTTCTGCAGGCCGACGTCTTCTGGCCTCTTCCGCGGCCTCAGGACCTCCTCTCCCCGCGGTCGTCGTCTTCTCCTCGGCGCCGGATCCTCTTCTGCGCTCCGGCGCGCCGACGACCTCCTCCGCTGCTCCCGGCCGTGTCTTCTCTTCTTCGCGCTCTTCTGCGCGCGCCCGGCGTCCCTCTCCTCTTCGCCGCTCTTCGGCGCGGCCTCCTGTCCGAACGGCTCCCGCCCGGCGTCTGACGTCAGACGCCGGGGGCGGGGCCTATGACGCGGCGAGCGCCGATTGGCTCGCCGCGTCTCTTCCTGATTGGCCGCCGCTCCGGGAGCCGCGATTGGCTCCCGGAGGGCGCCAACATTCAAACCCTCCAGCCTGGGGTCCGGTGCAGGGAAAAGGGTAATCCCTGCACCGGACACCCGCCGCCGCCGCCACGCACCCAGCGCTGGGGACAGACAAGCTGCCCCAGCGCTGTCCCCAACTAGGGACAACACAGATGTGCCCACAGGGCACATCCTTACATTTCCCCCCCCTTTTTCCTTTGTAGTCCCTACAAAGTTCCTCACGACGCCCATTGTCCGCGGGTCAGGGAATTCCGAGGTCCCTCCGGCGAAGGTGCATTCGGGGGCCCAGCCTGGACCAGCTGTGACCCCACATCCTTCCTCCTCCAGCTCCGGGTTCCTCTTGCGTCCTGACCTCCATCGGCGGATCCTCTGGGGGAGTGGCATCTCCTCACGGTCGCTCGACGTTGGCCACCAAGGGGAATCTTCTTCCACGGGGACAACAGTCACCCACTCTTGCCCTCCGTTATCGTCTGTGGCTTCGTCCCTGTCTTCCGGGTGTGGTATCAACCACCACCCAACAGCGGAATCCTCCGGGGCATCCGTTTCCTCCCGGGCAACAGCCACCACATGTCGAATTTCCTCGTGGGGCATCTCCAAAGGTCCTGTGTCTTCCTCTGGAACGGGTCCTCCCACGGCATCACGATCCTGTCCCCGTACGTCGGTCCATTTCGGCACTCCCGGTAGGTATTCTTGCTCCAGGACTATCTCCTCCTCTTCACGGAGGGCATTCAACTGGGAGCATGACTCCACCCGACCCTGCCAGTCACTCTCGTCGGCGCTTCCGATGCCAGAGTCGTCCTCCATCTGTTCTGGGAGGGATTCGTCGGCGGACAGCTCACCGTAGTCAGAGTCCTCCTCCGATATCTGGACTGGGGTATTACTTTCCTCCTCAGCGTACTTCTTCGCTTCCGCTGGCACCTCTGCTTCCTCAGCGTACTCCTTCGTTTCCGCTGGCATCGCTACTTCCTCAGCGTACTCCTTCGCTTCCGCTGGCATCTCTTGGTACCCAGGACACTCCTGTTCCGCACGTCCTGGTCGTGGACGGTTCCATCGCGGGGAGATTCCGGACGTCTCAGTCACTGGGTCTTCACGCTTTTCTTCGCAGCGTGGTCTCTTCACCTCCCAGTCGTCCACCTCCGCCTCATGCGGGTAAGGATTCTGCCTTACTGGGGTCACTTTCTTGGGACAAAGTAGGTCCGCGGCATCTTCCCAGGGGCACTCACTGGCCGCATGTCCTGGTCGCCGACACTTCCAACAAGGGAGGGCCACTGCCACCTTCTCCAAGACGGGTTCCTGGTCCACCTCCTTCACTGGGGAATCTTCACCCGTTGGTTCCGGCTCAGAGGAAATGGGCACCTGCGAATTAACTTCAAGCAAGGCCTTCCGCTCCATTTCCCTGGTTTCCTCCTCCCATCTCTGGGCGCGACCATCCGCAATCATCCGGTCTTCATTCCACGGACAATCGGGAAGCGCATGTCCCCTCGCCTCGCAGAGCGCACACACAGGCTCTGCAGCCACCCGGTCCCAAAGCTGCTGACGAGATTCCGTCAGCTGCTTCACCGTGGCCTCGTAGTCCGTCCTGTCTTCCGTCCATGGACATTCCAGGAGCCGATGTCGGGGATCTCCACAGCTTTCACACCGGGAATCAACCTCGTCTTCGCTCAACTCTTCGTCCCAAGGACAACTGTTGTGCTCATGCCCGTAGTTTCCGCAGAGCAAACACCAGGACTCCTTCTTCGCTTGGCCCTTCTGACGTCTTCGGTCCGCTTCCTGGACCACCTTCTTTGGGGACGTCTCTCGCCAAGTACACTCGTCGGCAAAGTGACCTGTTTGCCGACATTTCTTGCAGGGCGTCACAGCGGCCTTCTTGCGCCCCTTCTCCCGGCGCTCTTCTTTTTCACGCTGGACCGACCGCTGCACCATCTTCAGGATGTCTGCCCCAGACACCGTCACCCAGTCGCTCTGGTCCGCACACGTCCGGGGGTGAGTCTTATCCGGAGCCGTCCGCAGGGAGGTCTTCTTGGTGGCGTTCCACATCGTGTCCGTGATCCGGTCTCTTTGATCCTGCCGACTACGCCAAGTGTGAGAGGTGCGGTTGGGGGCCTGCGAGTGCGTGTGGTGGTGCCTGCTGCCGTGCAGGTGTAGACTCTGTACTCACCAGGCACCGCTCTCTCTCACCTTCAGGTACCGGAACCTTCAACGGACCTGGAATTCTTCAGTCGGATCCGGACACGGCGATTCCCTCTTGGAGCTGACCGTCGACCGAGCTGAGGAGAGAATGGTCTACATTAAAGGGGGTATCGACCCTGCTTCCGGTGGAACAGGGGATACCCCAGGGGTGGCTGCGACCTTCACCGGCTGGGTGAATGGTCATCACCGGCACAAAGCCTCAGCTACCCAGCTTTCACACACTCGCGCTTTCGCATGTAGTGTGATGAAAGGGATTCTCACGTCCGTGAGCAATCCTAACTCCGGCGCTCGGGGACAAACAAGGGACAGACGTACACGGATGCTACTCACCGTCACGAGTCTTGCACTCCGATCTTCTCCACTTACAGGTCCCTGTAAGGAGGCAAAGAGAAACAGCCGTGCAGGGCCTAACTCTGACCTAGTGTCACACCCTATACTATCTACAACAGCGGAGCCCTCAAACTAGCTCTGTGGGTGTGGTGCAACACAACTATGCACAACTTACACAACACATACACTTTGCCCTGCACGGTAACAACATATAACACACTATCGGAGTTACAACATAAAACGGTGCTGTCCCTTTTCTACCCGACCCAGAACACCCAGTAGTGGGGACCGCACAGCTCACCCACCTACCGTACTCTCAGGGTGGCCTGAGCCTAGCGCCCAGTACCACCTTTACTCACCTCAGGGAAACACTGCTTCGCTGGGCCTAGCGCCCCCTAACTGCCCACAGGCCGGAGGCCTGACTTTGCCCACGGGCCTAGCGCCCGCCTACTTGCCGCCCGTTGGGTGACCTGGGCCTTGTGCCCAGGGTCACCTTATCGTATCCCTGATTTGGCCACAAATACCCTAGGGCCTAACGCCCTCTATTAGCCACAGGCCTAGTGCCTAGATTGTCCCCCGGGCCTAGTGCCGCCTAACTGGTGCCGCATGAGTGGGGTGGCTTGGGCCTAATGCCCAAACCACCTCATCAAATATTGGGGGCCCAAACTCCTAACTGCGCCCAGGCCTAGCGCCTGAATTGTGTCCTCGGGCCTAATGCCCGTCCCTGGTGGTCGAGGGAGGAAAAGGGGAGGGGGAGGATAGCCTCACTGAGGCCTTACCTAACCTGGGGGCCTCCACCGTCTTCTGCCGCTGACCCGTCCTGGCCAGCGACGCCTCCGTCTCTTCCCTGCGTCCAGCCGCCGCTGGACATCTTCTTTCTGCAGGCCGACGTCTTCTGGCCTCTTCCGCGGCCTCAGGACCTCCTCTCCCCGCGGTCGTCGTCTTCTCCTCGGCGCCGGATCCTCTTCTGCGCTCCGGCGCGCCGACGACCTCCTCCGCTGCTCCCGGCCGTGTCTTCTCTTCTTCGCGCTCTTCTGCGCGCGCCCGGCGTCCCTCTCCTCTTCGCCGCTCTTCGGCGCGGCCTCCTGTCCGAACGGCTCCCGCCCGGCGTCTGACGTCAGACGCCGGGGGCGGGGCCTATGACGCGGCGAGCGCCGATTGGCTCGCCGCGTCTCTTCCTGATTGGCCGCCGCTCCGGGAGCCGCGATTGGCTCCCGGAGGGCGCCAACATTCAAACCCTCCAGCCTGGGGTCCGGTGCAGGGAAAAGGGTAATCCCTGCACCGGACACCCGCCGCCGCCGCCACGCACCCAGCGCTGGGGACAGACAAGCTGCCCCAGCGCTGTCCCCAACTAGGGACAACACAGATGTGCCCACAGGGCACATCCTTACATTTCCCCCCCCTTTTTCCTTTGTAGTCCCTACAAAGTTCCTCACGACGCCCATTGTCCGCGGGTCAGGGAATTCCGAGGTCCCTCCGGCGAGGGTGCATTCGGAGGCCCAGCCTGGACCAGCTGTGACCCCACATCCTTCCTCCTCCAGCTCCGGGTTCCTCTTGCGTCCTGACCTCCATCGGCGGATCCTCTGGGGGAGTGGCATCTCCTCACGGTCGCTCGACGTTGGCCACCAAGGGGAATCTTCTTCCACGGGGACAACAGTCACCCACTCTTGCCCTCCGTTATCGTCTGTGGCTTCGTCCCTGTCTTCCGGGTGTGGTATCAACCACCACCCAACAGCGGAATCCTCCGGGGCATCCGTTTCCTCCCGGGCAACAGCCACCACATGTCGAATTTCCTCGTGGGGCATCTCCAAAGGTCCTGTGTCTTCCTCTGGAACGGGTCCTCCCACGGCATCACGATCCTGTCCCCGTACGTCGGTCCATTTCGGCACTCCCGGTAGGTATTCTTGCTCCAGGACTATCTCCTCCTCTTCACGGAGGGCATTCAACTGGGAGCATGACTCCACCCGACCCTGCCAGTCACTCTCGTCGGCGCTTCCGATGCCAGAGTCGTCCTCCATCTGTTCTGGGAGGGATTCGTCGGCGGACAGCTCACCGTAGTCAGAGTCCTCCTCCGATATCTGGACTGGGGTATTACTTTCCTCCTCAGCGTACTTCTTCGCTTCCGCTGGCACCTCTGCTTCCTCAGCGTACTCCTTCGTTTCCGCTGGCATCGCTACTTCCTCAGCGTACTCCTTCGCTTCCGCTGGCATCTCTTGGTACCCAGGACACTCCTGTTCCGCACGTCCTGGTCGTGGACGGTTCCATCGCGGGGAGATTCCGGACGTCTCAGTCACTGGGTCTTCACGCTTTTCTTCGCAGCGTGGTCTCTTCACCTCCCAGTCGTCCACCTCCGCCTCATGCGGGTAAGGATTCTGCCTTACTGGGGTCACTTTCTTGGGACAAAGTAGGTCCGCGGCATCTTCCCAGGGGCACTCACTGGCCGCATGTCCTGGTCGCCGACACTTCCAACAAGGGAGGGCCACTGCCACCTTCTCCAAGACGGGTTCCTGGTCCACCTCCTTCACTGGGGAATCTTCACCCGTTGGTTCCGGCTCAGAGGAAATGGGCACCTGCGAATTAACTTCAAGCAAGGCCTTCCGCTCCATTTCCCTGGTTTCCTCCTCCCATCTCTGGGCGCGACCATCCGCAATCATCCGGTCTTCATTCCACGGACAATCGGGAAGCGCATGTCCCCTCGCCTCGCAGAGCGCACACACAGGCTCTGCAGCCACCCGGTCCCAAAGCTGCTGACGAGATTCCGTCAGCTGCTTCACCGTGGCCTCGTAGTCCGTCCTGTCTTCCGTCCATGGACATTCCAGGAGCCGATGTCGGGGATCTCCACAGCTTTCACACCGGGAATCAACCTCGTCTTCGCTCAACTCTTCGTCCCAAGGACAACTGTTGTGCTCATGCCCGTAGTTTCCGCAGAGCAAACACCAGGACTCCTTCTTCGCTTGGCCCTTCTGACGTCTTCGGTCCGCTTCCTGGACCACCTTCTTTGGGGACGTCTCTCGCCAAGTACACTCGTCGGCAAAGTGACCTGTTTGCCGACATTTCTTGCAGGGCGTCACAGCGGCCTTCTTGCGCCCCTTCTCCCGGCGCTCTTCTTTTTCACGCTGGACCGACCGCTGCACCATCTTCAGGATGTCTGCCCCAGACACCGTCACCCAGTCGCTCTGGTCCGCACACGTCCGGGGGTGAGTCTTATCCGGAGCCGTCCGCAGGGAGGTCTTCTTGGTGGCGTTCCACATCGTGTCCGTGATCCGGTCTCTTTGATCCTGCCGACTACGCCAAGTGTGAGAGGTGCGGTTGGGGGCCTGCGAGTGCGTGTGGTGGTGCCTGCTGCCGTGCAGGTGTAGACTCTGTACTCACCAGGCACCGCTCTCTCTCACCTTCAGGTACCGGAACCTTCAACGGACCTGGAATTCTTCAGTCGGATCCGGACACGGCGATTCCCTCTTGGAGCTGACCGTCGACCGAGCTGAGGAGAGAATGGTCTACATTAAAGGGGGTATCGACCCTGCTTCCGGTGGAACAGGGGATACCCCAGGGGTGGCTGCGACCTTCACCGGCTGGGTGAATGGTCATCACCGGCACAAAGCCTCAGCTACCCAGCTTTCACACACTCGCGCTTTCGCACGTAGTGTGATGAAAGGGATTCTCACGTCCGTGAGCAATCCTAACTCCGGCGCTCGGGGACAAACAAGGGACAGACGTACACGGATGCTACTCACCGTCACGAGTCTTGCACTCCGATCTTCTCCACTTACAGGTCCCTGTAAGGAGGCAAAGAGAAACAGCCGTGCAGGGCCTAACTCTGACCTAGTGTCACACCCTATACTATCTACAACAGCGGAGCCCTCAAACTAGCTCTGTGGGTGTGGTGCAACACAACTATGCACAACTTACACAACACATACACTTTGCCCTGCACGGTAACAACATATAACACACTATCGGAGTTACAACATAAAACGGTGCTGTCCCTTTTCTACCCGACCCAGAACACCCAGTAGTGGGGACCGCACAGCTCACCCACCTACCGTACTCTCAGGGTGGCCTGAGCCTAGCGCCCAGTACCACCTTTACTCACCTCAGGGAAACACTGCTTCGCTGGGCCTAGCGCCCCCTAACTGCCCACAGGCCGGAGGCCTGACTTTGCCCACGGGCCTAGCGCCCGCCTACTTGCCGCCCGTTGGGTGACCTGGGCCTTGTGCCCAGGGTCACCTTATCGTATCCCTGATTTGGCCACAAATACCCTAGGGCCTAACGCCCTCTATTAGCCACAGGCCTAGTGCCTAGATTGTCCCCCGGGCCTAGTGCCGCCTAACTGGTGCCGCATGAGTGGGGTGGCTTGGGCCTAATGCCCAAACCACCTCATCAAATATTGGGGGCCCAAACTCCTAACTGCGCCCAGGCCTAGCGCCTGAATTGTGTCCTCGGGCCTAATGCCCGTCCCTGGTGGTCGAGGGAGGAAAAGGGGAGGGGGAGGATAGCCTCACTGAGGCCTTACCTAACCTGGGGGCCTCCACCGTCTTCTGCCGCTGACCCGTCCTGGCCAGCGACGCCTCCGTCTCTTCCCTGCGTCCAGCCGCCGCTGGACATCTTCTTTCTGCAGGCCGACGTCTTCTGGCCTCTTCCGCGGCCTCAGGACCTCCTCTCCCCGCGGTCGTCGTCTTCTCCTCGGCGCCGGATCCTCTTCTGCGCTCCGGCGCGCCGACGACCTCCTCCGCTGCTCCCGGCCGTGTCTTCTCTTCTTCGCGCTCTTCTGCGCGCGCCCGGCGTCCCTCTCCTCTTCGCCGCTCTTCGGCGCGGCCTCCTGTCCGAACGGCTCCCGCCCGGCGTCTGACGTCAGACGCCGGGGGCGGGGCCTATGACGCGGCGAGCGCCGATTGGCTCGCCGCGTCTCTTCCTGATTGGCCGCCGCTCCGGGAGCCGCGATTGGCTCCCGGAGGGCGCCAACATTCAAACCCTCCAGCCTGGGGTCCGGTGCAGGGAAAAGGGTAATCCCTGCACCGGACACCCGCCGCCGCCGCCACGCACCCAGCGCTGGGGACAGACAAGCTGCCCCAGCGCTGTCCCCAACTAGGGACAACACAGATGTGCCCACAGGGCACATCCTTACATTTCCCCCCCCTTTTTCCTTTGTAGTCCCTACAAAGTTCCTCACGACGCCCATTGTCCGCGGGTCAGGGAATTCCGAGGTCCCTCCGGCGAGGGTGCATTCGGGGGCCCAGCCTGGACCAGCTGTGACCCCACATCCTTCCTCCTCCAGCTCCGGGTTCCTCTTGCGTCCTGACCTCCATCGGCGGATCCTCTGGGGTAGTGGCATCTCCTCACGGTCGCTCGACGTTGGCCACCAAGGGGAATCTTCTTCCACGGGGACAACAGTCACCCACTCTTGCCCTCCGTTATCGTCTGTGGCTTCGTCCCTGTCTTCCGGGTGTGGTATCAACCACCACCCAACAGCGGAATCCTCCGGGGCATCCGTTTCCTCCCGGGCAACAGCCACCACATGTCGAATTTCCTCGTGGGGCATCTCCAAAGGTCCTGTGTCTTCCTCTGGAACGGGTCCTCCCACGGCATCACGATCCTGTCCCCGTACGTCGGTCCATTTCGGCACTCCCGGTAGGTATTCTTGCTCCAGGACTATCTCCTCCTCTTCACGGAGGGCATTCAACTGGGAGCATGACTCCACCCGACCCTGCCAGTCACTCTCGTCGGCGCTTCCGATGCCAGAGTCGTCCTCCATCTGTTCTGGGAGGGATTCGTCGGCGGACAGCTCACCGTAGTCAGAGTCCTCCTCCGATATCTGGACTGGGGTATTACTTTCCTCCTCAGCGTACTTCTTCGCTTCCGCTGGCACCTCTGCTTCCTCAGCGTACTCCTTCGTTTCCGCTGGCATCGCTACTTCCTCAGCGTACTCCTTCGCTTCCGCTGGCATCTCTTGGTACCCAGGACACTCCTGTTCCGCACGTCCTGGTCGTGGACGGTTCCATCGCGGGGAGATTCCGGACGTCTCAGTCACTGGGTCTTCACGCTTTTCTTCGCAGCGTGGTCTCTTCACCTCCCAGTCGTCCACCTCCGCCTCATGCGGGTAAGGATTCTGCCTTACTGGGGTCACTTTCTTGGGACAAAGTAGGTCCGCGGCATCTTCCCAGGGGCACTCACTGGCCGCATGTCCTGGTCGCCGACACTTCCAACAAGGGAGGGCCACTGCCACCTTCTCCAAGACGGGTTCCTGGTCCACCTCCTTCACTGGGGAATCTTCACCCGTTGGTTCCGGCTCAGAGGAAATGGGCACCTGCGAATTAACTTCAAGCAAGGCCTTCCGCTCCATTTCCCTGGTTTCCTCCTCCCATCTCTGGGCGCGACCATCCGCAATCATCCGGTCTTCATTCCACGGACAATCGGGAAGCGCATGTCCCCTCGCCTCGCAGAGCGCACACACAGGCTCTGCAGCCACCCGGTCCCAAAGCTGCTGACGAGATTCCGTCAGCTGCTTCACCGTGGCCTCGTAGTCCGTCCTGTCTTCCGTCCATGGACATTCCAGGAGCCGATGTCGGGGATCTCCACAGCTTTCACACCGGGAATCAACCTCGTCTTCGCTCAACTCTTCGTCCCAAGGACAACTGTTGTGCTCATGCCCGTAGTTTCCGCAGAGCAAACACCAGGACTCCTTCTTCGCTTGGCCCTTCTGACGTCTTCGGTCCGCTTCCTGGACCACCTTCTTTGGGGACGTCTCTCGCCAAGTACACTCGTCGGCAAAGTGACCTGTTTGCCGACATTTCTTGCAGGGCGTCACAGCGGCCTTCTTGCGCCCCTTCTCCCGGCGCTCTTCTTTTTCACGCTGGACCGACCGCTGCACCATCTTCAGGATGTCTGCCCCAGACACCGTCACCCAGTCGCTCTGGTCCGCACACGTCCGGGGGTGAGTCTTATCCGGAGCCGTCCGCAGGGAGGTCTTCTTGGTGGCGTTCCACATCGTGTCCGTGATCCGGTCTCTTTGATCCTGCCGACTACGCCAAGTGTGAGAGGTGCGGTTGGGGGCCTGCGAGTGCGTGTGGTGGTGCCTGCTGCCGTGCAGGTGTAGACTCTGTACTCACCAGGCACCGCTCTCTCTCACCTTCAGGTACCGGAACCTTCAACGGACCTGGAATTCTTCAGTCGGATCCGGACACGGCGATTCCCTCTTGGAGCTGACCGTCGACCGAGCTGAGGAGAGAATGGTCTACATTAAAGGGGGTATCGACCCTGCTTCCGGTGGAACAGGGGATACCCCAGGGGTGGCTGCGACCTTCACCGGCTGGGTGAATGGTCATCACCGGCACAAAGCCTCAGCTACCCAGCTTTCACACACTCGCGCTTTCGCACGTAGTGTGATGAAAGGGATTCTCACGTCCGTGAGCAATCCTAACTCCGGCGCTCGGGGACAAACAAGGGACAGACGTACACGGATGCTACTCACCGTCACGAGTCTTGCACTCCGATCTTCTCCACTTACAGGTCCCTGTAAGGAGGCAAAGAGAAACAGCCGTGCAGGGCCTAACTCTGACCTAGTGTCACACCCTATACTATCTACAACAGCGGAGCCCTCAAACTAGCTCTGTGGGTGTGGTGCAACACAACTATGCACAACTTACACAACACATACACTTTGCCCTGCACGGTAACAACATATAACACACTATCGGAGTTACAACATAAAACGGTGCTGTCCCTTTTCTACCCGACCCAGAACACCCAGTAGTGGGGACCGCACAGCTCACCCACCTACCGTACTCTCAGGGTGGCCTGAGCCTAGCGCCCAGTACCACCTTTACTCACCTCAGGGAAACACTGCTTCGCTGGGCCTAGCGCCCCCTAACTGCCCACAGGCCGGAGGCCTGACTTTGCCCACGGGCCTAGCGCCCGCCTACTTGCCGCCCGTTGGGTGACCTGGGCCTTGTGCCCAGGGTCACCTTATCGTATCCCTGATTTGGCCACAAATACCCTAGGGCCTAACGCCCTCTATTAGCCACAGGCCTAGTGCCTAGATTGTCCCCCGGGCCTAGTGCCGCCTAACTGGTGCCGCATGAGTGGGGTGGCTTGGGCCTAATGCCCAAACCACCTCATCAAATATTGGGGGCCCAAACTCCTAACTGCGCCCAGGCCTAGCGCCTGAATTGTGTCCTCGGGCCTAATGCCCGTCCCTGGTGGTCGAGGGAGGAAAAGGGGAGGGGGAGGATAGCCTCACTGAGGCCTTACCTAACCTGGGGGCCTCCACCGTCTTCTGCCGCTGACCCGTCCTGGCCAGCGACGCCTCCGTCTCTTCCCTGCGTCCAGCCGCCGCTGGACATCTTCTTTCTGCAGGCCGACGTCTTCTGGCCTCTTCCGCGGCCTCAGGACCTCCTCTCCCCGCGGTCGTCGTCTTCTCCTCGGCGCCGGATCCTCTTCTGCGCTCCGGCGCGCCGACGACCTCCTCCGCTGCTCCCGGCCGTGTCTTCTCTTCTTCGCGCTCTTCTGCGCGCGCCCGGCGTCCCTCTCCTCTTCGCCGCTCTTCGGCGCGGCCTCCTGTCCGAACGGCTCCCGCCCGGCGTCTGACGTCAGACGCCGGGGGCGGGGCCTATGACGCGGCGAGCGCCGATTGGCTCGCCGCGTCTCTTCCTGATTGGCCGCCGCTCCGGGAGCCGCGATTGGCTCCCGGAGGGCGCCAACATTCAAACCCTCCAGCTTGGGGTCCGGTGCAGGGAAAAGGGTAATCCCTGCACCGGACACCCGCCGCCGCCGCCACGCACCCAGCGCTGGGGACAGACAAGCTGCCCCAGCGCTGTCCCCAACTAGGGACAACACAGATGTGCCCACAGGGCACATCCTTACATTTCCCCCCCCTTTTTCCTTTGTAGTCCCTACAAAGTTCCTCACGACGCCCATTGTCCGCGGGTCAGGGAATTCCGAGGTCCCTCCGGCGAGGGTGCATTCGGGGGCCCAGCCTGGACCAGCTGTGACCCCACATCCTTCCTCCTCCAGCTCCGGGTTCCTCTTGCGTCCTGACCTCCATCGGCGGATCCTCTGGGGTAGTGGCATCTCCTCACGGTCGCTCGACGTTGGCCACCAAGGGGAATCTTCTTCCACGGGGACAACAGTCACCCACTCTTGCCCTCCGTTATCGTCTGTGGCTTCGTCCCTGTCTTCCGGGTGTGGTATCAACCACCACCCAACAGCGGAATCCTCCGGGGCATCCGTTTCCTCCCGGGCAACAGCCACCACATGTCGAATTTCCTCGTGGGGCATCTCCAAAGGTCCTGTGTCTTCCTCTGGAACGGGTCCTCCCACGGCATCACGATCCTGTCCCCGTACGTCGGTCCATTTCGGCACTCCCGGTAGGTATTCTTGCTCCAGGACTATCTCCTCCTCTTCACGGAGGGCATTCAACTGGGAGCATGACTCCACCCGACCCTGCCAGTCACTCTCGTCGGCGCTTCCGATGCCAGAGTCGTCCTCCATCTGTTCTGGGAGGGATTCGTCGGCGGACAGCTCACCGTAGTCAGAGTCCTCCTCCGATATCTGGACTGGGGTATTACTTTCCTCCTCAGCGTACTTCTTCGCTTCCGCTGGCACCTCTGCTTCCTCAGCGTACTCCTTCGTTTCCGCTGGCATCGCTACTTCCTCAGCGTACTCCTTCGCTTCCGCTGGCATCTCTTGGTACCCAGGACACTCCTGTTCCGCACGTCCTGGTCGTGGACGGTTCCATCGCGGGGAGATTCCGGACGTCTCAGTCACTGGGTCTTCACGCTTTTCTTCGCAGCGTGGTCTCTTCACCTCCCAGTCGTCCACCTCCGCCTCATGCGGGTAAGGATTCTGCCTTACTGGGGTCACTTTCTTGGGACAAAGTAGGTCCGCGGCATCTTCCCAGGGGCACTCACTGGCCGCATGTCCTGGTCGCCGACACTTCCAACAAGGGAGGGCCACTGCCACCTTCTCCAAGACGGGTTCCTGGTCCACCTCCTTCACTGGGGAATCTTCACCCGTTGGTTCCGGCTCAGAGGAAATGGGCACCTGCGAATTAACTTCAAGCAAGGCCTTCCGCTCCATTTCCCTGGTTTCCTCCTCCCATCTCTGGGCGCGACCATCCGCAATCATCCGGTCTTCATTCCACGGACAATCGGGAAGCGCATGTCCCCTCGCCTCGCAGAGCGCACACACAGGCTCTGCAGCCACCCGGTCCCAAAGCTGCTGACGAGATTCCGTCAGCTGCTTCACCGTGGCCTCGTAGTCCGTCCTGTCTTCCGTCCATGGACATTCCAGGAGCCGATGTCGGGGATCTCCACAGCTTTCACACCGGGAATCAACCTCGTCTTCGCTCAACTCTTCGTCCCAAGGACAACTGTTGTGCTCATGCCCGTAGTTTCCGCAGAGCAAACACCAGGACTCCTTCTTCGCTTGGCCCTTCTGACGTCTTCGGTCCGCTTCCTGGACCACCTTCTTTGGGGACGTCTCTCGCCAAGTACACTCGTCGGCAAAGTGACCTGTTTGCCGACATTTCTTGCAGGGCGTCACAGCGGCCTTCTTGCGCCCCTTCTCCCGGCGCTCTTCTTTTTCACGCTGGACCGACCGCTGCACCATCTTCAGGATGTCTGCCCCAGACACCGTCACCCAGTCGCTCTGGTCCGCACACGTCCGGGGGTGAGTCTTATCCGGAGCCGTCCGCAGGGAGGTCTTCTTGGTGGCGTTCCACATCGTGTCCGTGATCCGGTCTCTTTGATCCTGCCGACTACGCCAAGTGTGAGAGGTGCGGTTGGGGGCCTGCGAGTGCGTGTGGTGGTGCCTGCTGCCGTGCAGGTGTAGACTCTGTACTCACCAGGCACCGCTCTCTCTCACCTTCAGGTACCGGAACCTTCAACGGACCTGGAATTCTTCAGTCGGATCCGGACACGGCGATTCCCTCTTGGAGCTGACCGTCGACCGAGCTGAGGAGAGAATGGTCTACATTAAAGGGGGTATCGACCCTGCTTCCGGTGGAACAGGGGATACCCCAGGGGTGGCTGCGACCTTCACCGGCTGGGTGAATGGTCATCACCGGCACAAAGCCTCAGCTACCCAGCTTTCACACACTCGCGCTTTCGCACGTAGTGTGATGAAAGGGATTCTCACGTCCGTGAGCAATCCTAACTCCGGCGCTCGGGGACAAACAAGGGACAGACGTACACGGATGCTACTCACCGTCACGAGTCTTGCACTCCGATCTTCTCCACTTACAGGTCCCTGTAAGGAGGCAAAGAGAAACAGCCGTGCAGGGCCTAACTCTGACCTAGTGTCACACCCTATACTATCTACAACAGCGGAGCCCTCAAACTAGCTCTGTGGGTGTGGTGCAACACAACTATGCACAACTTACACAACACATACACTTTGCCCTGCACGGTAACAACATATAACACACTATCGGAGTTACAACATAAAACGGTGCTGTCCCTTTTCTACCCGACCCAGAACACCCAGTAGTGGGGACCGCACAGCTCACCCACCTACCGTACTCTCAGGGTGGCCTGAGCCTAGCGCCCAGTACCACCTTTACTCACCTCAGGGAAACACTGCTTCGCTGGGCCTAGCGCCCCCTAACTGCCCACAGGCCGGAGGCCTGACTTTGCCCACGGGCCTAGCGCCCGCCTACTTGCCGCCCGTTGGGTGACCTGGGCCTTGTGCCCAGGGTCACCTTATCGTATCCCTGATTTGGCCACAAATACCCTAGGGCCTAACGCCCTCTATTAGCCACAGGCCTAGTGCCTAGATTGTCCCCCGGGCCTAGTGCCGCCTAACTGGTGCCGCATGAGTGGGGTGGCTTGGGCCTAATGCCCAAACCACCTCATCAAATATTGGGGGCCCAAACTCCTAACTGCGCCCAGGCCTAGCGCCTGAATTGTGTCCTCGGGCCTAATGCCCGTCCCTGGTGGTCGAGGGAGGAAAAGGGGAGGGGGAGGATAGCCTCACTGAGGCCTTACCTAACCTGGGGGCCTCCACCGTCTTCTGCCGCTGACCCGTCCTGGCCAGCGACGCCTCCGTCTCTTCCCTGCGTCCAGCCGCCGCTGGACATCTTCTTTCTGCAGGCCGACGTCTTCTGGCCTCTTCCGCGGCCTCAGGACCTCCTCTCCCCGCGGTCGTCGTCTTCTCCTCGGCGCCGGATCCTCTTCTGCGCTCCGGCGCGCCGACGACCTCCTCCGCTGCTCCCGGCCGTGTCTTCTCTTCTTCGCGCTCTTCTGCGCGCGCCCGGCGTCCCTCTCCTCTTCGCCGCTCTTCGGCGCGGCCTCCTGTCCGAATGGCTCCCGCCCGGCGTCTGACGTCAGACGCCGGGGGCGGGGCCTATGACGCGGCGAGCGCCGATTGGCTCGCCGCGTCTCTTCCTGATTGGCCGCCGCTCCGGGAGCCGCGATTGGCTCCCGGAGGGCGCCAACATTCAAACCCTCCAGCCTGGGGTCCGGTGCAGGGAAAAGGGTAATCCCTGCACCGGACACCCGCCGCCGCCGCCACGCACCAAGCGCTGGGGACAGACAAGCTGCCCCAGCGCTGTCCCCAACTAGGGACAACACAGATGTGCCCACAGGGCACATCCTTACACCATGACAAGTGAACTCTCGGCAGGGGACGGGGAAAGAAAACTGCAGGGAGGCTGCATCTCTTCACGTTGACATGGGAAGGCGGAAGGGTGACTGTTCCTGAAGCACCCCCAAACTATGCGCACAACTAGTGCAAATCCTTCCCAGGGCACACTGCAGCAGATGAATTTGCAGACCGTCATGTCATAAAAGCAGTCGGGCACAGTTACAGTAGCTGCAACCCTCATCTCCATATGAAAAGCAACAAGCAGTGCACCGTCCTATGTCTCAATGGGTTCTTAAATTGGAAAATAAAATATAAAAGGCAGCTTGAGATTTAACCCCCTCGCTGCTGAGGGTTTTCTCATCCTCGCACCGAGACCATTTTCCGACGTTAGCGCTCGTCCGAACGTCGTCGTCACGGATTTCTTTTTATTTATTTTTTCTTTCTTTCTTATCCCCCTGCGGCACTCACACAAATTATACCTTGGTTTTTGTTTGTTTGTTTTTTCTTTCAAAAGACTTTGTAGTCTCAAAAAAGCCATTAGTCTTTTTACTGATTTGAACACGTCAAAAGTTGTTTCACCCAAATGGCCCAAAAAGCGTATTTCTCAAGCAAGTGAACCAAAAGCAAATGTGATTTTTTTTCTTTTGTCCCCCGTCTTATAAGCACCATAGACAAATACTTTGTGTTTTGCCACCAATCCACCTGCCCAAAATCTGCACGCAAACCAAAAATGCTCTCTTTCTTCTAGTTTTCGCCGCCTCAATTTAAACGCTTACTATGTGTAGGAAGACTACGGCAGCCCAGCGAGGCCTACCATTTTACAAAGTAGACAAGCTACTGCATGAAATGAGGGAGCAAAGTTTTTTTTCTCTCTCCCCCTCATATCTGACACAATCTGGGGGCCTACTTTACAAAGCAAGTGAAACCGTGTGGGTCCTGCAGCGCCCTGTATTGGTTGTATATGCGAAGCACAGTACAAGGCCGGAAAAAGCAAGGAAGCATGCAGCCAGCGCACAGGAGAAGAGATGAGAAGAGAGCGCTGAGTGAAAGATAGAAGCGCACCTTAACGGGCACAGGGGTCCAGTGGAGGGAGAGTTGAAATGAAGAAAAGGATGGAAACAGCAAAGGAAGAGACAGCACCAGCAGCACACAAAAAGATCTGACTTTTACCAGAGATGATCAGGGGAAAGCGCGAACACAGTCCCCCACTACCACAAATTATGCAGTCGAGTTTCCCGCATTTGGGGAAATCGCAGGGGTCAGCACACCCGGAGTGCAATGGATGAGCCTCGCCCTGGGAGAACCACCTTCGTGATCATGGTATCTCCCCTGCCAGGTAAGTATGAGTTGGACTAGGGCTCAGGAGGGCCCCTGCTTGGGCACACCCCCGTCAAGTGAAGGAGGTTGACCGGAGCCGTGACAAGTGAACTCTCGGCAGGGGACGGGAAAAGAAAACTGCAGGGAGGCTGCATCTCTTCACGTTGACATGGGAAGGCGGAAGGGTGACTGTTCCTGAAGCACCCCCAAACTATGCGCACAACTAGTGCAAATCCTTCCCAGGGCACACTGCAGCAGATGAATTTGCATACCGTCATGTCATAAAAGCAGTCGGGCACAGTTACAGTAGCTGCAACCCTCATCTCCATATGAAAAGCAACAGGCAGTGCACCGTCCTATGTCTCAATGGGTTCTTAAATTGGAAAATAAAATATAAAAGGCAGCTTGAGATTTAACCCCCTCGCTGCTGAGGGTTTTCTCATCCTCGCACCGAGACCATTTTCCGACGTTAGCGCTCGTCCGAACGTCGTCGTCGCGGATTTCTTTTTATTTATTTTTTCTTTCTTTCTTATCCCCCCTGCGGCACTCACACAAATTATACCTTGGTTTTTGTTTGTTTGTTTTTTCTTTCAAAAGACTTTGTAGTCTCAAAAAAGCCATTAGTCTTTTTACTGATTTGAACACGTCAAAAGTTGTTTCACCCAAATGGCCCAAAAAGCGTATTTCTCAAGCAAGTGAACCAAAAGCAAATGTGATTTTTTTTCTTTTGTCCCCCGTCTTATAAGCACCATAGACAAATACTTTGTGTTTTGCCACCAATCCACCTGCCCAAAATCTGCACGCAAACCAAAAATGCTCTCTTTCTTCTAGTTTTCGCCGCCTCAATTTAAACGCTTACTATGTGTAGGAAGACTACGGCAGCCCAGCGAGGCCTACCATTTTACAAAGTAGACAAGCTACTGCATGAAATGAGGGAGCAAAGTTTTTTTTCTCTCTCCCCCTCATATCTGACACAATCTGGGGGCCTACTTTACAAAGCAAGTGAAACCGTGTGGGTCCTGCAGCGCCCTGTATTGGTTGTTTATGCGAAGCACAGTACAAGGCCGGAAAAAGCAAGGAAGCATGCAGCCAGCGCACAGGAGAAGAGATGAGAAGAGAGCGCTGAGTGAAAGATAGAAGCGCACCTTAACGGGCACAGGGGTCCAGTGGAGGGAGGGTTGAAATGAAGAAAAGGATGGAAACAGCAAAGGAAGAGACAGCACCAGCAGCACACAAAAAGATCTGACTTTTACCAGAGATGATCAGGGGAAAGCGCGAACGCAGTCCCCCACTACCACAAATTATGCAGTCGAGTTTCCCACATTTGGGGAAATCGCAGGGGTCAGCACACCCGGAGTGCAATGGATGAGCCTCGCCCTGGGAGAACCACCTTCGTGATCATGGTATCTCCCCTGCCAGGTAAGTATGAGTTGGACTAGGGCTCAGGAGGGCCCCTGCTTGGGCACACCCCCGTCAAGTGAAGGAGGTTGACCGGAGCCGTGACAAGTGAACTCTCGGCAGGGGACGGGAAAAGAAAACTGCAGGGAGGCTGCATCTCTTCACGTTGACATGGGAAGGCGGAAGGGTGACTGTTCCTGAAGCACCCCCAAACTATGCGCACAACTAGTGCAAATCCTTCCCAGGGCACACTGCAGCAGATGAATTTGCATACCGTCATGTCATAAAAGCAGTCGGGCACAGTTACAGTAGCTGCAACCCTCATCTCCATATGAAAAGCAACAGGCAGTGCACCGTCCTATGTCTCAATGGGTTCTTAAATTGGAAAATAAAATATAAAAGGCAGCTTGAGATTTAACCCCCTCGCTGCTGAGGGTTTTCTCATCCTCGCACCGAGACCATTTTCCGACGTTAGCGCTCGTCCGAACGTCGTCGTCGCGGATTTCTTTTTATTTATTTTTTCTTTCTTTCTTATCCCCCCTGCGGCACTCACACAAATTATACCTTGGTTTTTGTTTGTTTGTTTTTTCTTTCAAAAGACTTTGTAGTCTCAAAAAAGCCATTAGTCTTTTTACTGATTTGAACACGTCAAAAGTTGTTTCACCCAAATGGCCCAAAAAGCGTATTTCTCAAGCAAGTGAACCAAAAGCAAATGTGATTTTTTTTCTTTTGTCCCCCGTCTTATAAGCACCATAGACAAATACTTTGTGTTTTGCCACCAATCCACCTGCCCAAAATCTGCACGCAAACCAAAAATGCTCTCTTTCTTCTAGTTTTCGCCGCCTCAATTTAAACGCTTACTATGTGTAGGAAGACTACGGCAGCCCAGCGAGGCCTACCATTTTACAAAGTAGACAAGCTACTGCATGAAATGAGGGAGCAAAGTTTTTTTTCTCTCTCCCCCTCATATCTGACACAATCTGGGGGCCTACTTTACAAAGCAAGTGAAACCGTGTGGGTCCTGCAGCGCCCTGTATTGGTTGTTTATGCGAAGCACAGTACAAGGCCGGAAAAAGCAAGGAAGCATGCAGCCAGCGCACAGGAGAAGAGATGAGAAGAGAGCGCTGAGTGAAAGATAGAAGCGCACCTTAACGGGCACAGGGGTCCAGTGGAGGGAGGGTTGAAATGAAGAAAAGGATGGAAACAGCAAAGGAAGAGACAGCACCAGCAGCACACAAAAAGATCTGACTTTTACCAGAGATGATCAGGGGAAAGCGCGAACGCAGTCCCCCACTACCACAAATTATGCAGTCGAGTTTCCCACATTTGGGGAAATCGCAGGGGTCAGCACACCCGGAGTGCAATGGATGAGCCTCGCCCTGGGAGAACCACCTTCGTGATCATGGTATCTCCCCTGCCAGGTAAGTATGAGTTGGACTAGGGCTCAGGAGGGCCCCTGCTTGGGCACACCCCCGTCAAGTGAAGGAGGTTGACCGGAGCCGTGACAAGTGAACTCTCGGCAGGGGACGGGAAAAGAAAACTGCAGGGAGGCTGCATCTCTTCACGTTGACATGGGAAGGCGGAAGGGTGACTGTTCCTGAAGCACCCCCAAACTATGCGCACAACTAGTGCAAATCCTTCCCAGGGCACACTGCAGCAGATGAATTTGCATACCATCATGTCATAAAAGCAGTCGGGCACAGTTACAGTAGCTGCAACCCTCATCTCCATATGAAAAGCAACAGGCAGTGCACCGTCCTATGTCTCAATGGGTTCTTAAATTGGAAAATAAAATATAAAAGGCAGCTTGAGATTTAACCCCCTCGCTGCTGAGGGTTTTCTCATCCTCGCACCGAGACCATTTTCCGACGTTAGCGCTCGTCCGAACGTCGTCGTCACGGATTTCTTTTTATTTATTTTTTCTTTCTTTCTTATCCCCCCTGCGGCACTCACACAAATTATACCTTGGTTTTTGTTTGTTTGTTTTTTCTTTCAAAAGACTTTGTAGTCTCAAAAAAGCCATTAGTCTTTTTACTGATTTGAACACGTCAAAAGTTGTTTCACCCAAATGGCCCAAAAAGCGTATTTCTCAAGCAAGTGAACCAAAAGCAAATGTGATTTTTTTTCTTTTGTCCCCCGTCTTATAAGCACCATAGACAAATACTTTGTGTTTTGCCACCAATCCACCTGCCCAAAATCTGCACGCAAACCAAAAATGCTCTCTTTCTTCTAGTTTTCGCCGCCTCAATTTAAACGCTTACTATGTGTAGGAAGACTACGGCAGCCCAGCGAGGCCTACCATTTTACAAAGTAGACAAGCTACTGCATGAAATGAGGGAGCAAAGTTTTTTTTCTCTCTCCCCCTCATATCTGACACAATCTGGGGGCCTACTTTACAAAGCAAGTGAAACCGTGTGGGTCCTGCAGCGCCCTGTATTGGTTGTATATGCGAAGCACAGTACAAGGCCGGAAAAAGCAAGGAAGCATGCAGCCAGCGCACAGGAGAAGAGATGAGAAGAGAGCGCTGAGTGAAAGATAGAAGCGCACCTTAACGGGCACAGGGGTCCAGTGGAGGGAGAGTTGAAATGAAGAAAAGGATGGAAACAGCAAAGGAAGAGACAGCACCAAAAAAGATCTGACTTTCACCAGAGATGATCAGGGGAAAGCGCGAACGCAGTCCCCCACTACCACAAATTATGCAGTCGAGTTTCCCGCATTTGGGGAAATCGCAGGGGTCAGCACACCCGGAGTGCAATGGATGAGCCTCGCCCTGGGAGAACCACCTTCATGATCATGGTATCTCCCCTGCCAGGTAAGTATGAGTTGGACTAGGGCTCAGGAGGGCCCCTGCTTGGGCACACCCCCGTCAAGTGAAGGAGGTTGACCGGAGCCATGACAAGTGAACTCTCGGCAGGGGACGGGAAAAGAAAACTGCAGGGAGGCTGCATCTCTTCACGTTGACATGGGAAGGCGGAAGGGTGACTGTTCCTGAAGCACCCCCAAACTATGCGCACAACTAGTGCAAATCCTTCCCAGGGCACACTGCAGCAGATGAATTTGCATACCGTCATGTCATAAAAGCAGTCGGGCACAGTTACAGTAGCTGCAACCCTCATCTCCATATGAAAAGCAACAGGCAGTGCACCGTCCTATGTCTCAATGGGTTCTTAAATTGGAAAATAAAATATAAAAGGCAGCTTGAGATTTAACCCCCTCGCTGCTGAGGGTTTTCTCATCCTCGCACCGAGACCATTTTCCGACGTTAGCGCTCGTCCGAACGTCGTCGTCACGGATTTCTTTTTATTTATTTTTTCTTTCTTTCTTATCCCCCCTGCGGCACTCACACAAATTATACCTTGGTTTTTGTTTGTTTGTTTTTTCTTTCAAAAGACTTTGTAGTCTCAAAAAAGCCATTAGTCTTTTTACTGATTTGAACACGTCAAAAGTTGTTTCACCCAAATGGCCCAAAAAGCGTATTTCTCAAGCAAGTGAACCAAAAGCAAATGTGATTTTTTTTCTTTTGTCCCCCGTCTTATAAGCACCATAGACAAATACTTTGTGTTTTGCCACCAATCCACCTGCCCAAAATCTGCACGCAAACCAAAAATGCTCTCTTTCTTCTAGTTTTCGCCGCCTCAATTTAAACGCTTACTATGTGTAGGAAGACTACGGCAGCCCAGCGAGGCCTACCATTTTACAAAGTAGACAAGCTACTGCATGAAATGAGGGAGCAAAGTTTTTTTTCTCTCTCCCCCTCATATCTGACACAATCTGGGGGCCTACTTTACAAAGCAAGTGAAACCGTGTGGGTCCTGCAGCGCCCTGTATTGGTTGTATATGCGAAGCACAGTACAAGGCCGGAAAAAGCAAGGAAGCATGCAGCCAGCGCACAGGAGAAGAGATGAGAAGAGAGCGCTGAGTGAAAGATAGAAGCGCACCTTAACGGGCACAGGGGTCCAGTGGAGGGAGAGTTGAAATGAAGAAAAGGATGGAAACAGCAAAGGAAGAGACAGCACCAAAAAAGATCTGACTTTCACCAGAGATGATCAGGGGAAAGCGCGAACGCAGTCCCCCACTACCACAAATTATGCAGTCGAGTTTCCCGCATTTGGGGAAATCGCAGGGGTCAGCACACCCGGAGTGCAATGGATGAGCCTCGCCCTGGGAGAACCACCTTCATGATCATGGTATCTCCCCTGCCAGGTAAGTATGAGTTGGACTAGGGCTCAGGAGGGCCCCTGCTTGGGCACACCCCCGTCAAGTGAAGGAGGTTGACCGGAGCCATGACAAGTGAACTCTCGGCAGGGGACGGGAAAAGAAAACTGCAGGGAGGCTGCATCTCTTCACGTTGACATGGGAAGGCGGAAGGGTGACTGTTCCTGAAGCACCCCCAAACTATGCGCACAACTAGTGCAAATCCTTCCCAGGGCACACTGCAGCAGATGAATTTGCATACCGTCATGTCATAAAAGCAGTCGGGCACAGTTACAGTAGCTGCAACCCTCATCTCCATATGAAAAGCAACAGGCAGTGCACCGTCCTATGTCTCAATGGGTTCTTAAATTGGAAAATAAAATATAAAAGGCAGCTTGAGATTTAACCCCCTCGCTGCTGAGGGTTTTCTCATCCTCGCACCGAGACCATTTTCCGACGTTAGCGCTCGTCCGAACGTCGTCGTCACGGATTTCTTTTTATTTATTTTTTCTTTCTTTCTTATCCCCCCTGCGGCACTCACACAAATTATACCTTGGTTTTTGTTTGTTTGTTTTTTCTTTCAAAAGACTTTGTAGTCTCAAAAAAGCCATTAGTCTTTTTACTGATTTGAACACGTCAAAAGTTGTTTCACCCAAATGGCCCAAAAAGCGTATTTCTCAAGCAAGTGAACCAAAAGCAAATGTGATTTTTTTTCTTTTGTCCCCCGTCTTATAAGCACCATAGACAAATACTTTGTGTTTTGCCACCAATCCACCTGCCCAAAATCTGCACGCAAACCAAAAATGCTCTCTTTCTTCTAGTTTTCGCCGCCTCAATTTAAACGCTTACTATGTGTAGGAAGACTACGGCAGCCCAGCGAGGCCTACCATTTTACAAAGTAGACAAGCTACTGCATGAAATGAGGGAGCAAAGTTTTTTTTCTCTCTCCCCCTCATATCTGACACAATCTGGGGGCCTACTTTACAAAGCAAGTGAAACCGTGTGGGTCCTGCAGCGCCCTGTATTGGTTGTATATGCGAAGCACAGTACAAGGCTGGAAAAAGCAAGGAAGCATGCAGCCAGCGCACAGGAGAAGAGATGAGAAGAGAGCGCTGAGTGAAAGATAGAAGCGCACCTTAACGGGCACAGGGGTCCAGTGGAGGGAGAGTTGAAATGAAGAAAAGGATGGAAACAGCAAAGGAAGAGACAGCACCAAAAAAGATCTGACTTTCACCAGAGATGATCAGGGGAAAGCGCGAACGCAGTCCCCCACTACCACAAATTATGCAGTCGAGTTTCCCGCATTTGGGGAAATCGCAGGGGTCAGCACACCCGGAGTGCAATGGATGAGCCTCGCCCTGGGAGAACCACCTTCGTGATCATGGTATCTCCCCTGCCAGGTAAGTATGAGTTGGACTAGGGCTCAGGAGGGCCCCTGCTTGGGCACACCCCCGTCAAGTGAAGGAGGTTGACCGGAGCCATGACAAGTGAACTCTCGGCAGGGGACGGGAAAAGAAAACTGCAGGGAGGCTGCATCTCTTCACGTTGACATGGGAAGGCGGAAGGGTGACTGTTCCTGAAGCACCCCCAAACTATGCGCACAACTAGTGCAAATCCTTCCCAGGGCACACTGCAGCAGATGAATTTGCATACCGTCATGTCATAAAAGCAGTCGGGCACAGTTACAGTAGCTGCAACCCTCATCTCCATATGAAAAGCAACAGGCAGTGCACCGTCCTATGTCTCAATGGGTTCTTAAATTGGAAAATAAATATAAAAGGCAGCTTGAGATTTAACCCCCTCGCTGCTGAGGGTTTTCTCATCCTCGCACCGAGACCATTTTCCGACGTTAGCGCTCGTCCGAACGTCGTCGTCACGGATTTCTTTTTATTTATTTTTTCTTTCTTTCTTATCCCCCCTGCGGCACTCACACAAATTATACCTTGGTTTTTGTTTGTTTGTTTTTTCTTTCAAAAGACTTTGTAGTCTCAAAAAAGCCATTAGTCTTTTTACTGATTTGAACACGTCAAAAGTTGTTTCACCCAAATGGCCCAAAAAGCGTATTTCTCAAGCAAGTGAACCAAAAGCAAATGTGATTTTTTTTCTTTTGTCCCCCGTCTTATAAGCACCATAGACAAATACTTTGTGTTTTGCCACCAATCCACCTGCCCAAAATCTGCACGCAAACCAAAAATGCTCTCTTTCTTCTAGTTTTCGCCGCCTCAATTTAAACGCTTACTATGTGTAGGAAGACTACGGCAGCCCAGCGAGGCCTACCATTTTACAAAGTAGACAAGCTACTGCATGAAATGAGGGAGCAAAGTTTTTTTTCTCTCTCCCCCTCATATCTGACACAATCTGGGGGCCTACTTTACAAAGCAAGTGAAACCGTGTGGGTCCTGCAGCGCCCTGTATTGGTTGTATATGCGAAGCACAGTACAAGGCCGGAAAAAGCAAGGAAGCATGCAGCCAGCGCACAGGAGAAGAGATGAGAAGAGAGCGCTGAGTGAAAGATAGAAGCGCACCTTAACGGGCACAGGGGTCCAGTGGAGGGAGAGTTGAAATGAAGAAAAGGATGGAAACAGCAAAGGAAGAGACAGCACCAAAAAAGATCTGACTTTTACCAGAGATGATCAGGGGAAAGCGCGAACGCAGTCCCCCACTACCACAAATTATGCAGTCGAGTTTCCCACATTTGGGGAAATCGCAGGGGTCAGCACACCTGGAGTGCAATGGATGAACCTCGCCCTGGGAGAACCACCTTCGTGATCATGGTATCTCCCCTGCCAGGTAAGTATGAGTTGGACTAGGGCTCAGGAGGGCCCCTGCTTGGGCACACCCCCGTCAAGTGAAGGAGGTTGACCGGAGCCATGACAAGTGAACTCTCGGCAGGGGATGGGAAAAGAAAACTGCAGGGAGGCTGCATCTCTTCACGTTGACATGGGAAGGCGGAAGGGTGACTGTTCCTGAAGCACCCCCAAACTATGCGCACAACTAGTGCAAATCCTTCCCAGGGCACACTGCAGCAGATGAATTTGCATACCGTCATGTCATAAAAGCAGTCGGGCACAGTTACAGTAGCTGCAACCCTCATCTCCATATGAAAAGCAACAGGCAGTGCACCGTCCTATGTCTCAATGGGTTCTTAAATTGGAAAATAAAATATAAAAGGCAGCTTGAGATTTAACCCCCTCGCTGCTGAGGGTTTTCTCATCCTCGCACCGAGACCATTTTCCGACGTTAGCGCTCGTCCGAACGTCGTCGTCGCGGATTTCTTTTTATTTATTTTTTCTTTCTTTCTTATCCCCCCTGCGGCACTCACACAAATTATACCTTGGTTTTTGTTTGTTTGTTTTTTCTTTCAAAAGACTTTGTAGTCTCAAAAAAGCCATTAGTCTTTTTACTGATTTGAATACGTCAAAAGTTGTTTCACCCAAATGGCCCAAAAAGCGTATTTCTCAAGCAAGTGAACCAAAAGCAAATGTGATTTTTTTTCTTTTGTCCCCCGTCTTATAAGCACCATAGACAAATACTTTGTGTTTTGCCACCAATCCACCTGCCCAAAATCTGCACGCAAACCAAAAATGCTCTCTTTCTTCTAGTTTTCGCCGCCTCAATTTAAACGCTTACTATGTGTAGGAAGACTACGGCAGCCCAGCGAGGCCTACCATTTTACAAAGTAGACAAGCTACTGCATGAAATGAGGGAGCAAAGTTTTTTTTCTCTCTCCCCCTCATATCTGACACAATCTGGGGGCCTACTTTACAAAGCAAGTGAAACCGTGTGGGTCCTGCAGCGCCCTGTATTGGTTGTATATGCGAAGCACAGTACAAGGCCGGAAAAAGCAAGGAAGCATGCAGCCAGCGCACAGGAGAAGAGATGAGAAGAGAGCGCTGAGTGAAAGATAGAAGCGCACCTTAACGGGCACAGGGGTCCAGTGGAGGGAGAGTTGAAATGAAGAAAAGGGGGGGGGGCGTGGCCTAGCCTGCAAGCTGAGAGGAAGCCTTCTCTATGAGCTCCTGCTGGCCCCGCTCATAAAACCAACATAAAACCTATTTCACGGGTCTCCAAGCACCTCTGTACTGGACCACCTGCTTCCCTGATCACTAAGCACCAGAGGGGCTCGGTTGCAGAGCCGGGGAGCCCTTATCAGGGCTTCTGCAGGTTGCGGCCTTCCCCTCCTCAAGAAGCCGGGGCCTCGATTTGGGAGTGGAGCCGTCGGTCCGCTGGACCTGGTGCGGCGATTCTGCGGACCCCCTCTCCCACCTGAGCGGCGCTCCCTGACACCCAAGAGCTCACCCATCAAGTACTGACCCTCACAGGAGACCGGCGGCCGGACAATCTGCGGGAGGTAAGAGCCGGGACGAGTGTGACTGGCGGCCGGCGGCCATCTTGTGGTTGGCGCCGCCCGGACTTTGAGCTCTACTTGCCGATCCCCGGCCTCTCCAGGCGCCTGCCCTCCGACCCCCACCTCACACATCCTTGCAAGACAGATCTCCCCCTCACTGGCGGGGATTAACGACCCGGGGACCTCCGGAGGATCCGTGTCTTATTTACAGGTGGCGGCCATCTTGTGACTGGCACAACTCTCTCCTCACTCCATAGCTAGAACTGGCTGTAACTCTAGCTCCCTCTTGTGGCGACTTTTAGATTAGACAACTCACAGCCACTATAAATATATTTCTATACTTCTGCCTATTCTCACACCTGCTCCACCCATAAAACCATGCCGGCTTCTACACCTGTGTGACATTTCTCCTCGCCCATGTGCGCTGTTCACGGACTGATGCCTACCGGTCCTGAGCTACTACTCGTTGGGATGTAACCTGTTATACTTCCCCTTTTTTTTCCCTCTCCATGTGACCTCATTATAGCTTGCTCCTTGCGTGAGGCGACTCCTACTGTATAAATCGGTCCTCCGTTGCCCGCTTATTTTTATGGAAAAATTTCTCATACCCACCCCGATGTCAATTGCTGACCCTGCCTCTACAACCCGAGGCGATACTGTGTGGGGACACTCGTCTGATTCAGATTGCTCTGTCACCCGTTCCAGGTCCTTACAAAAACGCAAGTCTGCTCCGGCCAGTAAGCCTCCCAAAATGAAACCTGCGGATATTGCGGCGGTGCTGGGCCCTCTGCTAGATGAAAAGCTGGCGGGCATTAGAGAAGCTATTGACTCTACTCTATCCAAATTAACTCAACACTCTGGCCGCTTAGATGACGTCGAACAGAGGGTGTCTACCCTGGAGGATGATTTGCATGCAGCACAACTCACCATTAATTCACAGCAAAGTGACATTTCGGATCTGACCCAGAAGCTAGATGATTTGGAGAATCGCGGACGCAGAAGTAATCTCCGGGTGGTGGGTATCCCCGAATCGGTCAAAGGCCGTGAGTTACTTGACCTTCTTTCTAACTGGATACCGCAACAACTGGCCATGGATCTCAAAGGTGCCCCTCTGGCTATTGAGCGGGCACACAGAATCGGCCCTGAACGTAAAACAAACTCTGGTCGCCCTCGCCCGGTGATCATGAAAATCCTTAATTATGCCGACAAAGCTCGACTCCTAGACCACTACCGGAAGACGGATAGCTTAACCTACAACGGAGATCGGCTCTTGATATTTCAGGATTTTTCCACCATTGTCGCTGCTAAACGCAAGGAGTTTGCCCCGTTGTGCAAGCAACTGTTTAACGCCAAAATTAAATTCTCTCTCCTGTACCCGGCCCGGCTGCGGATCTTCGAGGACGGCAAGCCGTTGTTCTTCGATGACATAACACTCGCCAAGGCACACTTCTCGAGTTTACCCACTTGACTGTTGCACTGTTATTATTGCTTGCATGCATGTTTTTCTCTCTTTTTCTTCTCCATCTGTAGGTCACGTGGAGAGGAATAATTGCGCAGCTCTGTGTATACAATGAGCTGTAAATTTTCTTGTTTTTCTTGTTTGTTTTTTATGTTACTGTTTAATATTGTTGGTTGCACCTGCCGGATCTGCCGACCCCGATCCTCCATGGGTCAACCCCTTCCCGCTCGCTGGGACGGGCAGGGGCCCTACTTTACCTCTAGTATATTTTTTCTTGCATTCCCATCCATCGGTATAGGCTGATATAGCTGACCCTGCTCCTACTCCCCCCGCCGCCGCGGAGGATACCCCACTCCTTGCCTTCAATATAGTATCATGGAATGTGGAGGGTCTTAACGCTCCAGTGAAGCGCAAGAAAGTGCTCTCCCACCTCCACCGTTTGACCCCTCACATCACCTTCCTACAGGAAACACATTGGCTGGACGATCCCCGTAACACTCTACGTGCCCCCTGGATCGGGGATTGTATCTCGGCCCCTTATTCTAATAAGACCAGGGGAGTTGCCATCCTTTTTCACAAGTCCCTACAATATTCGATACGCAGAAGGTTTCTCGATCCTAATGGGAGATTTATTTTGCTAGATGTGATTATTGATAATGTCTTGTATACTCTCCTTAATCTATATGCCCCAAATGTCTCTCAACAGGATTTTTTTGCAGTTGTCCTACAGAAACTTTCCTCTTGGGGGAGCTCTAATCTAATCCTAGGAGGAGATTTCAACACGGTCATCGATCCGTCCATGGACAGGTCTGGGGTGAGTACTTCATCCTCCAAATCCGGCTGTGATCTTCTTTCCTCCCTCTGTTCACAACTTGCTCTCTCCGACCCTTGGCGTATCCATCACCCTCTTCTTCGTGATTACTCTTTCTACTCTCACCCCCACTCTACGCACTCCCGTATTGATTATATTTTCTTATCCCGACACCTCTTCCCTAAAGTCACTCACACATCGATTAAAAATATTATTATCTCAGACCATGCCCCTATTATGATTTCTCTTAAGCTTGCGTTGCCCCAATGTTTTTCCAAATGCTGGCGATTCCCTGCTTATCTTACTCACTCTGAGGATTTTCTCCTACACCTTAGACACACTTGGCACACCTACGTTGCTGATAATTTGGCCCAGGCGGAGGATGTCTCACTGTTCTGGAGCGCCTCTAAAGCTGTTATCCGGGGCCACATTATCTCATACATAAATTCTAAACGCAAAACATTTAACTCCCGCCTCCATGAACTGAGCTCCCTTCTCACCTCAACTTATAGAACGTATAAGCGTTCCGACACTCCCGCACATAAAGAGGCATACCTGACTGCTAAACAAGTATATGATACCTTCCTAACAGAGCAGGCCCAGACACGATATGATTACCAGCGGAACAAATTTTTTAGATGGGGTAATAAATCGGGCAGACTCTTGGCGAACCTCGCTCGGGGACCCCGCACTCGCACATGGGTTGAGGTGGTTAAATCTTCAGACACTATTATATCAGATCCGACAGCCATTTGCGCCGAATTTATGCAGTTTTACAAATCCCTATATACAGCAGAGCCAGATAACGTGGAGACAGGTGAATCCTTTTTGCATGACGCTCAGCTTCCTGTCCTCTCTCGAGATGACAGGGACCTTCTCGAGATGTCTATAACTGAGGAAGAGATACTCACAACTATCAAATCTTTACCAAACGGCAAGAGCCCAGGCCCTGATGGCTTTGGGGCTGAATACTATAAATTACTTAATGCTGAACTCACACCCACTCTAGCCAAATTATATAATCATATCCTTACCTCCGGAACTATACCCTTATACTTCAATGAGGCACGGATAATCGTAATACCCAAGCCGGGTAAAGATCCCTCCCTCGTGGGTTCCTATCGCCCTATCTCACTTCTTAACCAAGACTTCAAATTGCTTACCAAACTAATGGCCAACCGTCTACAGTCTTGTCTGCCTCATCTCATTTCCCCGGCCCAGTTAGGCTTTATTAAAGGCAGACAATCTGTACAAGGTATTAGATCGGCGATAGCTGCTATTTCCCATACCCGCCTTCATAATTTGGAAGACAATATTCTTATTAATCTAGACGCCGAAAAGGCCTTCGATAAAATCGCTTGGCCACACCTTTTTAGAGTGCTCTCCCATCAGCAATTTGGCACTAATTTCTGTAGTCTAATGCGGACCCTCTGCACTGCTCCGATGGCCCAGGTGGTAGTTAATAATGTGGCCTCCTCTTCCTTTTTTCTTGAGAGAGGCACCAGACAAGGATGCCCTCTCTCCCCTTTGCTTTTTAATTTGGCCTTGGAACCTTTTATTCGTTATATCCAACTGCTACCTGGGTTTAGAGGCATTGTTGTTGGGGATCGCGAACTCAAAGTTATAGCCTTCGCAGATGACCTACTTATATGTACCTCTGACCCTAAATGCTCCCTTCCTGTATTGGTAGAGGCAATTGACAGATTTTCGTCTTTTGCTGGCTTCTCCATTAACTTTGCCAAGTCTGAAGCCCTGGCCATATTTGGCCAGGCGAGACTGGGTTGGATTAGACCCTTCCCGTTTAGATGGGCCCCCTCCCATATCACCTTTTTAGGAGTGGCTCTACCACAACATCTCTCCACCCTCTATGCACGTAATATAACCCCGATCATACATAAAATACGGACTGAACTTAGCCTATGGCAAAACCTTCCCCTTAATATGTTAGGGAGATGCAACCTGTTTAAAATGGCAAGCTTCCCGAAACTCCTGTATATTCTCCAAATGACTCCCATTCTTCTCACTAACTCCGACTTTTCTTTACTTAATACCTTGCTTTCCAAGTTTATATGGAACCGTAAGCGCCCCAGGATAAGTCTAAAAAAAATGTCGCAATCGGTGCGCCAAGGGGGTGTAAACCTACCAAACATTAAACAATACAATCTAGCGTGCTTACTACGTTTCGCTATGGATTGGCTCAGTGGCAACGATGTATTCACAGATACCAAGTTAGAATCTCAGCTTTGTGCTCCTCTCTCTCTTGCTTACCTTCTACATGCCCGGCCCTCTCAAATAAAATCTCCCCAATTTGATAACCCACTATTGTCTTCCACTATTAAGGCGTGGAAAATGGCTAGGAAAGCTCTTGGTCTCAAATATTATTACTCAGTCTCTCTACCTTTGCTTGGAAACCTGGAGTTCCAAAATGGTACTGCCTCTTTGCCTTTTGGTGCTTGGTGCTCCTCTGGTTTAAAGACTCTACGTAATCTGATGACACCTACTCACACTCCTTTGCCATTCCAGGAGGCTATTGAGAAATATGCAATTTCACCCCTGCATGGATTTTACTACTCCCAGGCTATACATTATCTTACATCCGTTCTCCCTCACCTCACGGGAAAAGACTTTGTTAACCCCTTAGACTCCCTTTTACGCTCCAACACATACTCCATATCTTCTATCTATGCGCGCATCCGCACTGAACTGGACCCCCACACTGATTTTCCTGATCTGGCTAAATGGATCTCCCAAGTTCCTACATTCACAGTAGACACCCTATTAGATACCTTTTTTATGACCCTTAAACTAGTACCGGCTAGTATATATCAGGAAATGGCCTATAAACTGCTACACAGGGCATATATTTCGCCTAAACAAGGTTTTCTAATGGGTATATCAGATAGGGCCGGATGTAATAAATGCTCAACGGTAGAAGCTGACCTTTTCCATTGTCTCTGGGCCTGCCCTGTCATTCAAAAATTCTGGCATACCTTACACCATTATGGCACCTCAACGCTAGGCATCCCCTTTCAATGTACTGCTCCCTGGGCCCTCTTTGGTCATCTGTCGGACCAACCTGGAATTCCACGCACTGATAAAAAATTGATAGTGTTACTTTCAGCAGTGGGGAAAAAAGCTATATTGCAACAGTGGATCCATCCTACCTCTCCTACTCTCCCTATGGCTACCTCTAGGTTACTCTTCTTATTTAATATGGACTGGCTGGAAGCCTCTATTCACAAGGAAACCCTGACTCCTGCACTCTTTAAGTGCTGGGATAAATACATTTGTACCCTCCCTCCCCACACTAAACTAGCAATACATAAATGTTTCCAATCTAACTTTTGGTACTCTCTCCGACAACTTGATAGCCAAGTTTCTCTAACTGACTGAGCTTCCTATCTTCCCCTCTCCCTCTTCTTCATCCGTACTTCCCTCTCCACACACTTCCTCTTTTCTTTCCCCTCTCTTCTTATTTCTGCTGTTTCTTCCCTGGCGGATTGGATGGACACTTCTATGGACGGATCGGTGGCCTGTGGCTCTTGGTAGGTGTTTTTGCTTATTTTTGTTCTAACGTTTTTGTGATGTTCTTTTTTACCTCTTCTTTTTTTTTTTAATTTGAACTGCCGGAATTGAGTGTCAGTTTTTAGTCAGTCATATTTAGTCCCATTCTCAATACATTATAGCCTGACCGCCGCTCTTCTGGTGGTTTACAATTTGTTCTTGTTAATTGTTTTGGAAAATTGGAAAATTTCCTCCACCTACTCATATATGCTGTGTACTTTTACCTTTCTTATCTGCTTACTTTGATGTCGATATGTCTGATATGTATGCGGGTTTTTTTTTCCCTCATTTCTGTACCATGTTTTGGAGGTATTTAATAAACATATTTGGAAAAAAAGAAATAAAGAAAAGGATAGAAACAGCAAAGGAAGAGACAGCACCAGCAGCACACAAAAAGATCTGACTTTTACCAGAGATGATCAGGGGAAAGCGCGAACGCAGTCCCCCACTACCACAAATTATGCAGTCCAGTTTCCCGCATTTGGGGAAATCGCAGGGGTCAGCACACCCGGAGTGCAATGGATGAGCCTCACCCTGGGAGAACCACCTTCGTGATCATGGTATCTCCCCTGCCAGGTAAGTATGAGTTGGACTAGGGCTCAGGAGGGCCCCTGCTTGGGCACACCCCCGTCAAGTGAAGGAGGTTGACCGGAGCCATGACAAGTGAACTCTCGGCAGGGGACGGGAAAAGAAAACTGCAGGGAGGCTGCATCTCTTCACGTTGACATGGGAAGGCGGAAGGGTGACTGTTCCTGAAGCACCCCCAAACTATGCGCACAACTAGTGCAAATCCTTCCCAGGGCACACTGCAGCAGATGAATTTGCATACCGTCATGTCATAAAAGCAGTCGGGCACAGTTACAGTAGCTGCAACCCTCATCTCCATATGAAAAGCAACAGGCAGTGCACCGTCCTATGTCTCAATGGGTTCTTAAATTGGAAAATAAAATATAAAAGGCAGCTTGAGATTTAACCCCCTCGCTGCTGAGGGTTTTCTCATCCTCGCACCGAGACCATTTTCCGACGTTAGCGCTCGTCCGAACGTCGTCGTCACGGATTTCTTTTTATTTATTTTTTCTTTCTTTCTTATCCCCCCTGCGGCACTCACACAAATTATACCTTGGATTTTGTTTGTTTGTTTTTTCTTTCAAAAGACTTTGTAGTCTCAAAAAAGCCATTAGTCTTTTTACTGATTTGAACACGTCAAAAGTTGTTTCACCCAAATGGCCCAAAAAGCGTATTTCTCAAGCAAGTGAACCAAAAACAAATGTGATTTTTTTTCTTTTGTCCCCCGTCTTATAAGCACCATAGACAAATACTTTGTGTTTTGCCACCAATCCACCTGCCCAAAATCTGCACGCAAACCAAAAATGCTCTCTTTCTTCTAGTTTTCGCCGCCTCAATTTAAACGCTTACTATGTGTAGGAAGACTACGGCAGCCCAGCGAGGCCTACCATTTTACAAAGTAGACAAGCTACTGCATGAAATGAGGGAGCAAAGTTTTTTTTCTCTCTCCCCCTCATATCTGACACAATCTGGGGGCCTACTTTACAAAGCAAGTGAAACCGTGTGGGTCCTGCAGTGCCCTGTATTAGTTGTATATGGGAAGCACAGTATACAAGGCTGGAAAAAGCAAGGAAGCATGCAGCCAGCGCACAGGAGAAGAGATGAGAAGAGAGCGCTGAGTGAAAGATAGAAGCGCACCTTAACGGGCACAGGGGTCCAGTGGAGGGAGAGTTGAAATGAAAAAAAGGATAGAAACAGCAAAGGAAGAGACAGCACCAGCAGCACACAAAAAGATCTGACTTTTACCAGAGATGATCAGGGGAAAGCGCGAACTCAGTCCCCCACTACCACAAATTATGCAGTCGAGTTTCCCGCATTTGGGGAAATCGCAGGGGTCAGCACACCCCGAGTGCAATGGATGAGCCTCGCCCTGGGAGAACCACCTTCGTGATCATGGTATCTCCCCTGCCAGGTAAGTATGAGTTGGACTAGGGCTCAGGAGGGCCCCTGCTTGGGCACACCCCCGTCAAGTGAAGGAGGTTGACCGGAGCCATGACAAGTGAACTCTCGGCAGGGGACGGGAAAAGAAAACTGCAGGGAGGCTGCATCTCTTCACGTTGACATGGGAAGGCGGAAGGGTGACTGTTCCTGAAGCACCCCCAAACTATGCGCACAACTAGTGCAAATCCTTCCCAGGGCACACTGCAGCAGATGAATTTGCATACCGTCATGTCATAAAAGCAGTCGGGCACAGTTACAGTAGCTGCAACCCTCATCTCCATATGAAAAGCAACAGGCAGTGCACCGTCCTATGTCTCAATGGGTTCTTAAATTGGAAAATAAAATATAAAAGGCAGCTTGAGATTTAACCCCCTCGCTGCTGAGGGTTTTCTCATCCTCGCACCGAGACCATTTTCCGACGTTAGCGCTCGTCCGAACGTCGTCGTCACGGATTTCTTTTTATTTATTTTTTCTTTCTTTCTTATCCCCCCTGCGGCACTCACACAAATTATACCTTGGTTTTTGTTTGTTTGTTTTTTCTTTCAAAAGACTTTGTAGTCTCAAAAAAGCCATTAGTCTTTTTACTGATTTGAACACGTCAAAAGTTGTTTCACCCAAATGGCCCAAAAAGCGTATTTCTCAAGCAAGTGAACCAAAAACAAATGTGATTTTTTTTCTTTTGTCCCCCGTCTTATAAGCACCATAGACAAATACTTTGTGTTTTGCCACCAATCCACCTGCCCAAAATCTGCACGCAAACCAAAAATGCTCTCTTTCTTCTAGTTTTCGCCGCCTCAATTTAAACGCTTACTATGTGTAGGAAGACTACGGCAGCCCAGCGAGGCCTACCATTTTACAAAGTAGACAAGCTACTGCATGAAATGAGGGAGCAAAGTTTTTTTTCTCTCTCCCCCTCATATCTGACACAATCTGGGGGCCTACTTAACAAAGCAAGTGAAACCGTGTGGGTCCTGCAGCGCCCTGTATTGGTTGTATATGCGAAGCACAGTACAAGGCCGGAAAAAGCAAGGAAGCATGCAGCCAGCGCACAGGAGAAGAGATGAGAAGAGAGCGCTGAGTGAAAGATAGAAGCGCACCTTAACGGGCACAGGGGTCCAGTGGAGGGAGAGTTGAAATGAAGAAAAGGATGGAAACAGCAAAGGAAGAGACAGCACCAAAAAAGATCTGACTTTTACCAGAGATGATCAGGGGAAAGCGCGAACGCAGTCCCCCACTACCACAAATTATGCAGTCGAGTTTCCCGCATTTGGGGAAATCGCAGGGGTCAGCACACCCGGAGTGCAATGGATGAGCCTCGCCCTGGGAGAACCACCTTCGTGATCATGGTATCTCCCCTGCCAGGTAAGTATGAGTTGGACTAGGGCTCAGGAGGGCCCCTGCTTGGGCACACCCCCGTCAAGTGAAGGAGGTTGACCGGAGCCATGACAAGTGAACTCTCGGCAGGGGACGGGAAAAGAAAACTGCAGGGAGGCTGCATCTCTTCACGTTGACATGGGAAGGCGGAAGGGTGACTGTTCCTGAAGCACCCCCAAACTATGCGCACAACTAGTGCAAATCCTTCCCAGGGCACACAGCAGCAGATGAATTTGCATACCGTCATGTCATAAAAGCAGTCGGGCACAGTTACAGTAGCTGCAACCCTCATCTCCATATGAAAAGCAACAGGCAGTGCACCGTCCTATGTCTCAATGGGTTCTTAAATTGGAAAATAAAATATAAAAGGCAGCTTGAGATTTAACCCCCTCGCTGCTGAGGGTTTTCTCATCCTCGCACCGAGACCATTTTCCGACGTTAGCGCTCGTCCGAACGTCGTCGTCACGGATTTCTTTTTATTTATTTTTTCTTTCTTTCTTATCCCCCCTGCGGCACTCACACAAATTATACCTTGGTTTTTGTTTGTTTGTTTTTTCTTTCAAAAGACTTTGTAGTCTCAAAAAAGCCATTAGTCTTTTTACTGATTTGAACACGTCAAAAGTTGTTTCACCCAAATGGCCCAAAAAGCGTATTTCTCAAGCAAGTGAACCAAAAACAAATGTGATTTTTTTTCTTTTGTCCCCCGTCTTATTAGCACCATAGACAAATACTTTGTGTTTTGCCACCAATCCACCTGCCCAAAATCTGCACGCAAACCAAAAATGCTCTCTTTCTTCTAGTTTTCGCCGCCTCAATTTAAACGCTTACTATGTGTAGGAAGACTACGGCAGCCCAGCGAGGCCTACCATTTTACAAAGTAGACAAGCTACTGCATGAAATGAGGGAGCAAAGTTTTTTTTCTCTCTCCCCCTCATATCTGACACAATCTGGGGGCCTACTTTACAAAGCAAGTGAAACCGTGTGGGTCCTGCAGCGCCCTGTATTGGTTGTATATGCGAAGCACAGTACAAGGCCGGAAAAAGCAAGGAAGCATGCAGCCAGCGCACAGGAGAAGAGATGAGAAGAGAGCGCTGAGTGAAAGATAGAAGCGCACCTTAACGGGCACAGGGGTCCAGTGGAGGGAGAGTTGAAATGAAGAAAAGGATGGAAACAGCAAAGGAAGAGACAGCACCAAAAAAGATCTGACTTTTACCAGAGATGATCAGGGGAAAGCGCGAACGCAGTCCCCCACTACCACAAATTATGCAGTCGAGTTTCCCGCATTTGGGGAAATCGCAGGGGTCAGCACACCCGGAGTGCAATGGATGAGCCTCGCCCTGGGAGAACCACCTTCGTGATCATGGTATCTCCCCTGCCACGTAAGTATGAGTTGGACTAGGGCTCAGGAGGGCCCCTGCTTGGGCACACCCCCGTCAAGTGAAGGAGGTTGACCGGAGCCATGACAAGTGAACTCTCGGCAGGGGACGGGAAAAGAAAACTGCAGGGAGGCTGCATCTCTTCACGTTGACATGGGAAGGCGGAAGGGTGACTGTTCCTGAAGCACCCCCAAACTATGCGCACAACTAGTGCAAATCCTTCCCAGGGCACACTGCAGCAGATGAATTTGCATACCGTCATGTCATAAAAGCAGTCGGGCACAGTTACAGTAGCTGCAACCCTCATCTCCATATGAAAAGCAACAGGCAGTGCACCGTCCTATGTCTCAATGGGTTCTTAAATTGGAAAATAAAATATAAAAGGCAGCTTGAGATTTAACCCCCTCGCTGCTGAGGGTTTTCTCATCCTCGCACCGAGACCATTTTCCGACGTTAGCGCTCGTCCGAACGTCGTCGTCACGGATTTCTTTTTATTTATTTTTTCTTTCTTTCTTATCCCCCCTGCGGCACTCACACAAATTATACCTTGGTTTTTGTTTGTTTGTTTTTTCTTTCAAAAGACTTTGTAGTCTCAAAAAAGCCATTAGTCTTTTTACTGATTTGAACACGTCAAAAGTTGTTTCACCCAAATGGCCCAAAAAGCGTATTTCTCAAGCAAGTGAACCAAAAACAAATGTGATTTTTTTTCTTTTGTCCCCCGTCTTATTAGCACCATAGACAAATACTTTGTGTTTTGCCACCAATCCACCTGCCCAAAATCTGCACGCAAACCAAAAATGCTCTCTTTCTTCTAGTTTTCGCCGCCTCAATTTAAACGCTTACTATGTGTAGGAAGACTACGGCAGCCCAGCGAGGCCTACCATTTTACAAAGTAGACAAGCTACTGCATGAAATGAGGGAGCAAAGTTTTTTTTCTCTCTCCCCCTCATATCTGACACAATCTGGGGGCCTACTTTACAAAGCAAGTGAAACCGTGTGGGTCCTGCAGCGCCCTGTATTGGTTGTATATGCGAAGCACAGTACAAGGCCGGAAAAAGCAAGGAAGCATGCAGCCAGCGCACAGGAGAAGAGATGAGAAGAGAGCGCTGAGTGAAAGATAGAAGCGCACCTTAACGGGCACAGGGGTCCAGTGGAGGGAGAGTTGAAATGAAGAAAAGGATGGAAACAGCAAAGGAAGAGACAGCACCAAAAAAGATCTGACTTTTACCAGAGATGATCAGGGGAAAGCGCGAACGCAGTCCCCCACTACCACAAATTATGCAGTCGAGTTTCCCGCATTTGGGGAAATCGCAGGGGTCAGCACACCCGGAGTGCAATGGATGAGCCTCGCCCTGGGAGAACCACCTTCGTGATCATGGTATCTCCCCTGCCAGGTAAGTATGAGTTGGACTAGGGCTCAGGAGGGCCCCTGCTTGGGCACACCCCCGTCAAGTGAAGGAGGTTGACCGGAGCCATGACAAGTGAACTCTCGGCAGGGGACGGGAAAAGAAAACTGCAGGGAGGCTGCATCTCTTCACGTTGACATGGGAAGGCGGAAGGGTGACTGTTCCTGAAGCACCCCCAAACTATGCGCACAACTAGTGCAAATCCTTCCCAGGGCACACTGCAGCAGATGAATTTGCATACCGTCATGTCATAAAAGCAGTCGGGCACAGTTACAGTAGCTGCAACCCTCATCTCCATATGAAAAGCAACAGGCAGTGCACCGTCCTATGTCTCAATGGGTTCTTAAATTGGAAAATAAAATATAAAAGGCAGCTTGAGATTTAACCCCCTCGCTGCTGAGGGTTTTCTCATCCTCGCACCGAGACCATTTTCCGACGTTAGCGCTCGTCCGAACGTCGTCGTCACGGATTTCTTTTTATTTATTTTTTCTTTCTTTCTTATCCCCCCTGCGGCACTCACACAAATTATACCTTGGTTTTTGTTTGTTTGTTTTTTCTTTCAAAAGACTTTGTAGTCTCAAAAAAGCCATTAGTCTTTTTACTGATTTGAACACGTCAAAAGTTGTTTCACCCAAATGGCCCAAAAAGCGTATTTCTCAAGCAAGTGAACCAAAAACAAATGTGATTTTTTTTCTTTTGTCCCCCGTCTTATTAGCACCATAGACAAATACTTTGTGTTTTGCCACCAATCCACCTGCCCAAAATCTGCACGCAAACCAAAAATGCTCTCTTTCTTCTAGTTTTCGCCGCCTCAATTTAAACGCTTACTATGTGTAGGAAGACTACGGCAGCCCAGCGAGGCCTACCATTTTACAAAGTAGACAAGCTACTGCATGAAATGAGGGAGCAAAGTTTTTTTTCTCTCTCCCCCTCATATCTGACACAATCTGGGGGCCTACTTTACAAAGCAAGTGAAACCGTGTGGGTCCTGCAGCGCCCTGTATTGGTTGTATATGCGAAGCACAGTACAAGGCCGGAAAAAGCAAGGAAGCATGCAGCCAGCGCACAGGAGAAGAGATGAGAAGAGAGCGCTGAGTGAAAGATAGAAGCGCACCTTAACAGGCACAGGGGTCCAGTGGAGGGAGAGTTGAAATGAAGAAAAGGATGGAAACAGCAAAGGAAGAGACAGCACCAAAAAAGATCTGACTTTTACCAGAGATGATCAGGGGAAAGCGCGAACGCAGTCCCCCACTACCACAAATTATGCAGTCGAGTTTCCCGCATTTGGGGAAATCGCAGGGGTCAGCACACCCGGAGTGCAATGGATGAGCCTCGCCCTGGGAGAACCACCTTCGTGATCATGGTATCTCCCCTGCCAGGTAAGTATGAGTTGGACTAGGGCTCAGGAGGGCCCCTGCTTGGGCACACCCCCGTCAAGTGAAGGAGGTTGACCGGAGCCGTGACAAGTGAACTCTCGGCAGGGGACGGGAAAAGAAAACTGCAGGGAGGCTGCATCTCTTCACGTTGACATGGGAAGGCGGAAGGGTGACTGTTCCTGAAGCACCCCCAAACTATGCGCACAACTAGTGCAAATCCTTCCCAGGGCACACTGCAGCAGATGAATTTGCATACCATCATGTCATAAAAGCAGTCGGGCACAGTTACAGTAGCTGCAACCCTCATCTCCATATGAAAAGCAACAGGCAGTGCACCGTCCTATGTCTCAATGGGTTCTTAAATTGGAAAATAAAATATAAAAGGCAGCTTGAGATTTAACCCCCTCGCTGCTGAGGGTTTTCTCATCCTCGCACCGAGACCATTTTCCGACGTTAGCGCTCGTCCGAACGTCGTCGTCACGGATTTCTTTTTATTTATTTTTTCTTTCTTTCTTATCCCCCCTGCGGCACTCACACAAATTATACCTTGGTTTTTGTTTGTTTGTTTTTTCTTTCAAAAGACTTTGTAGTCTCAAAAAAGCCATTAGTCTTTTTACTGATTTGAACACGTCAAAAGTTGTTTCACCCAAATGGCCCAAAAAGCGTATTTCTCAAGCAAGTGAACCAAAAGCAAATGTGATTTTTTTTCTTTTGTCCCCCGTCTTATAAGCACCATAGACAAATACTTTGTGTTTTGCCACCAATCCACCTGCCCAAAATCTGCACGCAAACCAAAAATGCTCTCTTTCTTCTAGTTTTCGCCGCCTCAATTTAAACGCTTACTATGTGTAGGAAGACTACGGCAGCCCAGCGAGGCCTACCATTTTACAAAGTAGACAAGCTACTGCATGAAATGAGGGAGCAAAGTTTTTTTTCTCTCTCCCCCTCATATCTGACACAATCTGGGGGCCTACTTTACAAAGCAAGTGAAACCGTGTGGGTCCTGCAGCGCCCTGTATTGGTTGTATATGCGAAGCACAGTACAAGGCCGGAAAAAGCAAGGAAGCATGCAGCCAGCGCACAGGAGAAGAGATGAGAAGAGAGCGCTGAGTGAAAGATAGAAGCGCACCTTAACGGGCACAGGGGTCCAGTGGAGGGAGAGTTGAAATGAAGAAAAGGATGGAAACAGCAAAGGAAGAGACAGCACCAAAAAAGATCTGACTTTCACCAGAGATGATCAGGGGAAAGCGCGAACGCAGTCCCCCACTACCACAAATTATGCAGTCGAGTTTCCCGCATTTGGGGAAATCGCAGGGGTCAGCACACCCGGAGTGCAATGGATGAGCCTCGCCCTGGGAGAACCACCTTCATGATCATGGTATCTCCCCTGCCAGGTAAGTATGAGTTGGACTAGGGCTCAGGAGGGCCCCTGCTTGGGCACACCCCCGTCAAGTGAAGGAGGTTGACCGGAGCCATGACAAGTGAACTCTCGGCAGGGGACGGGAAAAGAAAACTGCAGGGAGGCTGCATCTCTTCACGTTGACATGGGAAGGCGGAAGGGTGACTGTTCCTGAAGCACCCCCAAACTATGCGCACAACTAGTGCAAATCCTTCCCAGGGCACACTGCAGCAGATGAATTTGCATACCGTCATGTCATAAAAGCAGTCGGGCACAGTTACAGTAGCTGCAACCCTCATCTCCATATGAAAAGCAACAGGCAGTGCACCGTCCTATGTCTCAATGGGTTCTTAAATTGGAAAATAAAATATAAAAGGCAGCTTGAGATTTAACCCCCTCGCTGCTGAGGGTTTTCTCATCCTCGCACCGAGACCATTTTCCGACGTTAGCGCTCGTCCGAACGTCGTCGTCACGGATTTCTTTTTATTTATTTTTTCTTTCTTTCTTATCCCCCCTGCGGCACTCACACAAATTATACCTTGGTTTTTGTTTGTTTGTTTTTTCTTTCAAAAGACTTTGTAGTCTCAAAAAAGCCATTAGTCTTTTTACTGATTTGAACACGTCAAAAGTTGTTTCACCCAAATGGCCCAAAAAGCGTATTTCTCAAGCAAGTGAACCAAAAGCAAATGTGATTTTTTTTCTTTTGTCCCCCGTCTTATAAGCACCATAGACAAATACTTTGTGTTTTGCCACCAATCCACCTGCCCAAAATCTGCACGCAAACCAAAAATGCTCTCTTTCTTCTAGTTTTCGCCGCCTCAATTTAAACGCTTACTATGTGTAGGAAGACTACGGCAGCCCAGCGAGGCCTACCATTTTACAAAGTAGACAAGCTACTGCATGAAATGAGGGAGCAAAGTTTTTTTTCTCTCTCCCCCTCATATCTGACACAATCTGGGGGCCTACTTTACAAAGCAAGTGAAACCGTGTGGGTCCTGCAGCGCCCTGTATTGGTTGTATATGCGAAGCACAGTACAAGGCCGGAAAAAGCAAGGAAGCATGCAGCCAGCGCACAGGAGAAGAGATGAGAAGAGAGCGCTGAGTGAAAGATAGAAGCGCACCTTAACGGGCACAGGGGTCCAGTGGAGGGAGAGTTGAAATGAAGAAAAGGATGGAAACAGCAAAGGAAGAGACAGCACCAAAAAAGATCTGACTTTCACCAGAGATGATCAGGGGAAAGCGCGAACGCAGTCCCCCACTACCACAAATTATGCAGTCGAGTTTCCCGCATTTGGGGAAATCGCAGGGGTCAGCACACCCGGAGTGCAATGGATGAGCCTCGCCCTGGGAGAACCACCTTCATGATCATGGTATCTCCCCTGCCAGGTAAGTATGAGTTGGACTAGGGCTCAGGAGGGCCCCTGCTTGGGCACACCCCCGTCAAGTGAAGGAGGTTGACCGGAGCCATGACAAGTGAACTCTCGGCAGGGGACGGGAAAAGAAAACTGCAGGGAGGCTGCATCTCTTCACGTTGACATGGGAAGGCGGAAGGGTGACTGTTCCTGAAGCACCCCCAAACTATGCGCACAACTAGTGCAAATCCTTCCCAGGGCACACTGCAGCAGATGAATTTGCATACCGTCATGTCATAAAAGCAGTCGGGCACAGTTACAGTAGCTGCAACCCTCATCTCCATATGAAAAGCAACAGGCAGTGCACCGTCCTATGTCTCAATGGGTTCTTAAATTGGAAAATAAAATATAAAAGGCAGCTTGAGATTTAACCCCCTCGCTGCTGAGGGTTTTCTCATCCTCGCACCGAGACCATTTTCCGACGTTAGCGCTCGTCCGAACGTCGTCGTCACGGATTTCTTTTTATTTATTTTTTCTTTCTTTCTTATCCCCCCTGCGGCACTCACACAAATTATACCTTGGTTTTTGTTTGTTTGTTTTTTCTTTCAAAAGACTTTGTAGTCTCAAAAAAGCCATTAGTCTTTTTACTGATTTGAACACGTCAAAAGTTGTTTCACCCAAATGGCCCAAAAAGCGTATTTCTCAAGCAAGTGAACCAAAAGCAAATGTGATTTTTTTTCTTTTGTCCCCCGTCTTATAAGCACCATAGACAAATACTTTGTGTTTTGCCACCAATCCACCTGCCCAAAATCTGCACGCAAACCAAAAATGCTCTCTTTCTTCTAGTTTTCGCCGCCTCAATTTAAACGCTTACTATGTGTAGGAAGACTACGGCAGCCCAGCGAGGCCTACCATTTTACAAAGTAGACAAGCTACTGCATGAAATGAGGGAGCAAAGTTTTTTTTCTCTCTCCCCCTCATATCTGACACAATCTGGGGGCCTACTTTACAAAGCAAGTGAAACCGTGTGGGTCCTGCAGCGCCCTGTATTGGTTGTATATGCGAAGCACAGTACAAGGCTGGAAAAAGCAAGGAAGCATGCAGCCAGCGCACAGGAGAAGAGATGAGAAGAGAGCGCTGAGTGAAAGATAGAAGCGCACCTTAACGGGCACAGGGGTCCAGTGGAGGGAGAGTTGAAATGAAGAAAAGGATGGAAACAGCAAAGGAAGAGACAGCACCAAAAAAGATCTGACTTTCACCAGAGATGATCAGGGGAAAGCGCGAACGCAGTCCCCCACTACCACAAATTATGCAGTCGAGTTTCCCGCATTTGGGGAAATCGCAGGGGTCAGCACACCCGGAGTGCAATGGATGAGCCTCGCCCTGGGAGAACCACCTTCGTGATCATGGTATCTCCCCTGCCAGGTAAGTATGAGTTGGACTAGGGCTCAGGAGGGCCCCTGCTTGGGCACACCCCCGTCAAGTGAAGGAGGTTGACCGGAGCCATGACAAGTGAACTCTCGGCAGGGGACGGGAAAAGAAAACTGCAGGGAGGCTGCATCTCTTCACGTTGACATGGGAAGGCGGAAGGGTGACTGTTCCTGAAGCACCCCCAAACTATGCGCACAACTAGTGCAAATCCTTCCCAGGGCACACTGCAGCAGATGAATTTGCATACCGTCATGTCATAAAAGCAGTCGGGCACAGTTACAGTAGCTGCAACCCTCATCTCCATATGAAAAGCAACAGGCAGTGCACCGTCCTATGTCTCAATGGGTTCTTAAATTGGAAAATAAATATAAAAGGCAGCTTGAGATTTAACCCCCTCGCTGCTGAGGGTTTTCTCATCCTCGCACCGAGACCATTTTCCGACGTTAGCGCTCGTCCGAACGTCGTCGTCACGGATTTCTTTTTATTTATTTTTTCTTTCTTTCTTATCCCCCCTGCGGCACTCACACAAATTATACCTTGGTTTTTGTTTGTTTGTTTTTTCTTTCAAAAGACTTTGTAGTCTCAAAAAAGCCATTAGTCTTTTTACTGATTTGAACACGTCAAAAGTTGTTTCACCCAAATGGCCCAAAAAGCGTATTTCTCAAGCAAGTGAACCAAAAGCAAATGTGATTTTTTTTCTTTTGTCCCCCGTCTTATAAGCACCATAGACAAATACTTTGTGTTTTGCCACCAATCCACCTGCCCAAAATCTGCACGCAAACCAAAAATGCTCTCTTTCTTCTAGTTTTCGCCGCCTCAATTTAAACGCTTACTATGTGTAGGAAGACTACGGCAGCCCAGCGAGGCCTACCATTTTACAAAGTAGACAAGCTACTGCATGAAATGAGGGAGCAAAGTTTTTTTTCTCTCTCCCCCTCATATCTGACACAATCTGGGGGCCTACTTTACAAAGCAAGTGAAACCGTGTGGGTCCTGCAGCGCCCTGTATTGGTTGTATATGCGAAGCACAGTACAAGGCCGGAAAAAGCAAGGAAGCATGCAGCCAGCGCACAGGAGAAGAGATGAGAAGAGAGCGCTGAGTGAAAGATAGAAGCGCACCTTAACGGGCACAGGGGTCCAGTGGAGGGAGAGTTGAAATGAAGAAAAGGATGGAAACAGCAAAGGAAGAGACAGCACCAAAAAAGATCTGACTTTTACCAGAGATGATCAGGGGAAAGCGCGAACGCAGTCCCCCACTACCACAAATTATGCAGTCGAGTTTCCCACATTTGGGGAAATCGCAGGGGTCAGCACACCTGGAGTGCAATGGATGAACCTCGCCCTGGGAGAACCACCTTCGTGATCATGGTATCTCCCCTGCCAGGTAAGTATGAGTTGGACTAGGGCTCAGGAGGGCCCCTGCTTGGGCACACCCCCGTCAAGTGAAGGAGGTTGACCGGAGCCATGACAAGTGAACTCTCGGCAGGGGATGGGAAAAGAAAACTGCAGGGAGGCTGCATCTCTTCACGTTGACATGGGAAGGCGGAAGGGTGACTGTTCCTGAAGCACCCCCAAACTATGCGCACAACTAGTGCAAATCCTTCCCAGGGCACACTGCAGCAGATGAATTTGCATACCGTCATGTCATAAAAGCAGTCGGGCACAGTTACAGTAGCTGCAACCCTCATCTCCATATGAAAAGCAACAGGCAGTGCACCGTCCTATGTCTCAATGGGTTCTTAAATTGGAAAATAAAATATAAAAGGCAGCTTGAGATTTAACCCCCTCGCTGCTGAGGGTTTTCTCATCCTCGCACCGAGACCATTTTCCGACGTTAGCGCTCGTCCGAACGTCGTCGTCGCGGATTTCTTTTTATTTATTTTTTCTTTCTTTCTTATCCCCCCTGCGGCACTCACACAAATTATACCTTGGTTTTTGTTTGTTTGTTTTTTCTTTCAAAAGACTTTGTAGTCTCAAAAAAGCCATTAGTCTTTTTACTGATTTGAATACGTCAAAAGTTGTTTCACCCAAATGGCCCAAAAAGCGTATTTCTCAAGCAAGTGAACCAAAAGCAAATGTGATTTTTTTTCTTTTGTCCCCCGTCTTATAAGCACCATAGACAAATACTTTGTGTTTTGCCACCAATCCACCTGCCCAAAATCTGCACGCAAACCAAAAATGCTCTCTTTCTTCTAGTTTTCGCCGCCTCAATTTAAACGCTTACTATGTGTAGGAAGACTACGGCAGCCCAGCGAGGCCTACCATTTTACAAAGTAGACAAGCTACTGCATGAAATGAGGGAGCAAAGTTTTTTTTCTCTCTCCCCCTCATATCTGACACAATCTGGGGGCCTACTTTACAAAGCAAGTGAAACCGTGTGGGTCCTGCAGCGCCCTGTATTGGTTGTATATGCGAAGCACAGTACAAGGCCGGAAAAAGCAAGGAAGCATGCAGCCAGCGCACAGGAGAAGAGATGAGAAGAGAGCGCTGAGTGAAAGATAGAAGCGCACCTTAACGGGCACAGGGGTCCAGTGGAGGGAGAGTTGAAATGAAGAAAAGGGGGGGGGGCGTGGCCTAGCCTGCAAGCTGAGAGGAAGCCTTCTCTATGAGCTCCTGCTGGCCCCGCTCATAAAACCAACATAAAACCTATTTCACGGGTCTCCAAGCACCTCTGTACTGGACCACCTGCTTCCCTGATCACTAAGCACCAGAGGGGCTCGGTTGCAGAGCCGGGGAGCCCTTATCAGGGCTTCTGCAGGTTGCGGCCTTCCCCTCCTCAAGAAGCCGGGGCCTCGATTTGGGAGTGGAGCCGTCGGTCCGCTGGACCTGGTGCGGCGATTCTGCGGACCCCCTCTCCCACCTGAGCGGCGCTCCCTGACACCCAAGAGCTCACCCATCAAGTACTGACCCTCACAGGAGACCGGCGGCCGGACAATCTGCGGGAGGTAAGAGCCGGGACGAGTGTGACTGGCGGCCGGCGGCCATCTTGTGGTTGGCGCCGCCCGGACTTTGAGCTCTACTTGCCGATCCCCGGCCTCTCCAGGCGCCTGCCCTCCGACCCCCACCTCACACATCCTTGCAAGACAGATCTCCCCCTCACTGGCGGGGATTAACGACCCGGGGACCTCCGGAGGATCCGTGTCTTATTTACAGGTGGCGGCCATCTTGTGACTGGCACAACTCTCTCCTCACTCCATAGCTAGAACTGGCTGTAACTCTAGCTCCCTCTTGTGGCGACTTTTAGATTAGACAACTCACAGCCACTATAAATATATTTCTATACTTCTGCCTATTCTCACACCTGCTCCACCCATAAAACCATGCCGGCTTCTACACCTGTGTGACATTTCTCCTCGCCCATGTGCGCTGTTCACGGACTGATGCCTACCGGTCCTGAGCTACTACTCGTTGGGATGTAACCTGTTATACTTCCCCTTTTTTTTTCCTCTCCATGTGACCTCATTATAGCTTGCTCCTTGCGTGAGGCGACTCCTACTGTATAAATCGGTCCTCCGTTGCCCGCTTATTTTTATGGAAAAATTTCTCATACCCACCCCGATGTCAATTGCTGACCCTGCCTCTACAACCCGAGGCGATACTGTGTGGGGACACTCGTCTGATTCAGATTGCTCTGTCACCCGTTCCAGGTCCTTACAAAAACGCAAGTCTGCTCCGGCCAGTAAGCCTCCCAAAATGAAACCTGCGGATATTGCGGCGGTGCTGGGCCCTCTGCTAGATGAAAAGCTGGCGGGCATTAGAGAAGCTATTGACTCTACTCTATCCAAATTAACTCAACACTCTGGCCGCTTAGATGACGTCGAACAGAGGGTGTCTACCCTGGAGGATGATTTGCATGCAGCACAACTCACCATTAATTCACAGCAAAGTGACATTTCGGATCTGACCCAGAAGCTAGATGATTTGGAGAATCGCGGACGCAGAAGTAATCTCCGGGTGGTGGGTATCCCCGAATCGGTCAAAGGCCGTGAGTTACTTGACCTTCTTTCTAACTGGATACCGCAACAACTGGCCATGGATCTCAAAGGTGCCCCTCTGGCTATTGAGCGGGCACACAGAATCGGCCCTGAACGTAAAACAAACTCTGGTCGCCCTCGCCCGGTGATCATGAAAATCCTTAATTATGCCGACAAAGCTCGACTCCTAGACCACTACCGGAAGACGGATAGCTTAACCTACAACGGAGATCGGCTCTTGATATTTCAGGATTTTTCCACCATTGTCGCTGCTAAACGCAAGGAGTTTGCCCCGTTGTGCAAGCAACTGTTTAACGCCAAAATTAAATTCTCTCTCCTGTACCCGGCCCGGCTGCGGATCTTCGAGGACGGCAAGCCGTTGTTCTTCGATGACATAACACTCGCCAAGGCACACTTCTCGAGTTTACCCACTTGACTGTTGCACTGTTATTATTGCTTGCATGCATGTTTTTCTCTCTTTTTCTTCTCCATCTGTAGGTCACGTGGAGAGGAATAATTGCGCAGCTCTGTGTATACAATGAGCTGTAAATTTTCTTGTTTTTCTTGTTTGTTTTTTATGTTACTGTTTAATATTGTTGGTTGCACCTGCCGGATCTGCCGACCCCGATCCTCCATGGGTCAACCCCTTCCCGCTCGCTGGGACGGGCAGGGGCCCTACTTTACCTCTAGTATATTTTTTCTTGCATTCCCATCCATCGGTATAGGCTGATATAGCTGACCCTGCTCCTACTCCCCCCGCCGCCGCGGAGGATACCCCACTCCTTGCCTTCAATATAGTATCATGGAATGTGGAGGGTCTTAACGCTCCAGTGAAGCGCAAGAAAGTGCTCTCCCACCTCCACCGTTTGACCCCTCACATCACCTTCCTACAGGAAACACATTGGCTGGACGATCCCCGTAACACTCTACGTGCCCCCTGGATCGGGGATTGTATCTCGGCCCCTTATTCTAATAAGACCAGGGGAGTTGCCATCCTTTTTCACAAGTCCCTACAATATTCGATACGCAGAAGGTTTCTCGATCCTAATGGGAGATTTATTTTGCTAGATGTGATTATTGATAATGTCTTGTATACTCTCCTTAATCTATATGCCCCAAATGTCTCTCAACAGGATTTTTTTGCAGTTGTCCTACAGAAACTTTCCTCTTGGGGGAGCTCTAATCTAATCCTAGGAGGAGATTTCAACACGGTCATCGATCCGTCCATGGACAGGTCTGGGGTGAGTACTTCATCCTCCAAATCCGGCTGTGATCTTCTTTCCTCCCTCTGTTCACAACTTGCTCTCTCCGACCCTTGGCGTATCCATCACCCTCTTCTTCGTGATTACTCTTTCTACTCTCACCCCCACTCTACGCACTCCCGTATTGATTATATTTTCTTATCCCGACACCTCTTCCCTAAAGTCACTCACACATCGATTAAAAATATTATTATCTCAGACCATGCCCCTATTATGATTTCTCTTAAGCTTGCGTTGCCCCAATGTTTTTCCAAATGCTGGCGATTCCCTGCTTATCTTACTCACTCTGAGGATTTTCTCCTACACCTTAGACACACTTGGCACACCTACGTTGCTGATAATTTGGCCCAGGCGGAGGATGTCTCACTGTTCTGGAGCGCCTCTAAAGCTGTTATCCGGGGCCACATTATCTCATACATAAATTCTAAACGCAAAACATTTAACTCCCGCCTCCATGAACTGAGCTCCCTTCTCACCTCAACTTATAGAACGTATAAGCGTTCCGACACTCCCGCACATAAAGAGGCATACCTGACTGCTAAACAAGTATATGATACCTTCCTAACAGAGCAGGCCCAGACACGATATGATTACCAGCGGAACAAATTTTTTAGATGGGGTAATAAATCGGGCAGACTCTTGGCGAACCTCGCTCGGGGACCCCGCACTCGCACATGGGTTGAGGTGGTTAAATCTTCAGACACTATTATATCAGATCCGACAGCCATTTGCGCCGAATTTATGCAGTTTTACAAATCCCTATATACAGCAGAGCCAGATAACGTGGAGACAGGTGAATCCTTTTTGCATGACGCTCAGCTTCCTGTCCTCTCTCGAGATGACAGGGACCTTCTCGAGATGTCTATAACTGAGGAAGAGATACTCACAACTATCAAATCTTTACCAAACGGCAAGAGCCCAGGCCCTGATGGCTTTGGGGCTGAATACTATAAATTACTTAATGCTGAACTCACACCCACTCTAGCCAAATTATATAATCATATCCTTACCTCCGGAACTATACCCTTATACTTCAATGAGGCACGGATAATCGTAATACCCAAGCCGGGTAAAGATCCCTCCCTCGTGGGTTCCTATCGCCCTATCTCACTTCTTAACCAAGACTTCAAATTGCTTACCAAACTAATGGCCAACCGTCTACAGTCTTGTCTGCCTCATCTCATTTCCCCGGCCCAGTTAGGCTTTATTAAAGGCAGACAATCTGTACAAGGTATTAGATCGGCGATAGCTGCTATTTCCCATACCCGCCTTCATAATTTGGAAGACAATATTCTTATTAATCTAGACGCCGAAAAGGCCTTCGATAAAATCGCTTGGCCACACCTTTTTAGAGTGCTCTCCCATCAGCAATTTGGCACTAATTTCTGTAGTCTAATGCGGACCCTCTGCACTGCTCCGATGGCCCAGGTGGTAGTTAATAATGTGGCCTCCTCTTCCTTTTTTCTTGAGAGAGGCACCAGACAAGGATGCCCTCTCTCCCCTTTGCTTTTTAATTTGGCCTTGGAACCTTTTATTCGTTATATCCAACTGCTACCTGGGTTTAGAGGCATTGTTGTTGGGGATCGCGAACTCAAAGTTATAGCCTTCGCAGATGACCTACTTATATGTACCTCTGACCCTAAATGCTCCCTTCCTGTATTGGTAGAGGCAATTGACAGATTTTCGTCTTTTGCTGGCTTCTCCATTAACTTTGCCAAGTCTGAAGCCCTGGCCATATTTGGCCAGGCGAGACTGGGTTGGATTAGACCCTTCCCGTTTAGATGGGCCCCCTCCCATATCACCTTTTTAGGAGTGGCTCTACCACAACATCTCTCCACCCTCTATGCACGTAATATAACCCCGATCATACATAAAATACGGACTGAACTTAGCCTATGGCAAAACCTTCCCCTTAATATGTTAGGGAGATGCAACCTGTTTAAAATGGCAAGCTTCCCGAAACTCCTGTATATTCTCCAAATGACTCCCATTCTTCTCACTAACTCCGACTTTTCTTTACTTAATACCTTGCTTTCCAAGTTTATATGGAACCGTAAGCGCCCCAGGATAAGTCTAAAAAAAATGTCGCAATCGGTGCGCCAAGGGGGTGTAAACCTACCAAACATTAAACAATACAATCTAGCGTGCTTACTACGTTTCGCTATGGATTGGCTCAGTGGCAACGATGTATTCACAGATACCAAGTTAGAATCTCAGCTTTGTGCTCCTCTCTCTCTTGCTTACCTTCTACATGCCCGGCCCTCTCAAATAAAATCTCCCCAATTTGATAACCCACTATTGTCTTCCACTATTAAGGCGTGGAAAATGGCTAGGAAAGCTCTTGGTCTCAAATATTATTACTCAGTCTCTCTACCTTTGCTTGGAAACCTGGAGTTCCAAAATGGTACTGCCTCTTTGCCTTTTGGTGCTTGGTGCTCCTCTGGTTTAAAGACTCTACGTAATCTGATGACACCTACTCACACTCCTTTGCCATTCCAGGAGGCTATTGAGAAATATGCAATTTCACCCCTGCATGGATTTTACTACTCCCAGGCTATACATTATCTTACATCCGTTCTCCCTCACCTCACGGGAAAAGACTTTGTTAACCCCTTAGACTCCCTTTTACGCTCCAACACATACTCCATATCTTCTATCTATGCGCGCATCCGCACTGAACTGGACCCCCACACTGATTTTCCTGATCTGGCTAAATGGATCTCCCAAGTTCCTACATTCACAGTAGACACCCTATTAGATACCTTTTTTATGACCCTTAAACTAATACCGGCTAGTATATATCAGGAAATGGCCTATAAACTGCTACACAGGGCATATATTTCGCCTAAACAAGGTTTTCTAATGGGTATATCAGATAGGGCCGGATGTAATAAATGCTCAACGGTAGAAGCTGACCTTTTCCATTGTCTCTGGGCCTGCCCTGTCATTCAAAAATTCTGGCATACCTTACACCATTATGGCACCTCAACGCTAGGCATCCCCTTTCAATGTACTGCTCCCTGGGCCCTCTTTGGTCATCTGTCGGACCAACCTGGAATTCCACGCACTGATAAAAAATTGATAGTGTTACTTTCAGCAGTGGGGAAAAAAGCTATATTGCAACAGTGGATCCATCCTACCTCTCCTACTCTCCCTATGGCTACCTCTAGGTTACTCTTCTTATTTAATATGGACTGGCTGGAAGCCTCTATTCACAAGGAAACCCTGACTCCTGCACTCTTTAAGTGCTGGGATAAATACATTTGTACCCTCCCTCCCCACACTAAACTAGCAATACATAAATGTTTCCAATCTAACTTTTGGTACTCTCTCCGACAACTTGATAGCCAAGTTTCTCTAACTGACTGAGCTTCCTATCTTCCCCTCTCCCTCTTCTTCATCCGTACTTCCCTCTCCACACACTTCCTCTTTTCTTTCCCCTCTCTTCTTATTTCTGCTGTTTCTTCCCTGGCGGATTGGATGGACACTTCTATGGACGGATCGGTGGCCTGTGGCTCTTGGTAGGTGTTTTTGCTTATTTTTGTTCTAACGTTTTTGTGATGTTCTTTTTTACCTCTTCTTTTTTTTTTTAATTTGAACTGCCGGAATTGAGTGTCAGTTTTTAGTCAGTCATATTTAGTCCCATTCTCAATACATTATAGCCTGACCGCCGCTCTTCTGGTGGTTTACAATTTGTTCTTGTTAATTGTTTTGGAAAATTGGAAAATTTCCTCCACCTACTCATATATGCTGTGTACTTTTACCTTTCTTATCTGCTTACTTTGATGTCGATATGTCTGATATGTATGCGGGTTTTTTTTTCCCTCATTTCTGTACCATGTTTTGGAGGTATTTAATAAACATATTTGGAAAAAAAGAAATAAAGAAAAGGATAGAAACAGCAAAGGAAGAGACAGCACCAGCAGCACACAAAAAGATCTGACTTTTACCAGAGATGATCAGGGGAAAGCGCGAACGCAGTCCCCCACTACCACAAATTATGCAGTCCAGTTTCCCGCATTTGGGGAAATCGCAGGGGTCAGCACACCCGGAGTGCAATGGATGAGCCTCACCCTGGGAGAACCACCTTCGTGATCATGGTATCTCCCCTGCCAGGTAAGTATGAGTTGGACTAGGGCTCAGGAGGGCCCCTGCTTGGGCACACCCCCGTCAAGTGAAGGAGGTTGACCGGAGCCATGACAAGTGAACTCTCGGCAGGGGACGGGAAAAGAAAACTGCAGGGAGGCTGCATCTCTTCACGTTGACATGGGAAGGCGGAAGGGTGACTGTTCCTGAAGCACCCCCAAACTATGCGCACAACTAGTGCAAATCCTTCCCAGGGCACACTGCAGCAGATGAATTTGCATACCGTCATGTCATAAAAGCAGTCGGGCACAGTTACAGTAGCTGCAACCCTCATCTCCATATGAAAAGCAACAGGCAGTGCACCGTCCTATGTCTCAATGGGTTCTTAAATTGGAAAATAAAATATAAAAGGCAGCTTGAGATTTAACCCCCTCGCTGCTGAGGGTTTTCTCATCCTCGCACCGAGACCATTTTCCGACGTTAGCGCTCGTCCGAACGTCGTCGTCACGGATTTCTTTTTATTTATTTTTTCTTTCTTTCTTATCCCCCCTGCGGCACTCACACAAATTATACCTTGGATTTTGTTTGTTTGTTTTTTCTTTCAAAAGACTTTGTAGTCTCAAAAAAGCCATTAGTCTTTTTACTGATTTGAACACGTCAAAAGTTGTTTCACCCAAATGGCCCAAAAAGCGTATTTCTCAAGCAAGTGAACCAAAAACAAATGTGATTTTTTTTCTTTTGTCCCCCGTCTTATAAGCACCATAGACAAATACTTTGTGTTTTGCCACCAATCCACCTGCCCAAAATCTGCACGCAAACCAAAAATGCTCTCTTTCTTCTAGTTTTCGCCGCCTCAATTTAAACGCTTACTATGTGTAGGAAGACTACGGCAGCCCAGCGAGGCCTACCATTTTACAAAGTAGACAAGCTACTGCATGAAATGAGGGAGCAAAGTTTTTTTTCTCTCTCCCCCTCATATCTGACACAATCTGGGGGCCTACTTTACAAAGCAAGTGAAACCGTGTGGGTCCTGCAGTGCCCTGTATTAGTTGTATATGGGAAGCACAGTATACAAGGCTGGAAAAAGCAAGGAAGCATGCAGCCAGCGCACAGGAGAAGAGATGAGAAGAGAGCGCTGAGTGAAAGATAGAAGCGCACCTTAACGGGCACAGGGGTCCAGTGGAGGGAGAGTTGAAATGAAAAAAAGGATAGAAACAGCAAAGGAAGAGACAGCACCAGCAGCACACAAAAAGATCTGACTTTTACCAGAGATGATCAGGGGAAAGCGCGAACTCAGTCCCCCACTACCACAAATTATGCAGTCGAGTTTCCCGCATTTGGGGAAATCGCAGGGGTCAGCACACCCCGAGTGCAATGGATGAGCCTCGCCCTGGGAGAACCACCTTCGTGATCATGGTATCTCCCCTGCCAGGTAAGTATGAGTTGGACTAGGGCTCAGGAGGGCCCCTGCTTGGGCACACCCCCGTCAAGTGAAGGAGGTTGACCGGAGCCATGACAAGTGAACTCTCGGCAGGGGACGGGAAAAGAAAACTGCAGGGAGGCTGCATCTCTTCACGTTGACATGGGAAGGCGGAAGGGTGACTGTTCCTGAAGCACCCCCAAACTATGCGCACAACTAGTGCAAATCCTTCCCAGGGCACACTGCAGCAGATGAATTTGCATACCGTCATGTCATAAAAGCAGTCGGGCACAGTTACAGTAGCTGCAACCCTCATCTCCATATGAAAAGCAACAGGCAGTGCACCGTCCTATGTCTCAATGGGTTCTTAAATTGGAAAATAAAATATAAAAGGCAGCTTGAGATTTAACCCCCTCGCTGCTGAGGGTTTTCTCATCCTCGCACCGAGACCATTTTCCGACGTTAGCGCTCGTCCGAACGTCGTCGTCACGGATTTCTTTTTATTTATTTTTTCTTTCTTTCTTATCCCCCCTGCGGCACTCACACAAATTATACCTTGGTTTTTGTTTGTTTGTTTTTTCTTTCAAAAGACTTTGTAGTCTCAAAAAAGCCATTAGTCTTTTTACTGATTTGAACACGTCAAAAGTTGTTTCACCCAAATGGCCCAAAAAGCGTATTTCTCAAGCAAGTGAACCAAAAACAAATGTGATTTTTTTTCTTTTGTCCCCCGTCTTATAAGCACCATAGACAAATACTTTGTGTTTTGCCACCAATCCACCTGCCCAAAATCTGCACGCAAACCAAAAATGCTCTCTTTCTTCTAGTTTTCGCCGCCTCAATTTAAACGCTTACTATGTGTAGGAAGACTACGGCAGCCCAGCGAGGCCTACCATTTTACAAAGTAGACAAGCTACTGCATGAAATGAGGGAGCAAAGTTTTTTTTCTCTCTCCCCCTCATATCTGACACAATCTGGGGGCCTACTTAACAAAGCAAGTGAAACCGTGTGGGTCCTGCAGCGCCCTGTATTGGTTGTATATGCGAAGCACAGTACAAGGCCGGAAAAAGCAAGGAAGCATGCAGCCAGCGCACAGGAGAAGAGATGAGAAGAGAGCGCTGAGTGAAAGATAGAAGCGCACCTTAACGGGCACAGGGGTCCAGTGGAGGGAGAGTTGAAATGAAGAAAAGGATGGAAACAGCAAAGGAAGAGACAGCACCAAAAAAGATCTGACTTTTACCAGAGATGATCAGGGGAAAGCGCGAACGCAGTCCCCCACTACCACAAATTATGCAGTCGAGTTTCCCGCATTTGGGGAAATCGCAGGGGTCAGCACACCCGGAGTGCAATGGATGAGCCTCGCCCTGGGAGAACCACCTTCGTGATCATGGTATCTCCCCTGCCAGGTAAGTATGAGTTGGACTAGGGCTCAGGAGGGCCCCTGCTTGGGCACACCCCCGTCAAGTGAAGGAGGTTGACCGGAGCCATGACAAGTGAACTCTCGGCAGGGGACGGGAAAAGAAAACTGCAGGGAGGCTGCATCTCTTCACGTTGACATGGGAAGGCGGAAGGGTGACTGTTCCTGAAGCACCCCCAAACTATGCGCACAACTAGTGCAAATCCTTCCCAGGGCACACAGCAGCAGATGAATTTGCATACCGTCATGTCATAAAAGCAGTCGGGCACAGTTACAGTAGCTGCAACCCTCATCTCCATATGAAAAGCAACAGGCAGTGCACCGTCCTATGTCTCAATGGGTTCTTAAATTGGAAAATAAAATATAAAAGGCAGCTTGAGATTTAACCCCCTCGCTGCTGAGGGTTTTCTCATCCTCGCACCGAGACCATTTTCCGACGTTAGCGCTCGTCCGAACGTCGTCGTCACGGATTTCTTTTTATTTATTTTTTCTTTCTTTCTTATCCCCCCTGCGGCACTCACACAAATTATACCTTGGTTTTTGTTTGTTTGTTTTTTCTTTCAAAAGACTTTGTAGTCTCAAAAAAGCCATTAGTCTTTTTACTGATTTGAACACGTCAAAAGTTGTTTCACCCAAATGGCCCAAAAAGCGTATTTCTCAAGCAAGTGAACCAAAAACAAATGTGATTTTTTTTCTTTTGTCCCCCGTCTTATTAGCACCATAGACAAATACTTTGTGTTTTGCCACCAATCCACCTGCCCAAAATCTGCACGCAAACCAAAAATGCTCTCTTTCTTCTAGTTTTCGCCGCCTCAATTTAAACGCTTACTATGTGTAGGAAGACTACGGCAGCCCAGCGAGGCCTACCATTTTACAAAGTAGACAAGCTACTGCATGAAATGAGGGAGCAAAGTTTTTTTTCTCTCTCCCCCTCATATCTGACACAATCTGGGGGCCTACTTTACAAAGCAAGTGAAACCGTGTGGGTCCTGCAGCGCCCTGTATTGGTTGTATATGCGAAGCACAGTACAAGGCCGGAAAAAGCAAGGAAGCATGCAGCCAGCGCACAGGAGAAGAGATGAGAAGAGAGCGCTGAGTGAAAGATAGAAGCGCACCTTAACGGGCACAGGGGTCCAGTGGAGGGAGAGTTGAAATGAAGAAAAGGATGGAAACAGCAAAGGAAGAGACAGCACCAAAAAAGATCTGACTTTTACCAGAGATGATCAGGGGAAAGCGCGAACGCAGTCCCCCACTACCACAAATTATGCAGTCGAGTTTCCCGCATTTGGGGAAATCGCAGGGGTCAGCACACCCGGAGTGCAATGGATGAGCCTCGCCCTGGGAGAACCACCTTCGTGATCATGGCATCTCCCCTGCCACGTAAGTATGAGTTGGACTAGGGCTCAGGAGGGCCCCTGCTTGGGCACACCCCCGTCAAGTGAAGGAGGTTGACCGGAGCCATGACAAGTGAACTCTCGGCAGGGGACGGGAAAAGAAAACTGCAGGGAGGCTGCATCTCTTCACGTTGACATGGGAAGGCGGAAGGGTGACTGTTCCTGAAGCACCCCCAAACTATGCGCACAACTAGTGCAAATCCTTCCCAGGGCACACTGCAGCAGATGAATTTGCATACCGTCATGTCATAAAAGCAGTCGGGCACAGTTACAGTAGCTGCAACCCTCATCTCCATATGAAAAGCAACAGGCAGTGCACCGTCCTATGTCTCAATGGGTTCTTAAATTGGAAAATAAAATATAAAAGGCAGCTTGAGATTTAACCCCCTCGCTGCTGAGGGTTTTCTCATCCTCGCACCGAGACCATTTTCCGACGTTAGCGCTCGTCCGAACGTCGTCGTCACGGATTTCTTTTTATTTATTTTTTCTTTCTTTCTTATCCCCCCTGCGGCACTCACACAAATTATACCTTGGTTTTTGTTTGTTTGTTTTTTCTTTCAAAAGACTTTGTAGTCTCAAAAAAGCCATTAGTCTTTTTACTGATTTGAACACGTCAAAAGTTGTTTCACCCAAATGGCCCAAAAAGCGTATTTCTCAAGCAAGTGAACCAAAAACAAATGTGATTTTTTTTCTTTTGTCCCCCGTCTTATTAGCACCATAGACAAATACTTTGTGTTTTGCCACCAATCCACCTGCCCAAAATCTGCACGCAAACCAAAAATGCTCTCTTTCTTCTAGTTTTCGCCGCCTCAATTTAAACGCTTACTATGTGTAGGAAGACTACGGCAGCCCAGCGAGGCCTACCATTTTACAAAGTAGACAAGCTACTGCATGAAATGAGGGAGCAAAGTTTTTTTTCTCTCTCCCCCTCATATCTGACACAATCTGGGGGCCTACTTTACAAAGCAAGTGAAACCGTGTGGGTCCTGCAGCGCCCTGTATTGGTTGTATATGCGAAGCACAGTACAAGGCCGGAAAAAGCAAGGAAGCATGCAGCCAGCGCACAGGAGAAGAGATGAGAAGAGAGCGCTGAGTGAAAGATAGAAGCGCACCTTAACGGGCACAGGGGTCCAGTGGAGGGAGAGTTGAAATGAAGAAAAGGATGGAAACAGCAAAGGAAGAGACAGCACCAAAAAAGATCTGACTTTTACCAGAGATGATCAGGGGAAAGCGCGAACGCAGTCCCCCACTACCACAAATTATGCAGTCGAGTTTCCCGCATTTGGGGAAATCGCAGGGGTCAGCACACCCGGAGTGCAATGGATGAGCCTCGCCCTGGGAGAACCACCTTCGTGATCATGGTATCTCCCCTGCCAGGTAAGTATGAGTTGGACTAGGGCTCAGGAGGGCCCCTGCTTGGGCACACCCCCGTCAAGTGAAGGAGGTTGACCGGAGCCATGACAAGTGAACTCTCGGCAGGGGACGGGAAAAGAAAACTGCAGGGAGGCTGCATCTCTTCACGTTGACATGGGAAGGCGGAAGGGTGACTGTTCCTGAAGCACCCCCAAACTATGCGCACAACTAGTGCAAATCCTTCCCAGGGCACACTGCAGCAGATGAATTTGCATACCGTCATGTCATAAAAGCAGTCGGGCACAGTTACAGTAGCTGCAACCCTCATCTCCATATGAAAAGCAACAGGCAGTGCACCGTCCTATGTCTCAATGGGTTCTTAAATTGGAAAATAAAATATAAAAGGCAGCTTGAGATTTAACCCCCTCGCTGCTGAGGGTTTTCTCATCCTCGCACCGAGACCATTTTCCGACGTTAGCGCTCGTCCGAACGTCGTCGTCACGGATTTCTTTTTATTTATTTTTTCTTTCTTTCTTATCCCCCCTGCGGCACTCACACAAATTATACCTTGGTTTTTGTTTGTTTGTTTTTTCTTTCAAAAGACTTTGTAGTCTCAAAAAAGCCATTAGTCTTTTTACTGATTTGAACACGTCAAAAGTTGTTTCACCCAAATGGCCCAAAAAGCGTATTTCTCAAGCAAGTGAACCAAAAACAAATGTGATTTTTTTTCTTTTGTCCCCCGTCTTATTAGCACCATAGACAAATACTTTGTGTTTTGCCACCAATCCACCTGCCCAAAATCTGCACGCAAACCAAAAATGCTCTCTTTCTTCTAGTTTTCGCCGCCTCAATTTAAACGCTTACTATGTGTAGGAAGACTACGGCAGCCCAGCGAGGCCTACCATTTTACAAAGTAGACAAGCTACTGCATGAAATGAGGGAGCAAAGTTTTTTTTCTCTCTCCCCCTCATATCTGACACAATCTGGGGGCCTACTTTACAAAGCAAGTGAAACCGTGTGGGTCCTGCAGCGCCCTGTATTGGTTGTATATGCGAAGCACAGTACAAGGCCGGAAAAAGCAAGGAAGCATGCAGCCAGCGCACAGGAGAAGAGATGAGAAGAGAGCGCTGAGTGAAAGATAGAAGCGCACCTTAACAGGCACAGGGGTCCAGTGGAGGGAGAGTTGAAATGAAGAAAAGGATGGAAACAGCAAAGGAAGAGACAGCACCAAAAAAGATCTGACTTTTACCAGAGATGATCAGGGGAAAGCGCGAACGCAGTCCCCCACTACCACAAATTATGCAGTCGAGTTTCCCGCATTTGGGGAAATCGCAGGGGTCAGCACACCCGGAGTGCAATGGATGAGCCTCGCCCTGGGAGAACCACCTTCGTGATCATGGTATCTCCCCCTGCCAGGTAAGTATGAGTTGGACTAGGGCTCAGGAGGGCCCCTGCTTGGGCACACCCCCGTCAAGTGAAGGAGGTTGACCGGAGCCATGACAAGTGAACTCTCGGCAGGGGACGGGAAAAGAAAACTGCAGGGAGGCTGCATCTCTTCACGTTGACATGGGAAGGCGGAAGGGTGACTGTTCCTGAAGCACCACTAAACTATGCGCACAACTAGTGCAAATCCTTCCCAGGGCACACTGCAGCAGATGAATTTGCATACCGTCATGTCATAAAAGCAGTCGGGCACAGTTACAGTAGCTGCAACCCTCATCTCCATATGAAAAGCAACAGGCAGTGCACCGTCCTATGTCTCAATGGGTTCTTAAATTGGAAAATAAAATATAAAAGGCAGCTTGAGATTTAACCCCCTCGCTGCTGAGGGTTTTCTCATCCTCGCACCGAGACCATTTTCCGACGTTAGCGCTCGTCCGAACGTCGTCGTCACGGATTTCTTTTTATTTATTTTTTCTTTCTTTCTTATCCCCCCTGCGGCACTCACACAAATTATACCTTGGTTTTTGTTTGTTTGTTTTTTCTTTCAAAAGACTTTGTAGTCTCAAAAAAGCCATTAGTCTTTTTACTGATTTGAACACGTCAAAAGTTGTTTCACCCAAATGGCCCAAAAAGCGTATTTCTCAAGCAAGTGAACCAAAAACAAATGTGATTTTTTTTCTTTTGTCCCCCGTCTTATTAGCACCATAGACAAATACTTTGTGTTTTGCCACCAATCCACCTGCCCAAAATCTGCACGCAAACCAAAAATGCTCTCTTTCTTCTAGTTTTCGCCGCCTCAATTTAAACGCTTACTATGTGTAGGAAGACTACGGCAGCCCAGCGAGGCCTACCATTTTACAAAGTAGACAAGCTACTGCATGAAATGAGGGAGCAAAGTTTTTTTTCTCTCTCCCCCTCATATCTGACACAATCTGGGGGCCTACTTTACAAAGCAAGTGAAACCGTGTGGGTCCTGCAGCGCCCTGTATTGGTTGTATATGCGAAGCACAGTACAAGGCCGGAAAAAGCAAGGAAGCATGCAGCCAGCGCACAGGAGAAGAGATGAGAAGAGAGCGCTGAGTGAAAGATAGAAGCGCACCTTAACGGGCACAGGGGTCCAGTGGAGGGAGAGTTGAAATGAAGAAAAGGATGGAAACAGCAAAGGAAGAGACAGCACCAAAAAAGATCTGACTTTTACCAGAGATGATCAGGGGAAAGCGCGAACGCAGTCCCCCACTACCACAAATTATGCAGTCGAGTTTCCCGCATTTGGGGAAATCGCAGGGGTCAGCACACCCGGAGTGCAATGGATGAGCCTCGCCCTGGGAGAACCACCTTCGTGATCATGGTATCTCCCCTGCCAGGTAAGTATGAGTTGGACTAGGGCTCAGGAGGGCCCCTGCTTGGGCACACCCCCGTCAAGTGAAGGAGGTTGACCGGAGCCATGACAAGTGAACTCTCGGCAGGGGACGGGAAAAGAAAACTGCAGGGAGGCTGCATCTCTTCACGTTGACATGGGAAGGCGGAAGGGTGACTGTTCCTGAAGCACCCCCAAACTATGCGCACAACTAGTGCAAATCCTTCCCAGGGCACACTGCAGCAGATGAATTTGCATACCGTCATGTCATAAAAGCAGTCGGGCACAGTTACAGTAGCTGCAACCCTCATCTCCATATGAAAAGCAACAGGCAGTGCACCGTCCTATGTCTCAATGGGTTCTTAAATTGGAAAATAAAATATAAAAGGCAGCTTGAGATTTAACCCCCTCGCTGCTGAGGGTTTTCTCATCCTCGCACCGAGACCATTTTCCGACGTTAGCGCTCGTCCGAACGTCGTCGTCACGGATTTCTTTTTATTTATTTTTTCTTTCTTTCTTATCCCCCCTGCGGCACTCACACAAATTATACCTTGGTTTTTGTTTGTTTGTTTTTTCTTTCAAAAGACTTTGTAGTCTCAAAAAAGCCATTAGTCTTTTTACTGATTTGAACACGTCAAAAGTTGTTTCACCCAAATGGCCCAAAAAGCGTATTTCTCAAGCAAGTGAACCAAAAGCAAATGTGATTTTTTTTCTTTTGTCCCCCGTCTTATAAGCACCATAGACAAATACTTTGTGTTTTGCCACCAATCCACCTGCCCAAAATCTGCACGCAAACCAAAAATGCTCTCTTTCTTCTAGTTTTCGCCGCCTCAATTTAAACGCTTACTATGTGTAGGAAGACTACGGCAGCCCAGCGAGGCCTACCATTTTACAAAGTAGACAAGCTACTGCATGAAATGAGGGAGCAAAGTTTTTTTTCTCTCTCCCCCTCATATCTGACACAATCTGGGGGCCTACTTTACAAAGCAAGTGAAACCGTGTGGGTCCTGCAGCGCCCTGTATTGGTTGTATATGCGAAGCACAGTACAAGGCCGGAAAAAGCAAGGAAGCATGCAGCCAGCGCACAGGAGAAGAGATGAGAAGAGAGCGCTGAGTGAAAGATAGAAGCGCACCTTAACGGGCACAGGGATCCAGTGGAGGGAGAGTTGAAATGAAGAAAAGGATAGAAACAGCAAAGGAAGAGACAGCACCAGCAGCACACAAAAAGATCTGACTTTTACCAGAGATGATCAGGGGAAAGCGCGAACGCAGTCCCCCACTACCACAAATTATGCAGTCGAGTTTCCCGCATTTGGGGAAATCGCAGGGGTCAGCACACCCGGAGTGCAATGGATGAGCCTCGCCCTGGGAGAACCACCTTCGTGATCATGGTATCTCCCCTGCCAGGTAAGTATGAGTTGGACTAGGGCTCAGGAGGGCCCCTGCTTGGGCACACCCCCGTCAAGTGAAGGAGGTTGACCGGAGCCATGACAAGTGAACTCTCGGCAGGGGACGGGAAAAGAAAACTGCAGGGAGGCTGCATCTCTTCACGTTGACATGGGAAGGCGGAAGGGTGACTGTTCCTGAAGCACCCCCAAACTATGCGCACAACTAGTGCAAATCCTTCCCAGGGCACACTGCAGCAGATGAATTTGCATACCGTCATGTCATAAAAGCAGTCGGGCACAGTTACAGTAGCTGCAACCCTCATCTCCATATGAAAAGCAACAGGCAGTGCACCGTCCTATGTCTCAATGGGTTCTTAAATTGGAAAATAAAATATAAAAGGCAGCTTGAGATTTAACCCCCTCGCTGCTGAGGGTTTTCTCATCCTCGCACCGAGACCATTTTCCGACGTTAGCGCTCGTCCGAACGTCGTCGTCACGGATTTCTTTTTATTTATTTTTTCTTTCTTTCTTATCCCCCCTGCGGCACTCACACAAATTATACCTTGGTTTTTGTTTGTTTGTTTTTTCTTTCAAAAGACTTTGTAGTCTCAAAAAAGCCATTAGTCTTTTTACTGATTTGAACACGTCAAAAGTTGTTTCACCCAAATGGCCCAAAAAGCGTATTTCTCAAGCAAGTGAACCAAAAACAAATGTGATTTTTTTTCTTTTGTCCCCCGTCTTATTAGCACCATAGACAAATACTTTGTGTTTTGCCACCAATCCACCTGCCCAAAATCTGCACGCAAACCAAAAATGCTCTCTTTCTTCTAGTTTTCGCCGCCTCAATTTAAACGCTTACTATGTGTAGGAAGACTACGGCAGCCCAGCGAGGCCTACCATTTTACAAAGTAGACAAGCTACTGCATGAAATGAGGGAGCAAAGTTTTTTTTCTCTCTCCCCCTCATATCTGACACAATCTGGGGGCCTACTTTACAAAGCAAGTGAAACCGTGTGGGTCCTGCAGCGCCCTGTATTGGTTGTATATGCGAAGCACAGTACAAGGCCGGAAAAAGCAAGGAAGCATGCAGCCAGCGCACAGGAGAAGAGATGAGAAGAGAGCGCTGAGTGAAAGATAGAAGCGCACCTTAACAGGCACAGGGGTCCAGTGGAGGGAGAGTTGAAATGAAGAAAAGGATGGAAACAGCAAAGGAAGAGACAGCACCAGCAGCACACAAAAAGATCTGACTTTTACCAGAGATGATCAGGGGAAAGCGCGAACGCAGTCCCCCACTACCACAAATTATGCAGTCGAGTTTCCCGCATTTGGGGAAATCGCAGGGGTCAGCACACCCGGAGTGCAATGGATGAGCCTCGCCCTGGGAGAACCACCTTCGTGATCATGGTATCTCCCCCTGCCAGGTAAGTATGAGTTGGACTAGGGCTCAGGAGGGCCCCTGCTTGGGCACACCCCCGTCAAGTGAAGGAGGTTGACCGGAGCCATGACAAGTGAACTCTCGGCAGGGGACGGGAAAAGAAAACTGCAGGGAGGCTGCATCTCTTCACGTTGACATGGGAAGGCGGAAGGGTGACTGTTCCTGAAGCACCACCAAACTATGCGCACAACTAGTGCAAATCCTTCCCAGGGCACACTGCAGCAGATGAATTTGCATACCGTCATGTCATAAAAGCAGTCGGGCACAGTTACAGTAGCTGCAACCCTCATCTCCATATGAAAAGCAACAGGCAGTGCACCGTCCTATGTCTCAATGGGTTCTTAAATTGGAAAATAAAATATAAAAGGCAGCTTGAGATTTAACCCCCTCGCTGCTGAGGGTTTTCTCATCCTCGCACCGAGACCATTTTCCGACGTTAGCGCTCGTCCGAACGTCGTCGTCACGGATTTCTTTTTATTTATTTTTTCTTTCTTTCTTATCCCCCCTGCGGCACTCACACAAATTATACCTTGGTTTTTGTTTGTTTGTTTTTTCTTTCAAAAGACTTTGTAGTCTCAAAAAAGCCATTAGTCTTTTTACTGATTTGAACACGTCAAAAGTTGTTTCACCCAAATGGCCCAAAAAGCGTATTTCTCAAGCAAGTGAACCAAAAACAAATGTGATTTTTTTTCTTTTGTCCCCCGTCTTATTAGCACCATAGACAAATACTTTGTGTTTTGCCACCAATCCACCTGCCCAAAATCTGCACGCAAACCAAAAATGCTCTCTTTCTTCTAGTTTTCGCCGCCTCAATTTAAACGCTTACTATGTGTAGGAAGACTACGGCAGCCCAGCGAGGCCTACCATTTTACAAAGTAGACAAGCTACTGCATGAAATGAGGGAGCAAAGTTTTTTTTCTCTCTCCCCCTCATATCTGACACAATCTGGGGGCCTACTTTACAAAGCAAGTGAAACCGTGTGGGTCCTGCAGCGCCCTGTATTGGTTGTATATGCGAAGCACAGTACAAGGCCGGAAAAAGCAAGGAAGCATGCAGCCAGCGCACAGGAGAAGAGATGAGAAGAGAGCGCTGAGTGAAAGATAGAAGCGCACCTTAACGGGCACAGGGGTCCAGTGGAGGGAGAGTTGAAATGAAGAAAAGGATGGAAACAGCAAAGGAAGAGACAGCACCAAAAAAGATCTGACTTTTACCAGAGATGATCAGGGGAAAGCGCGAACGCAGTCCCCCACTACCACAAATTATGCAGTCGAGTTTCCCGCATTTGGGGAAACCGCAGGGGTCAGCACACCCGGAGTGCAATGGATGAGCCTCGCCCTGGGAGAACCACCTTCGTGATCATGGTATCTCCCCTGCCAGGTAAGTATGAGTTGGACTAGGGCTCAGGAGGGCCCCTGCTTGGGCACACCCCCGTCAAGTGAAGGAGGTTGACCGGAGCCATGACAAGTGAACTCTCGGCAGGGGACGGGAAAAGAAAACTGCAGGGAGGCTGCATCTCTTCACGTTGACATGGGAAGGCGGAAGGGTGACTGTTCCTGAAGCACCCCCAAACTATGCGCACAACTAGTGCAAATCCTTCCCAGGGCACACTGCAGCAGATGAATTTGCATACCGTCATGTCATAAAAGCAGTCGGGCACAGTTACAGTAGCTGCAACCCTCATCTCCATATGAAAAGCAACAGGCAGTGCACCGTCCTATGTCTCAATGGGTTCTTAAATTGGAAAATAAAATATAAAAGGCAGCTTGAGATTTAACCCCCTCGCTGCTGAGGGTTTTCTCATCCTCGCACCGAGACCATTTTCCGACGTTAGCGCTCGTCCGAACGTCGTCGTCGCGGATTTATTTTTATTTATTTTTTCTTTCTTTCTTATCCCCCCTGCGGCACTCACACAAATTATACCTTGGTTTTTGTTTGTTTGTTTTTTCTTTCAAAAGACTTTGTAGTCTCAAAAAAGCCATTAGTCTTTTTACTGATTTGAACACGTCAAAAGTTGTTTCACCCAAATGGCCCAAAAAGCGTATTTCTCAAGCAAGTGAACCAAAAGCAAATGTGATTTTTTTTCTTTTGTCCCCCGTCTTATAAGCACCATAGACAAATACTTTGTGTTTTGCCACCAATCCACCTGCCCAAAATCTGCACGCAAACCAAAAATGCTCTCTTTCTTCTAGTTTTCGCCGCCTCAATTTAAACGCTTACTATGTGTAGGAAGACTACGGCAGCCCAGCGAGGCCTACCATTTTACAAAGTAGACAAGCTACTGCATGAAATGAGGGAGCAAAGTTTTTTTTCTCTCTCCCCCTCATATCTGACACAATCTGGGGGCCTACTTTACAAAGCAAGTGAAACCGTGTGGGTCCTGCAGCGCCCTGTATTGGTTGTATATGCGAAGCACAGTACAAGGCCGGAAAAAGCAAGGAAGCATGCAGCCAGCGCACAGGAGAAGAGATGAGAAGAGAGCGCTGAGTGAAAGATAGAAGCGCACCTTAACGGGCACAGGGGTCCAGTGGAGGGAGAGTTGAAATGAAGAAAAGGATAGAAACAGCAAAGGAAGAGACAGCACCAGCAGCACACAAAAAGATCTGACTTTTACCAGAGATGATCAGGGGAAAGCGCGAACGCAGTCCCCCACTACCACAAATTATGCAGTCGAGTTTCCCGCATTTGGGAAAATCGCAGGGGTCAGCACACCCGGAGTGCAATGGATGAGCCTCGCCCTGGGAGAACCACCTTCGTGATCATGATATCTCCCCTGCCAGGTAAGTATGAGTTGGACTAGGGCTCAGGAGGGCCCCTGCTTGGGCACACCCCCGTCAAGTGAAGGAGGTTGACCGGAGCCATGACAAGTGAACTCTCGGCAGGGGACGGGAAAAGAAAACTGCAGGGAGGCTGCATCTCTTCACGTTGACATGGGAAGGCGGAAGGGTGACTGTTCCTGAAGCACCCCCAAACTATGCGCACAACTAGTGCAAATCCTTCCCAGGGCACACTGCAGCAGATGAATTTGCATACCGTCATGTCATAAAAGCAGTCGGGCACAGTTACAGTAGCTGCAACCCTCATCTCCATATGAAAAGCAACAGGCAGTGCACCGTCCTATGTCTCAATGGGTTCTTAAATTGGAAAATAAAATATAAAAGGCAGCTTGAGATTTAACCCCCTCGCTGCTGAGGGTTTTCTCATCCTCGCACCGAGACCATTTTCCGACGTTAGCGCTCGTCCGAACGTCGTCGTCACGGATTTCTTTTTATTTATTTTTTCTTTCTTTCTTATCCCCCCTGCGGCACTCACACAAATTATACCTTGTTTTTTGTTTGTTTGTTTTTTCTTTCAAAAGACTTTGTAGTCTCAAAAAAGCCATTAGTCTTTTTACTGATTTGAACACGTCAAAAGTTGTTTCACCCAAATGGCCCAAAAAGCGTATTTCTCAAGCAAGTGAACCAAAAGCATATGTGATTTTTTTCTTTTGTCCCCCGTCTTATAAGCACCATAGACAAATACTTTGTGTTTTGCCACCAATCCACCTGCCCAAAATCTGCACGCAAACCAAAAATGCTCTCTTTCTTCTAGTTTTCGCCGCCTCAATTTAAACGCTTACTATGTGTAGGAAGACTACGGCAGCCCAGCGAGGCCTACCATTTTACAAAGTAGACAAGCTACTGCATGAAATGAGGGAGCAAAGTTTTTTTTCTCTCTCCCCCTCATATCTGACACAATCTGGGGGCCTACTTTACAAAGCAAGTGAAACCGTGTGGGTCCTGCAGCGCCCTGTATTGGTTGTATATGCGAAGCACAGTACAAGGCCGGAAAAAGCAAGGAAGCATGCAGCCAGCGCACAGGAGAAGAGATGAGAAGAGAGCGCTGAGTGAAAGATAGAAGCGCACCTTAACGGGCACAGGGGTCCAGTGGAGGGAGGGTTGAAATGAAGAAAAGGATGGAAACAGCAAAGGAAGAGACAGCACCAGCAGCACACAAAAAGATCTGACTTTTACCAGAGATGATCAGGGGAAAGCGCGAACGCAGTCCCCCACTACCACAAATTATGCAGTCGAGTTTCCCGCATTTGGGGAAATCGCAGGGGTCAGCACACCCGGAGTGCAATGGATGAGTCTCGCCCTGGGAGAACCACCTTCGTGATCATGGTATCTCCCCTGCCAGGTAAGTATGAGTTGGACTAGGGCTCAGGAGGGCCCCTGCTTGGGCACACCCCCGTCAAGTGAAGGAGGTTGACCGGAGCCATGACAAGTGAACTCTCGGCAGGGGACGGGAAAAGAAAACTGCAGGGAGGCTGCATCTCTTCACGTTGACATGGGAAGGCGGAAGGGTGACTGTTCCTGAAGCACCCCCAAACTATGCGCACAACTAGTGCAAATCCTTCCCAGGGCACACTGCAGCAGATGAATTTGCATACCGTCATGTCATAAAAGCAGTCGGGCACAGTTACAGTAGCTGCAACCCTCATCTCCATATGAAAAGCAACAGGCAGTGCACCGTCCTATGTCTCAATGGGTTCTTAAATTGGAAAATAAAATATAAAAGGCAGCTTGAGATTTAACCCCCTCGCTGCTGAGGGTTTTCTCATCCTCGCACCGAGACCATTTTCCGACGTTAGCGCTCGTCCGAACGTCGTCGTCACGGATTTCTTTTTATTTATTTTTTCTTTCTTTCTTATCCCCCCTGCGGCACTCACACAAATTATACCTTGGTTTTTGTTTGTTTGTTTTTCTTTCAAAAGACTTTGTAGTCTCAAAAAAGCCATTAGTCTTTTTACTGATTTGAACACGTCAAAAGTTGTTTCACCCAAATGGCCCAAAAAGCGTATTTCTCAAGCAAGTGAACCAAAAGCAAATGTGATTTTTTTTCTTTTGTCCCCCGTCTTATAAGCACCATAGACAAATACTTTGTGTTTTGCCACCAATCCACCTGCCCAAAATCTGCACGCAAACCAAAAATGCTCTCTTTCTTCTAGTTTTCGCCGCCTCAATTTAAACGCTTACTATGTGTAGGAAGACTACGGCAGCCCAGCGAGGCCTACCATTTTACAAAGTAGATGAGCTACTGCATGAAATGAGGGAGCAAAGTTTTTTTTCTCTCTCCCCCTCATATCTGACACAATCTGGGGGCCTACTTTACATAGCAAGTGAAACCGTGTGGGTCCTGCAGCGCCCTGTATTGGTTGTATATGCGAAGCACAGTACAAGGCCGGAAAAAGCAAGGAAGCATGCAGCCAGCGCACAGGAGAAGAGATGAGAAGAGAGCGCTGAGTGAAAGATAGAAGCGCACCTTAACGGGCACAGGGGTCCAGTGGAGGGAGAGTTGAAATGAAGAAAAGGATGGAAACAGCAAAGGAAGAGACAGCACCAGCAGCACACAAAAAGATCTGACTTTTACCAGAGATGATCAGGGGAAAGCGCGAACGCAGTCCCCCACTACCACAAATTATGCAGTCGAGTTTCCCGCATTTGGGGAAATCGCAGGGGTCAGCACACCCGGAGTGCAATGGATGAGCCTCACCCTGGGAGAACCACCTTCGTGATCATGGTATCTCCCCTGCCAGGTAAGTATGAGTTGGACTAGGGCTCAGGAGGGCCCCTGCTTGGGCACACCCCCGTCAAGTGAAGGAGGTTGACCGGAGCCATGACAAGTGAACTCTCGGCAGGGGACGGGAAAAGAAAACTGCAGGGAGGCTGCATCTCTTCACGTTGACATGGGAAGGCGGAAGGGTGACTGTTCCTGAAGCACCCCCAAACTATGCGCACAACTAGTGCAAATCCTTCCCAGGGCACACTGCAGCAGATGAATTTGCATACCGTCATGTCATAAAAGCAGTCGGGCACAGTTACAGTAGCTGCAACCCTCATCTCCATATGAAAAGCAACAGGCAGTGCACCGTCCTATGTCTCAATGGGTTCTTAAATTGGAAAATAAAATATAAAAGGCAGCTTGAGATTTAACCCCCTCGCTGCTGAGGGTTTTCTCATCCTCGCACCGAGACCATTTTCCGACGTTAGCGCTCGTCCGAACGTCGTCGTCACGGATTTCTTTTTATTTATTTTTTCTTTCTTTCTTATCCCCCCTGCGGCACTCACACAAATTATACCTTGGTTTTTGTTTGTTTGTTTTTTCTTTCAAAAGACTTTGTAGTCTCAAAAAAGCCATTAGTCTTTTTACTGATTTGAACACGTCAAAAGTTGTTTCACCCAAATGGCCCAAAAAGCGTATTTCTCAAGCAAGTGAACCAAAAGCAAATGTGATTTTTTTTCTTTTGTCCCCCGTCTTATAAGCACCATAGACAAATAGTTTGTGTTTTGCCACCAATCCACCTGCCCAAAATCTGCACGCAAACCAAAAATGCTCTCTTTCTTCTAGTTTTCGCTGCCTCAATTTAAACGCTTACTATGTGTAGGAAGACTACGGCAGCCCAGCGAGGCCTACCATTTTACAAAGTAGACGAGCTACTGCATGAAATGAGGGAGCAAAGTTTTTTTTCTCTCTCCCCCTCATATCTGACACAATCTGGGGGCCTACTTTACAAAGCAAGTGAAACCGTGTGGGTCCTGCAGCGCCCTGTATTGGTTGTATATGCGAAGCACAGTACAAGGCCGGAAAAAGCAAGGAAGCATGCAGCCAGCGCACAGGAGAAGAGATGAGAAGAGAGCGCTGAGTGAAAGATAGAAGCGCACCTTAACGGGCACAGGGCTCCAGTGGAGGGAGGGTTGAAATGAAGAAAAGGATGGAAACAGCAAAGGAAGAGACAGCACCAGCAGCACACAAAAAGATCTGACTTTTACCAGAGATGATCACGGGAAAGCACGAACGCAGTCCCCCACTACCACAAATTATGCAGTCGAGTTTCCCGCATTTGGGGAAATCGCAGGGGTCAGCACACCCGGAGTGCAATGGATGAGCCTCGCCCTGGGAGAACCACCTTCGTGATCATGGTATCTCCCCTGCCAGGTAAGTATGAGTTGGACTAGGGCTCAGGAGGGCCCCTGCTTGGGCACACCCCCGTCAAGTGAAGGAGGTTGACCGGAGCCATGACAAGTGAACTCTCGGCAGGGGACGGGAAAAGAAAACTGCAGGGAGGCTGCATCTCTTCACGTTGACATGGGAAGGCGGAAGGGTGACTGTTCCTGAAGCACCCCCAAACTATGCGCACAACTAGTGCAAATCCTTCCCAGGGCACACTGCAGCAGATGAATTTGCATACCGTCATGTCATAAAAGCAGTCGGGCACAGTTACAGTAGCTGCAACCCTCATCTCCATATGAAAAGCAACAGACAGTGCACCGTCCTATGTCTCAATGGGTTCTTAAATTGGAAAATAAAATATAAAAGGCAGCTTGAGATTTAACCCCCTCGCTGCTGAGGGTTTTCTCATCCTCGCACCGAGACCATTTTCCGACGTTAGCGCTCGTCCGAACGTCGTCGTCACGGATTTCTTTTTATTTATTTTTTCTTTCTTTCTTATCCCCCCTGCGGCACTCACACAAATTATACCTTGGTTTTTGTTTGTTTGTTTTTTCTTTCAAAAGACTTTGTAGTCTCAAAAAAGCCATTAGTCTTTTTACTGATTTGAACACGTCAAAAGTTGTTTCACCCAAATGGCCCAAAAAGCGTATTTCTCAAGCAAGTGAACCAAAAGCAAATGTGATTTTTTTTCTTTTGTCCCCCGTCTTATAAGCACCATAGACAAATACTTTGTGTTTTGCCACCAATCCACCTGCCCAAAATCTGCACGCAAACCAAAAATGCTCTCTTTCTTCTAGTTTTCGCCGCCTCAATTTAAACGCTTACTATGTGTAGGAAGACTACGGCAGCCCAGCGAGGCCTACCATTTTACAAAGTAGACAAGCTACTGCATGAAATGAGGGAGCAAAGTTTTTTTTGTCTCTCCCCCTCATATCTGACACAATCTGGGGGCCTACTTTACAAAGCAAGTGAAACCGTGTGGGTCCTGCAGCGCCCTGTATTGGTTGTATATGCGAAGCACAGTACAAGGCCGGAAAAAGCAAGGAAGCATGCAGCCAGCGCACAGGAGAAGAGATGAGAAGAGAGCGCTGAGTGAAAGATAGAAGCGCACCTTAACGGGCACAGGGGTCCAGTGGAGGGAGAGTTGAAATGAAAAAAAGGATAGAAACAGCAAAGGAAGAGACAGCACCAGCAGCACACAAAAAGATCTGACTTTTACCAGAGATGATCAGGGGAAAGCGCGAACGCAGTCCCCCACTACCACAAATTATGCAGTCGAGTTTCCCGCATTTGGGGAAATCGCAGGGGTCAGCACACCCGGAGTGCAATGGATGAGCCTCGCCCTGGGAGAACCACCTTCGTGATCATGGTATCTCCCCTGCCAGGTAAGTATGAGTTGGACTAGGGCTCAGGAGGGCCCCTGCTTGGGCACACCCCCGTCAAGTGAAGGAGGTTGACCGGAGCCATGACAAGTGAACTCTCAGCAGGGGACGGGAAAAGAAAACTGCAGGGAGGCTGCATCTCTTCACGTTGACATGGGAAGGCGGAAGGGTGACTGTTCCTGAAGCACCCCCAAACTATGCGCACAACTAGTGCAAATCCTTCCCAGGGCACACTGCAGCAGATGAATTTGCATACCGTCATGTCATAAAAGCAGTCGGGCACAGTTACAGTAGCTGCAACCCTCATCTCCATATGAAAAGCAACAGGCAGTGCACCGTCCTATGTCTCAATGGGTTCTTAAATTGGAAAATAAAATATAAAAGGCAGCTTGAGATTTAACCCCCTCGCTGCTGAGGGTTTTCTCATCCTCGCACCGAGACCATTTTCCGACGTTAGCGCTCGTCCGAACGTCGTCGTCGCGGATTTATTTTTATTTATTTTTTCTTTCTTTCTTATCCCCCCTGCGGCACTCACACAAATTATACCTTGGTTTTTGTTTGTTTGTTTTTTCTTTCAAAAGACTTTGTAGTCTCAAAAAAGCCATTAGTCTTTTTACTGATTTGAACACGTCAAAAGTTGTTTCACCCAAATGGCCCAAAAAGCGTATTTCTCAAGCAAGTGAACCAAAAGCAAATGTGATTTTTTTTCTTTTGTCCCCCGTCTTATAAGCACCATAGACAAATACTTTGTGTTTTGCCACCAATCCACCTGCCCAAAATCTGCACGCAAACCAAAAATGCTCTCTTTCTTCTAGTTTTCGCCGCCTCAATTTAAACGCTTACTATGTGTAGGAAGACTACGGCAGCCCAGCGAGGCCTACCATTTTACAAAGTAGACAAGCTACTGCATGAAATGAGGGAGCAAAGTTTTTTTTCTCTCTCCCCCTCATATCTGACACAATCTGGGGGCCTACTTTACAAAGCAAGTGAAACCGTGTGGGTCCTGCAGCGCCCTGTATTGGTTGTATATGCGAAGCACAGTACAAGGCCGGAAAAAGCAAGGAAGCATGCAGCCAGCGCACAGGAGAAGAGATGAGAAGAGAGCGCTGAGTGAAAGATAGAAGCGCACCTTAACGGGCACAGGGGTCCAGTGGAGGGAGAGTTGAAATGAAGAAAAGGATGGAAACAGCAAAGGAAGAGACAGCACCAGCAGCACACAAAAAGATCTGACTTTTACCAGAGATGATCAGGGGAAAGCGCGAACACAGTCCCCCACTACCACAAATTATGCAGTCGAGTTTCCCGCATTTGGGGAAATCGCAGGGGTCAGCACACCCGGAGTGCAATGGATGAGCCTCGCCCTGGGAGAACCACCTTCGTGATCATGGTATCTCCCCTGCCAGGTAAGTATGAGTTGGACTAGGGCTCAGGAGGGCCCCTGCTTGGGCACACCCCCGTCAAGTGAAGGAGGTTGACCGGAGCCATGACAAGTGAACTCTCGGCAGGGGACGGGAAAAGAAAACTGCAGGGAGGCTGCATCTCTTCACGTTGACATGGGAAGGCGGAAGGGTGACTGTTCCTGAAGCACCCCCAAACTATGCGCACAACTAGTGCAAATCCTTCCCAGGGCACACTGCAGCAGATGAATTTGCATACCGTCATGTCATAAAAGCAGTCGGGCACAGTTACAGTAGCTGCAACCCTCATCTCCATATGAAAAGCAACAGGCAGTGCACCGTCCTATGTCTCAATGGGTTCTTAAATTGGAAAATAAAATATAAAAGGCAGCTTGAGATTTAACCCCCTCGCTGCTGAGGGTTTTCTCATCCTCGCACCGAGACCATTTTCCGACGTTAGCGCTCGTCCGAACGTCGTCGTCGCGGATTTATTTTTATTTATTTTTTCTTTCTTTCTTATCCCCCCTGCGGCACTCACACAAATTATACCTTGGTTTTTGTTTGTTTGTTTTTTCTTTCAAAAGACTTTGTAGTCTCAAAAAAGCCATTAGTCTTTTTACTGATTTGAACACGTCAAAAGTTGTTTCACCCAAATGGCCCAAAAAGCGTATTTCTCAAGCAAGTGAACCAAAAGCAAATGTGATTTTTTTTCTTTTGTCCCCCGTCTTATAAGCACCATAGACAAATACTTTGTGTTTTGCCACCAATCCACCTGCCCAAAATCTGCACGCAAACCAAAAATGCTCTCTTTCTTCTAGTTTTCGCCGCCTCAATTTAAACGCTTACTATGTGTAGGAAGACTACGGCAGCCCAGCGAGGCCTACCATTTTACAAAGTAGACGAGCTACTGCATGAAATGAGGGAGCAAAGTTTTTTTTCTCTCTCCCCCTCATATCTGACACAATCTGGGGGCCTACTTTACAAAGCAAGTGAAACCGTGTGGGTCCTGCAGCGCCCTGTATTGGTTGTATATGCGAAGCACAGTACAAGGCCGGAAAAAGCAAGGAAGCATGCAGCCAGCGCACAGGAGAAGAGATGAGAAGAGAGCGCTGAGTGAAAGATAGAAGCGCACCTTAACGGGCACAGGGGTCCAGTGGAGGGAGAGTTGAAATGAAGAAAAGGATGGAAACAGCAAAGGAAGAGACAGCACCAGCAGCACACAAAAAGATCTGACTTTTACCAGAGATGATGAGGGGAAAGCGCGAACGCAGTCCCCCACTACCACAAATTATGCAGTCGAGTTTCCCGCATTTGGGGAAATCGCAGGGGTCAGCACACCCGGAGTGCAATGGATGAGCCTCACCCTGGGAGAACCACCTTCGTGATCATGGTATCTCCCCTGCCAGGTAAGTATGAGTTGGACTAGGGCTCAGGAGGGCCCCTGCTTGGGCACACCCCCGTCAAGTGAAGGAGGTTGACCGGAGCCATGACAAGTGAACTCTCGGCAGGGGACGGGAAAAGAAAACTGCAGGGAGGCTGCATCTCTTCACGTTGACATGGGAAGGCGGAAGGGTGACTGTTCCTGAAGCACCCCCAAACTATGCGCACAACTAGTGCAAATCCTTCCCAGGGCACACTGCAGCAGATGAATTTGCATACCGTCATGTCATAAAAGCAGTCGGGCACAGTTACAGTAGCTGCAACCCTCATCTCCATATGAAAAGCAACAGGCAGTGCACCGTCCTATGTCTCAATGGGTTCTTAAATTGGAAAATAAAATATAAAAGGCAGCTTGAGATTTAACCCCCTCGCTGCTGAGGGTTTTCTCATCCTCGCACCGAGACCATTTTCCGACGTTAGCGCTCGTCCGAACGTCGTCGTCGCGGATTTATTTTTATTTATTTTTTCTTTCTTTCTTATCCCCCCTGCGGCACTCACACAAATTATACCTTGGTTTTTGTTTGTTTGTTTTTTCTTTCAAAAGACTTTGTAGTCTCAAAAAAGCCATTAGTCTTTTTACTGATTTGAACACGTCAAAAGTTGTTTCACCCAAATGGCCCAAAAAGCGTATTTCTCAAGCAAGTGAACCAAAAGCAAATGTGATTTTTTTTCTTTTGTCCCCCGTCTTATAAGCACCATAGACAAATACTTTGTGTTTTGCCACCAATCCACCTGCCCAAAATCTGCACGCAAACCAAAAATGCTCTCTTTCTTCTAGTTTTCGCCGCCTCAATTTAAACGCTTACTATGTGTAGGAAGACTACGGCAGCCCAGCGAGGCCTACCATTTTACAAAGTAGACGAGCTACTGCATGAAATGAGGGAGCAAAGTTTTTTTTCTCTCTCCCCCTCATATCTGACACAATCTGGGGGCCTACTTTACAAAGCAAGTGAAACCGTGTGGGTCCTGCAGCGCCCTGTATTGGTTGTATATGCGAAGCACAGTACAAGGCCGGAAAAAGCAAGGAAGCATGCAGCCAGCGCACAGGAGAAGAGATGAGAAGAGAGCGCTGAGTGAAAGATAGAAGCGCACCTTAACGGGCACAGGGGTCCAGTGGAGGGAGAGTTGAAATGAAAAAAAGGATAGAAACAGCAAAGGAAGAGACAGCACCAGCAGCACACAAAAAGATCTGACTTTTACCAGAGATGATCAGGGGAAAGCGCGAACGCAGTCCCCCACTACCACAAATTATGCAGTCGAGTTTCCCGCATTTGGGGAAATCGCAGGGGTCAGCACACCCGGAGTGCAATGGATGAGCCTCGCCCTGGGAGAACCACCTTCGTGATCATGGTATCTCCCCTGCCAGGTAAGTATGAGTTGGACTAGGGCTCAGGAGGGCCCCTGCTTGGGCACACCCCCGTCAAGTGAAGGAGGTTGACCGGAGCCATGACAAGTGAACTCTCAGCAGGGGACGGGAAAAGAAAACTGCAGGGAGGCTGCATCTCTTCACGTTGACATGGGAAGGCGGAAGGGTGACTGTTCCTGAAGCACCCCCAAACTATGCGCACAACTAGTGCAAATCCTTCCCAGGGCACACTGCAGCAGATGAATTTGCATACCGTCATGTCATAAAAGCAGTCGGGCACAGTTACAGTAGCTGCAACCCTCATCTCCATATGAAAAGCAACAGGCAGTGCACCGTCCTATGTCTCAATGGGTTCTTAAATTGGAAAATAAAATATAAAAGGCAGCTTGAGATTTAACCCCCTCGCTGCTGAGGGTTTTCTCATCCTCGCACCGAGACCATTTTCCGACGTTAGCGCTCGTCCGAACGTCGTCGTCGCGGATTTATTTTTATTTATTTTTTCTTTCTTTCTTATCCCCCCTGCGGCACTCACACAAATTATACCTTGGTTTTTGTTTGTTTGTTTTTTCTTTCAAAAGACTTTGTAGTCTCAAAAAAGCCATTAGTCTTTTTACTGATTTGAACACGTCAAAAGTTGTTTCACCCAAATGGCCCAAAAAGCGTATTTCTCAAGCAAGTGAACCAAAAGCAAATGTGATTTTTTTTCTTTTGTCCCCCGTCTTATAAGCACCATAGACAAATACTTTGTGTTTTGCCACCAATCCACCTGCCCAAAATCTGCACGCAAACCAAAAATGCTCTCTTTCTTCTAGTTTTCGCCGCCTCAATTTAAACGCTTACTATGTGTAGGAAGACTACGGCAGCCCAGCGAGGCCTACCATTTTACAAAGTAGACAAGCTACTGCATGAAATGAGGGAGCAAAGTTTTTTTTCTCTCTCCCCCTCATATCTGACACAATCTGGGGGCCTACTTTACAAAGCAAGTGAAACCGTGTGGGTCCTGCAGCGCCCTGTATTGGTTGTATATGCGAAGCACAGTACAAGGCCGGAAAAAGCAAGGAAGCATGCAGCCAGCGCACAGGAGAAGAGATGAGAAGAGAGCGCTGAGTGAAAGATAGAAGCGCACCTTAACGGGCACAGGGGTCCAGTGGAGGGAGAGTTGAAATGAAGAAAAGGATGGAAACAGCAAAGGAAGAGACAGCACCAGCAGCACACAAAAAGATCTGACTTTTACCAGAGATGATCAGGGGAAAGCGCGAACACAGTCCCCCACTACCACAAATTATGCAGTCGAGTTTCCCGCATTTGGGGAAATCGCAGGGGTCAGCACACCCGGAGTGCAATGGATGAGCCTCGCCCTGGGAGAACCACCTTCGTGATCATGGTATCTCCCCTGCCAGGTAAGTATGAGTTGGACTAGGGCTCAGGAGGGCCCCTGCTTGGGCACACCCCCGTCAAGTGAAGGAGGTTGACCGGAGCCATGACAAGTGAACTCTCGGCAGGGGACGGGAAAAGAAAACTGCAGGGAGGCTGCATCTCTTCACGTTGACATGGGAAGGCGGAAGGGTGACTGTTCCTGAAGCACCCCCAAACTATGCGCACAACTAGTGCAAATCCTTCCCAGGGCACACTGCAGCAGATGAATTTGCATACCGTCATGTCATAAAAGCAGTCGGGCACAGTTACAGTAGCTGCAACCCTCATCTCCATATGAAAAGCAACAGGCAGTGCACCGTCCTATGTCTCAATGGGTTCTTAAATTGGAAAATAAAATATAAAAGGCAGCTTGAGATTTAACCCCCTCGCTGCTGAGGGTTTTCTCATCCTCGCACCGAGACCATTTTCCGACGTTAGCGCTCGTCCGAACGTCGTCGTCGCGGATTTATTTTTATTTATTTTTTCTTTCTTTCTTATCCCCCCTGCGGCACTCACACAAATTATACCTTGGTTTTTGTTTGTTTGTTTTTTCTTTCAAAAGACTTTGTAGTCTCAAAAAAGCCATTAGTCTTTTTACTGATTTGAACACGTCAAAAGTTGTTTCACCCAAATGGCCCAAAAAGCGTATTTCTCAAGCAAGTGAACCAAAAGCAAATGTGATTTTTTTTCTTTTGTCCCCCGTCTTATAAGCACCATAGACAAATACTTTGTGTTTTGCCACCAATCCACCTGCCCAAAATCTGCACGCAAACCAAAAATGCTCTCTTTCTTCTAGTTTTCGCCGCCTCAATTTAAACGCTTACTATGTGTAGGAAGACTACGGCAGCCCAGCGAGGCCTACCATTTTACAAAGTAGACGAGCTACTGCATGAAATGAGGGAGCAAAGTTTTTTTTCTCTCTCCCCCTCATATCTGACACAATCTGGGGGCCTACTTTACAAAGCAAGTGAAACCGTGTGGGTCCTGCAGCGCCCTGTATTGGTTGTATATGCGAAGCACAGTACAAGGCCGGAAAAAGCAAGGAAGCATGCAGCCAGCGCACAGGAGAAGAGATGAGAAGAGAGCGCTGAGTGAAAGATAGAAGCGCACCTTAACGGGCACAGGGGTCCAGTGGAGGGAGAGTTGAAATGAAGAAAAGGATGGAAACAGCAAAGGAAGAGACAGCACCAGCAGCACACAAAAAGATCTGACTTTTACCAGAGATGATGAGGGGAAAGCGCGAACGCAGTCCCCCACTACCACAAATTATGCAGTCGAGTTTCCCGCATTTGGGGAAATCGCAGGGGTCAGCACACCCGGAGTGCAATGGATGAGCCTCACCCTGGGAGAACCACCTTCGTGATCATGGTATCTCCCCTGCCAGGTAAGTATGAGTTGGACTAGGGCTCAGGAGGGCCCCTGCTTGGGCACACCCCCGTCAAGTGAAGGAGGTTGACCGGAGCCATGACAAGTGAACTCTCGGCAGGGGACGGGAAAAGAAAACTGCAGGGAGGCTGCATCTCTTCACGTTGACATGGGAAGGCGGAAGGGTGACTGTTCCTGAAGCACCCCCAAACTATGCGCACAACTAGTGCAAATCCTTCCCAGGGCACACTGCAGCAGATGAATTTGCATACCGTCATGTCATAAAAGCAGTCGGGCACAGTTACAGTAGCTGCAACCCTCATCTCCATATGAAAAGCAACAGGCAGTGCACCGTCCTATGTCTCAATGGGTTCTTAAATTGGAAAATAAAATATAAAAGGCAGCTTGAGATTTAACCCCCTCGCTGCTGAGGGTTTTCTCATCCTCGCACCGAGACCATTTTCCGACGTTAGCGCTCGTCCGAACGTCGTCGTCGCGGATTTATTTTTATTTATTTTTTCTTTCTTTCTTATCCCCCCTGCGGCACTCACACAAATTATACCTTGGTTTTTGTTTGTTTGTTTTTTCTTTCAAAAGACTTTGTAGTCTCAAAAAAGCCATTAGTCTTTTTACTGATTTGAACACGTCAAAAGTTGTTTCACCCAAATGGCCCAAAAAGCGTATTTCTCAAGCAAGTGAACCAAAAGCAAATGTGATTTTTTTTCTTTTGTCCCCCGTCTTATAAGCACCATAGACAAATACTTTGTGTTTTGCCACCAATCCACCTGCCCAAAATCTGCACGCAAACCAAAAATGCTCTCTTTCTTCTAGTTTTCGCCGCCTCAATTTAAACGCTTACTATGTGTAGGAAGACTACGGCAGCCCAGCGAGGCCTACCATTTTACAAAGTAGACGAGCTACTGCATGAAATGAGGGAGCAAAGTTTTTTTTCTCTCTCCCCCTCATATCTGACACAATCTGGGGGCCTACTTTACAAAGCAAGTGAAACCGTGTGGGTCCTGCAGCGCCCTGTATTGGTTGTATATGCGAAGCACAGTACAAGGCCGGAAAAAGCAAGGAAGCATGCAGCCAGCGCACAGGAGAAGAGATGAGAAGAGAGCGCTGAGTGAAAGATAGAAGCGCACCTTAACGGGCACAGGGGTCCAGTGGAGGGAGAGTTGAAATGAAGAAAAGGATGGAAACAGCAAAGGAAGAGACAGCACCAGCAGCACACAAAAAGATCTGACTTTTACCAGAGATGATGAGGGGAAAGCACGAACGCAGTCCCCCACTACCACAAATTATGCAGTCGAGTTTCCCGCATTTGGGGAAATCGCAGGGGTCAGCACACCCGGAGTGCAATGGATGAGCCTCACCCTGGGAGAACCACCTTCGTGATCATGGTATCTCCCCTGCCAGGTAAGTATGAGTTGGACTAGGGCTCAGGAGGGCCCCTGCTTGGGCACACCCCCGTCAAGTGAAGGAGGTTGACCGGAGCCATGACAAGTGAACTCTCGGCAGGGGACGGGAAAAGAAAACTGCAGGGAGGCTGCATCTCTTCACGTTGACATGGGAAGGCGGAAGGGTGACTGTTCCTGAAGCACCCCCAAACTATGCGCACAACTAGTGCAAATCCTTCCCAGGGCACACTGCAGCAGATGAATTTGCATACCGTCATGTCATAAAAGCAGTCGGCACAGTTACAGTAGCTGCAACCCTCATCTCCATATGAAAAGCAACAGGCAGTGCACCGTCCTATGTCTCAATGGGTTCTTAAATTGGAAAATAAAATATAAAAGGCAGCTTGAGATTTAACCCCCTCGCTGCTGAGGGTTTTCTCATCCTCGCACCGAGACCATTTTCCGACGTTAGCGCTCGTCCGAACGTCGTCGTCACGGATTTCTTTTTATTTATTTTTTCTTTCTTTCTTATCCCCCCTGCGGCACTCACACAAATTATACCTTGGTTTTTGTTTGTTTGTTTTTTCTTTCAAAAGACTTTGTAGTCTCAAAAAAGCCATTAGTCTTTTTACTGATTTGAACACGTCAAAAGTTGTTTCACCCAAATGGCCCAAAAAGCGTATTTCTCAAGCAAGTGAACCAAAAGCAAATGTGATTTTTTTTCTTTTGTCCCCCGTCTTATAAGCACCATAGACAAATACTTTGTGTTTTGCCACCAATCCACCTGCCCAAAATCTGCACGCAAACCAAAAATGCTCTCTTTCTTCTAGTTTTCGCCGCCTCAATTTAAACGCTTACTATGTGTAGGAAGACTACGGCAGCCCAGCGAGGCCTACCATTTTACAAAGTAGACAAGCTACTGCATGAAATGAGGGAGCAAAGTTTTTTTTCTCTCTCCCCCTCATATCTGACACAATCTGGGGGCCTACTTTACAAAGCAAGTGAAACCGTGTGGGTCCTGCAGCGCCCTGTATTGGTTGTATATGCGAAGCACAGTACAAGGTCGGAAAAAGCAAGGAAGCATGCAGCCAGCGCACAGGAGAAGAGATGAGAAGAGAGCGCTGAGTGAAAGATAGAAGCGCACCTTAACGGGCACAGGGGTCCAGTGGAGGGAGGGTTGAAATGAAGAAAAGGATGGAAACAGCAAAGGAAGAGACAGCACCAGCAGCACACAAAAAGATCTGACTTTTACCAGAGATGATCAGGGGAAAGCGCGAACGCAGTCCCCCACTACCACAAATTATGCAGTCGAGTTTCCCGCATTTGGGGAAATCGCAGGGATCAGCACACCTGGAGTGCAATGGATGAACCTCGCCCTGGGAGAACCACCTTCGTGATCATGGTATCTCCCCTGCCAGGTAAGTATGAGTTGGACTAGGGCTCAGGAGGGCCCCTGCTTGGGCACACCCCCGTCAAGTGAAGGAGGTTGACCGGAGCCATGACAAGTGAACTCTCGGCAGGGGACGGGAAAAGAAAACTGCAGGGAGGCTGCATCTCTTCACGTTGACATGGGAAGGCGGAAGGGTGACTGTTCCTGAAGCACCCCCAAACTATGCGCACAACTAGTGCAAATCCTTCCCAGGGCACACTGCAGCAGATGAATTTGCATACCGTCATGTCATAAAAGCAGTCGGGCACAGTTACAGTAGCTGCAACCCTCATCTCCATATGAAAAGCAACAGGCAGTGCACCGTCCTATGTCTCAATGGGTTCTTAAATTGGAAAATAAAATATAAAAGGCAGCTTGAGATTTAACCCCCTCGCTGCTGAGGGTTTTCTCATCCTCGCACCGAGACCATTTTCCGACGTTAGCGCTCGTCCGAACGTCGTCGTCACGGATTTCTTTTTATTTATTTTTTCTTTCTTTCTTATCCCCCTGCGGCACTCACACAAATTATACCTTGGTTTTTGTTTGTTTGTTTTTTCTTTCAAAAGACTTTGTAGTCTCAAAAAAGCCATTAGTCTTTTTACTGATTTGAACACGTCAAAAGTTGTTTCACCCAAATGGCCCAAAAAGCGTATTTCTCAAGCAAGTGAACCAAAAGCAAATGTGATTTTTTTTCTTTTGTCCCCCGTCTTATAAGCACCATAGACAAATACTTTGTGTTTTGCCACCAATCCACCTGCCCAAAATCTGCACGCAAACCAAAAATGCTCTCTTTCTTCTAGTTTTCGCCGCCTCAATTTAAACGCTTACTATGTGTAGGAAGACTACGGCAGCCCAGCGAGGCCTACCATTTTACAAAGTAGACAAGCTACTGCATGAAATGAGGGAGCAAAGTTTTTTTTCTCTCTCCCCCTCATATCTGACACAATCTGGGGGCCTACTTTACAAAGCAAGTGAAACCGTGTGGGTCCTGCAGCGCCCTGTATTGGTTGTATATGCGAAGCACAGTACAAGGCCGGAAAAAGCAAGGAAGCATGCAGCCAGCGCACAGGAGAAGAGATGAGAAGAGAGCGCTGAGTGAAAGATAGAAGCGCACCTTAACGGGCACAGGGGTCCAGTGGAGGGAGAGTTGAAATGAAGAAAAGGATGGAAACAGCAAAGGAAGAGACAGCACCAGCAGCACACAAAAAGATCTGACTTTTACCAGAGATGATCAGGGGAAAGCGCGAACACAGTCCCCCACTACCACAAATTATGCAGTCGAGTTTCCCGCATTTGGGGAAATCGCAGGGGTCAGCACACCCGGAGTGCAATGGATGAGCCTCGCCCTGGGAGAACCACCTTCGTGATCATGGTATCTCCCCTGCCAGGTAAGTATGAGTTGGACTAGGGCTCAGGAGGGCCCCTGCTTGGGCACACCCCCGTCAAGTGAAGGAGGTTGACCGGAGCCATGACAAGTGAACTCTCGGCAGGGGACGGGAAAAGAAAACTGCAGGGAGGCTGCATCTCTTCACGTTGACATGGGAAGGCGGAAGGGTGACTGTTCCTGAAGCACCCCCAAACTATGCGCACAACTAGTGCAAATCCTTCCCAGGGCACACTGCAGCAGATGAATTTGCATACCGTCATGTCATAAAAGCAGTCGGGCACAGTTACAGTAGCTGCAACCCTCATCTCCATATGAAAAGCAACAGGCAGTGCACCGTCCTATGTCTCAATGGGTTCTTAAATTGGAAAATAAAATATAAAAGGCAGCTTGAGATTTAACCCCCTCGCTGCTGAGGGTTTTCTCATCCTCGCACCGAGACCATTTTCCGACGTTAGCGCTCGTCCGAACGTCGTCGTCGCGGATTTATTTTTATTTATTTTTTCTTTCTTTCTTATCCCCCCTGCGGCACTCACACAAATTATACCTTGGTTTTTGTTTGTTTGTTTTTTCTTTCAAAAGACTTTGTAGTCTCAAAAAAGCCATTAGTCTTTTTACTGATTTGAACACGTCAAAAGTTGTTTCACCCAAATGGCCCAAAAAGCGTATTTCTCAAGCAAGTGAACCAAAAGCAAATGTGATTTTTTTTCTTTTGTCCCCCGTCTTATAAGCACCATAGACAAATACTTTGTGTTTTGCCACCAATCCACCTGCCCAAAATCTGCACGCAAACCAAAAATGCTCTCTTTCTTCTAGTTTTCGCCGCCTCAATTTAAACGCTTACTATGTGTAGGAAGACTACGGCAGCCCAGCGAGGCCTACCATTTTACAAAGTAGACGAGCTACTGCATGAAATGAGGGAGCAAAGTTTTTTTTCTCTCTCCCCCTCATATCTGACACAATCTGGGGGCCTACTTTACAAAGCAAGTGAAACCGTGTGGGTCCTGCAGCGCCCTGTATTGGTTGTATATGCGAAGCACAGTACAAGGCCGGAAAAAGCAAGGAAGCATGCAGCCAGCGCACAGGAGAAGAGATGAGAAGAGAGCGCTGAGTGAAAGATAGAAGCGCACCTTAACGGGCACAGGGGTCCAGTGGAGGGAGAGTTGAAATGAAGAAAAGGATGGAAACAGCAAAGGAAGAGACAGCACCAGCAGCACACAAAAAGATCTGACTTTTACCAGAGATGATCAGGGGAAAGCGCGAACGCAGTCCCCCACTACCACAAATTATGCAGTCGAGTTTCCCGCATTTGGGGAAATCGCAGGGGTCAGCACACCCGGAGTGCAATGGATGAGCCTCACCCTGGGAGAACCACCTTCGTGATCATGGTATCTCCCCTGCCAGGTAAGTATGAGTTGGACTAGGGCTCAGGAGGGCCCCTGCTTGGGCACACCCCCGTCAAGTGAAGGAGGTTGACCGGAGCCATGACAAGTGAACTCTCGGCAGGGGACGGGAAAAGAAAACTGCAGGGAGGCTGCATCTCTTCACGTTGACATGGGAAGGCGGAAGGGTGACTGTTCCTGAAGCACCCCCAAACTATGCGCACAACTAGTGCAAATCCTTCCCAGGGCACACTGCAGCAGATGAATTTGCATACCGTCATGTCATAAAAGCAGTCGGGCACAGTTACAGTAGCTGCAACCCTCATCTCCATATGAAAAGCAACAGGCAGTGCACCGTCCTATGTCTCAATGGGTTCTTAAATTGGAAAATAAAATATAAAAGGCAGCTTGAGATTTAACCCCCTCGCTGCTGAGGGTTTTCTCATCCTCGCACCGAGACCATTTTCCGACGTTAGCGCTCGTCCGAACGTCGTCGTCACGGATTTCTTTTTATTTATTTTTTCTTTCTTTCTTATCCCCCCTGCGGCACTCACACAAATTATACCTTGGTTTTTGTTTGTTTGTTTTTTCTTTCAAAAGACTTTGTAGTCTCAAAAAAGCCATTAGTCTTTTTACTGATTTGAACACGTCAAAAGTTGTTTCACCCAAATGGCCCAAAAAGCGTATTTCTCAAGCAAGTGAACCAAAAGCAAATGTGATTTTTTTTCTTTTGTCCCCCGTCTTATAAGCACCATAGACAAATACTTTGTGTTTTGCCACCAATCCACCTGCCCAAAATCTGCACGCAAACCAAAAATGCTCTCTTTCTTCTAGTTTTCGCCGCCTCAATTTAAACGCTTACTATGTGTAGGAAGACTACGGCAGCCCAGCGAGGCCTACCATTTTACAAAGTAGACAAGCTACTGCATGAAATGAGGGAGCAAAGTTTTTTTTCTCTCTCCCCCTCATATCTGACACAATCTGGGGGCCTACTTTACAAAGCAAGTGAAACCGTGTGGGTCCTGCAGCGCCCTGTATTGGTTGTATATGCGAAGCACAGTACAAGGTCGGAAAAAGCAAGGAAGCATGCAGCCAGCGCACAGGAGAAGAGATGAGAAGAGAGCGCTGAGTGAAAGATAGAAGCGCACCTTAACGGGCACAGGGGTCCAGTGGAGGGAGGGTTGAAATGAAGAAAAGGATGGAAACAGCAAAGGAAGAGACAGCACCAGCAGCACACAAAAAGATCTGACTTTTACCAGAGATGATCAGGGGAAAGCGCGAACGCAGTCCCCCACTACCACAAATTATGCAGTCGAGTTTCCCGCATTTGGGGAAATCGCAGGGATCAGCACACCTGGAGTGCAATGGATGAACCTCGCCCTGGGAGAACCACCTTCGTGATCATGGTATCTCCCCTGCCAGGTAAGTATGAGTTGGACTAGGGCTCAGGAGGGCCCCTGCTTGGGCACACCCCCGTCAAGTGAAGGAGGTTGACCGGAGCCATGACAAGTGAACTCTCGGCAGGGGACGGGAAAAGAAAACTGCAGGGAGGCTGCATCTCTTCACGTTGACATGGGAAGGCGGAAGGGTGACTGTTCCTGAAGCACCCCCAAACTATGCGCACAACTAGTGCAAATCCTTCCCAGGGCACACTGCAGCAGATGAATTTGCATACCGTCATGTCATAAAAGCAGTCGGGCACAGTTACAGTAGCTGCAACCCTCATCTCCATATGAAAAGCAACAGGCAGTGCACCGTCCTATGTCTCAATGGGTTCTTAAATTGGAAAATAAAATATAAAAGGCAGCTTGAGATTTAACCCCCTCGCTGCTGAGGGTTTTCTCATCCTCGCACCGAGACCATTTTCCGACGTTAGCGCTCGTCCGAACGTCGTCGTCACGGATTTCTTTTTATTTATTTTTTCTTTCTTTCTTATCCCCCTGCGGCACTCACACAAATTATACCTTGGTTTTTGTTTGTTTGTTTTTTCTTTCAAAAGACTTTGTAGTCTCAAAAAAGCCATTAGTCTTTTTACTGATTTGAACACGTCAAAAGTTGTTTCACCCAAATGGCCCAAAAAGCGTATTTCTCAAGCAAGTGAACCAAAAGCAAATGTGATTTTTTTTCTTTTGTCCCCCGTCTTATAAGCACCATAGACAAATACTTTGTGTTTTGCCACCAATCCACCTGCCCAAAATCTGCACGCAAACCAAAAATGCTCTCTTTCTTCTAGTTTTCGCTGCCTCAATTTAAACGCTTACTATGTGTAGGAAGACTACGGCAGCCCAGCGAGGCCTACCATTTTACAAAGTAGACGAGCTACTGCATGAAATGAGGGAGCAAAGTTTTTTTTCTCTCTCCCCCTCATATCTGACACAATCTGGGGGCCTACTTTACAAAGCAAGTGAAACCGTGTGGGTCCTGCAGCGCCCTGTATTGGTTGTATATGCGAAGCACAGTACAAGGCCGGAAAAAGCAAGGAAGCATGCAGCCAGCGCACAGGAGAAGAGATGAGAAGAGAGCGCTGAGTGAAAGATAGAAGCGCACCTTAACGGGCACAGGGCTCCAGTGGAGGGAGGGTTGAAATGAAGAAAAGGATGGAAACAGCAAAGGAAGAGACAGCACCAGCAGCACACAAAAAGATCTGACTTTTACCAGAGATGATCAGGGGAAAGCGCGAACGCAGTCCCCCACTACCACAAATTATGCAGTCGAGTTTCCCGCATTTGGGGAAATCGCAGGGGTCAGTACACCCGGAGTGCAATGGATGAGCCTCGCCCTGGGAGAACCACCTTCGTGATCATGGTATCTCCCCTGCCAGGTAAGTATGAGTTGGACTAGGGCTCAGGAGGGCCCCTGCTTGGGCACACCCCCGTCAAGTGAAGGAGGTTGACCGGAGCCATGACAAGTGAACTCTCGGCAGGGGACGGGAAAAGAAAACTGCAGGGAGGCTGCATCTCTTCACGTTGACATGGGAAGGCGGAAGGGTGACTGTTCCTGAAGCACCCCCAAACTATGCGCACAACTAGTGCAAATCCTTCCCAGGGCACACTGCAGCAGATGAATTTGCATACCGTCATGTCATAAAAGCAGTCGGGCACAGTTACAGTAGCTGCAACCCTCATCTCCATATGAAAAGCAACAGGCAGTGCACCGTCCTATGTCTCAATGGGTTCTTAAATTGGAAAATAAAATATAAAAGGCAGCTTGAGATTTAACCCCCTCGCTGCTGAGGGTTTTCTCATCCTCGCACCGAGACCATTTTCCGACGTTAGCGCTCGTCCGAACGTCGTCGTCACGGATTTCTTTTTATTTCTTTTTTCTTTCTTTCTTATCCCCCCTGCGGCACTCACACAAATTATACCTTGGTTTTTGTTTGTTTGTTTTTTCTTTCAAAAGACTTTGTAGTCTCAAAAAAGCCATTAGTCTTTTTACTGATTTGAACACGTCAAAAGTTGTTTCACCCAAATGGCCCAAAAAGCGTATTTCTCAAGCAAGTGAACCAAAAGCAAATGTGATTTTTTTTCTTTTGTCCCCCGTCTTATAAGCACCATAGACAAATACTTTGTGTTTTGCCACCAATCCACCTGCCCAAAATCTGCACGCAAACCAAAAATGCTCTCTTTCTTCTAGTTTTCGCCGCCTCAATTTAAACGCTTACTATGTGTAGGAAGACTACGGCAGCCCAGCGAGGCCTACCATTTTACAAAGTAGACAAGCTACTACATGAAATGAGGGAGCAAAGTTTTTTTTGTCTCTCCCCCTCATATCTGACACAATCTGGGGGCCTACTTTACAAAGCAAGTGAAACCGTGTGGGTCCTGCAGCGCCCTGTATTGGTTGTATATGCGAAGCACAGTACAAGGCCGGAAAAAGCAAGGAAGCATGCAGCCAGCGCACAGGAGAAGAGATGAGAAGAGAGCGCTGAGTGAAAGATAGAAGCGCACCTTAACGGGCACAGGGGTCCAGTGGAGGGAGAGTTGAAATGAAAAAAAGAATAGAAACAGCAAAGGAAGAGACAGCACCAGCAGCACACAAAAAGATCTGACTTTTACCAGAGATGATCAGGGGAAAGCGCGAACGCAGTCCCCCACTACCACAAATTATGCAGTCGAGTTTCCCGCATTTGGGGAAATCGCAGGGGTCAGCACACCCGGAGTGCAATGGATGAGCCTCGCCCTGGGAGAACCACCTTCGTGATCATGGTATCTCCCCTGCCAGGTAAGTATGAGTTGGACTAGGGCTCAGGAGGGCCCCTGCTTGGGCACACCCCCGTCAAGTGAAGGAGGTTGACCGGAGCCATGACAAGTGAACTCTCGGCAGGGGACGGGAAAAGAAAACTGCAGGGAGGCTGCATCTCTTCACGTTGACATGGGAAGGCGGAAGGGTGACTGTTCCTGAAGCACCCCCAAACTATGCGCACAACTAGTGCAAATCCTTCCCAGGGCACACTGCAGCAGATGAATTTGCATACCGTCATGTCATAAAAGCAGTCGGGCACAGTTACAGTAGCTGCAACCCTCATCTCCATATGAAAAGCAACAGGCAGTGCACCGTCCTATGTCTCAATGGGTTCTTAAATTGGAAAATAAAATATAAAAGGCAGCTAGAGATTTAACCCCCTCGCTGCTGAGGGTTTTCTCATCCTCGCACCGAGACCATTTTCCGACGTTAGCGCTCGTCCGAACGTCGTCGTCGCGGATTTATTTTTATTTATTTTTTCTTTCTTTCTTATCCCCCCTGCGGCACTCACACAAATTATACCTTGGTTTTTGTTTGTTTGTTTTTTCTTTCAAAAGACTTTGTAGTCTCAAAAAAGCCATTAGTCTTTTTACTGATTTGAACACGTCAAAAGTTGTTTCACCCAAATGGCCCAAAAAGCGTATTTCTCAAGCAAGTGAACCAAAAGCAAATGTGATTTTTTTTCTTTTGTCCCCCGTCTTATAAGCACCATAGACAAATACTTTGTGTTTTGCCACCAATCCACCTGCCCAAAATCTGCACGCAAACCAAAAATGCTCTCTTTCTTCTAGTTTTCGCCGCCTCAATTTAAACGCTTACTATGTGTAGGAAGACTACGGCAGCCCAGCGAGGCCTACCATTTTACAAAGTAGACAAGCTACTGCATGAAATGAGGGAGCAAATTTTTTTTTCTCTCTCCCCCTCATATCTGACACAATCTGGGGGCCTACTTTACAAAGCAAGTGAAACCGTGTGGGTCCTGCAGCGCCCTGTATTGGTTGTATATGCGAAGCACAGTACAAGGCCGGAAAAAGCAAGGAAGCATGCAGCCAGCGCACAGGAGAAGAGATGAGAAGAGAGCGCTGAGTGAAAGATAGAAGCGCACCTTAACGGGCACAGGGGTCCAGTGGAGGGAGAGTTGAAATGAAGAAAAGGATGGAAACAGCAAAGGAAGAGACAGCACCAGCAGCACACAAAAAGATCTGACTTTTACCAGAGATGATCAGGGGAAAGCGCGAACGCAGTCCCCCACTACCACAAATTATGCAGTCGAGTTTCCCGCATTTGGGGAAATCGCAGGGGTCAGCACACCCGGAGTGCAATGGATGAGCCTCGCCCTGGGAGAACCACCTTCGTGATCATGGTATCTCCCCTGCCAGGTAAGTATGAGTTGGACTAGGGCTCAGGAGGGCCCCTGCTTGGGCACACCCCCGTCAAGTGAAGGAGGTTGACCGGAGCCATGACAAGTGAACTCTCGGCAGGGGACGGGAAAAGAAAACTGCAGGGAGGCTGCATCTCTTCACGTTGACATGGGAAGGCGGAAGGGTGACTGTTCCTGAAGCACCCCCAAACTATGCGCACAACTAGTGCAAATCCTTCCCAGGGCACACTGCAGCAGATGAATTTGCATACCGTCATGTCATAAAAGCAGTCGGGCACAGTTACAGTAGCTGCAACCCTCATCTCCATATGAAAAGCAACAGGCAGTGCACCGTCCTATGTCTCAATGGGTTCTTAAATTGGAAAATAAAATATAAAAGGCAGCTTGAGATTTAACCCCCTCGCTGCTGAGGGTTTTCTCATCCTCGCACCGAGACCATTTTCCGACGTTAGCGCTCGTCCGAACGTCGTCGTCGCGGATTTATTTTTATTTATTTTTTCTTTCTTTCTTATCCCCCCTGCGGCACTCACACAAATTATACCTTGGTTTTTGTTTGTTTGTTTTTTCTTTCAAAAGACTTTGTAGTCTCAAAAAAGCCATTAGTCTTTTTACTGATTTGAACACGTCAAAAGTTGTTTCACCCAAATGGCCCAAAAAGCGTATTTCTCAAGCAAGTGAACCAAAAGCAAATGTGATTTTTTTTCTTTTGTCCCCCGTCTTATAAGCACCATAGACAAATACTTTGTGTTTTGCCACCAATCCACCTGCCCAAAATCTGCACGCAAACCAAAAATGCTCTCTTTCTTCTAGTTTTCGCCGCCTCAATTTAAACGCTTACTATGTGTAGGAAGACTACGGCAGCCCAGCGAGGCCTACCATTTTACAAAGTAGACAAGCTACTGCATGAAATGAGGGAGCAAATTTTTTTTTCTCTCTCCCCCTCATATCTGACACAATCTGGGGGCCTACTTTACAAAGCAAGTGAAACCGTGTGGGTCCTGCAGCGCCCTGTATTGGTTGTATATGCGAAGCACAGTACAAGGCCGGAAAAAGCAAGGAAGCATGCAGCCAGCGCACAGGAGAAGAGATGAGAAGAGAGCGCTGAGTGAAAGATAGAAGCGCACCTTAACGGGCACAGGGGTCCAGTGGAGGGAGAGTTGAAATGAAGAAAAGGATGGAAACAGCAAAGGAAGAGACAGCACCAGCAGCACACAAAAAGATCTGACTTTTACCAGAGATGATCAGGGGAAAGCGCGAACGCAGTCCCCCACTACCACAAATTATGCAGTCGAGTTTCCCGCATTTGGGGAAATCGCAGGGATCAGCACACCCGGAGTGCAATGGATGAGCCTCGCCCTGGGAGAACCACCTTCGTGATCATGGTATCTCCCCTGCCAGGTAAGTATGAGTTGGACTAGGGCTCAGGAGGGCCCCTGCTTGGGCACACCCCCGTCAAGTGAAGGAGGTTGACCGGAGCCATGACAAGTGAACTCTCGGCAGGGGACGGGAAAAGAAAACTGCAGGGAGGCTGCATCTCTTCACGTTGACATGGGAAGGCGGAAGGGTGACTGTTCCTGAAGCACCCCCAAACTATGCGCACAACTAGTGCAAATCCTTCCCAGGGCACACTGCAGCAGATGAATTTGCATACCGTCATGTCATAAAAGCAGTCGGGCACAGTTACAGTAGCTGCAACCCTCATCTCCATATGAAAAGCAACAGGCAGTGCACCGTCCTATGTCTCAATGGGTTCTTAAATTGGAAAATAAAATATAAAAGGCAGCTTGAGATTTAACCCCCTCGCTGCTGAGGGTTTTCTCATCCTCGCACCGAGACCATTTTCCGACGTTAGCGCTCGTCCGAACGTCGTCGTCGCGGATTTATTTTTATTTATTTTTTCTTTCTTTCTTATCCCCCCTGCGGCACTCACACAAATTATACCTTGGTTTTTGTTTGTTTGTTTTTTCTTTCAAAAGACTTTGTAGTCTCAAAAAAGCCATTAGTCTTTTTACTGATTTGAACACGTCAAAAGTTGTTTCACCCAAATGGCCCAAAAAGCGTATTTCTCAAGCAAGTGAACCAAAAGCAAATGTGATTTTTTTTCTTTTGTCCCCCGTCTTATAAGCACCATAGACAAATACTTTGTGTTTTGCCACCAATCCACCTGCCCAAAATCTGCACGCAAACCAAAAATGCTCTCTTTCTTCTAGTTTTCGCCGCCTCAATTTAAACGCTTACTATGTGTAGGAAGACTACGGCAGCCCAGCGAGGCCTACCATTTTACAAAGTAGACAAGCTACTGCATGAAATGAGGGAGCAAATTTTTTTTTCTCTCTCCCCCTCATATCTGACACAATCTGGGGGCCTACTTTACAAAGCAAGTGAAACCGTGTGGGTCCTGCAGCGCCCTGTATTGGTTGTATATGCGAAGCACAGTACAAGGCCGGAAAAAGCAAGGAAGCATGCAGCCAGCGCACAGGAGAAGAGATGAGAAGAGAGCGCTGAGTGAAAGATAGAAGCGCACCTTAACGGGCACAGGGGTCCAGTGGAGGGAGAGTTGAAATGAAGAAAAGGATGGAAACAGCAAAGGAAGAGACAGCACCAGCAGCACACAAAAAGATCTGACTTTTACCAGAGATGATCAGGGGAAAGCGCGAACGCAGTCCCCCACTACCACAAATTATGCAGTCGAGTTTCCCGCATTTGGGGAAATCGCAGGGGTCAGCACACCCGGAGTGCAATGGATGAGCCTCGCCCTGGGAGAACCACCTTCGTGATCATGGTATCTTCCCTGCCAGGTAAGTATGAGTTGGACTAGGGCTCAGGAGGGCCCCTGCTTGGGCACACCCCCGTCAAGTGAAGGAGGTTGACCGGAGCCATGACAAGTGAACTCTCGGCAGGGGACGGGAAAAGAAAACTGCAGGGAGGCTGCATCTCTTCACGTTGACATGGGAAGGCGGAAGGGTGACTGTTCCTGAAGCACCCCCAAACTATGCGCACAACTAGTGCAAATCCTTCCCAGGGCACACTGCAGCAGATGAATTTGCATACCGTCATGTCATAAAAGCAGTCGGGCACAGTTACAGTAGCTGCAACCCTCATCTCCATATGAAAAGCAACAGGCAGTGCACCGTCCTATGTCTCAATGGGTTCTTAAATTGGAAAATAAAATATAAAAGGCAGCTTGAGATTTAACCCCCTCGCTGCTGAGGGTTTTCTCATCCTCGCACCGAGACCATTTTCCGACGTTAGCGCTCGTCCGAACGTCGTCGTCGCGGATTTATTTTTATTTATTTTTTCTTTCTTTCTTATCCCCCCTGCGGCACTCACACAAATTATACCTTGGTTTTTGTTTGTTTGTTTTTTCTTTCAAAAGACTTTGTAGTCTCAAAAAAGCCATTAGTCTTTTTACTGATTTGAACACGTCAAAAGTTGTTTCACCCAAATGGCCCAAAAAGCGTATTTCTCAAGCAAGTGAACCAAAAGCAAATGTGATTTTTTTTCTTTTGTCCCCCGTCTTATAAGCACCATAGACAAATACTTTGTGTTTTGCCACCAATCCACCTGCCCAAAATCTGCACGCAAACCAAAAATGCTCTCTTTCTTCTAGTTTTCGCCGCCTCAATTTAAACGCTTACTATGTGTAGGAAGACTACGGCAGCCCAGCGAGGCCTACCATTTTACAAAGTAGACAAGCTACTGCATGAAATGAGGGAGCAAAGTTTTTTTTCTCTCTCCCCCTCATATCTGACACAATCTGGGGGCCTACTTTACAAAGCAAGTGAAACCGTGTGGGTCCTGCAGCGCCCTGTATTGGTTGTATATGCAAAGCACAGTACAAGGCCAGAAAAAGCAAGGAAGCATGCAGCCAGCGCACAGGAGAAGAGATGAGAAGAGAGCGCTGAGTGAAAGATAGAAGCGCACCTTAACGGGCACAGGGGTCCAGTGGAGGGAGGGTTGAAATGAAGAAAAGGATGGAAACAGCAAAGGAAGAGACAGCACCAGCAGCACACAAAAAGATCTGACTTTTACCAGAGATGATCAGGGGAAAGCGCGAACGCAGTCCCCCACTACCACAAATTATGCAGTCGAGTTTCCCGCATTTGGGGAAATCGCAGGGGTCAGCACACCCGGAGTGCAATGGATGAGCCTCGCCCTGGGAGAACCACCTTCGTGATCATGGTATCTCCCCTGCCAGGTAAGTATGAGTTGGACTAGGGCTCAGGAGGGCCCCTGCTTGGGCACACCCCCGTCAAGTGAAGGAGGTTGACCGGAGCCATGACAAGTGAACTCTCGGCAGGGGACGGGAAAAGAAAACTGCAGGGAGGCTGCATCTCTTCACGTTGACATGGGAAGGCGGAAGGGTGACTGTTCCTGAAGCACCCCCAAACTATGCGCACAACTAGTGCAAATCCTTCCCAGGGCACACTGCAGCAGATGAATTTGCATACCGTCATGTCATAAAAGCAGTCGGGCACAGTTACAGTAGCTGCAACCCTCATCTCCATATGAAAAGCAACAGGCAGTGCACCGTCCTATGTCTCAATGGGTTCTTAAATTGGAAAATAAAATATAAAAGGCAGCTTGAGATTTAACCCCCTCGCTGCTGAGGGTTTTCTCATCCTCGCACCGAGACCATTTTCCGACGTTAGCGCTCGTCCGAACGTCGTCGTCGCGGATTTATTTTTATTTATTTTTTCTTTCTTTCTTATCCCCCCTGCGGCACTCACACAAATTATACCTTGGTTTTTGTTTGTTTGTTTTTTCTTTCAAAAGACTTTGTAGTCTCAAAAAAGCCATTAGTCTTTTTACTGATTTGAACACGTCAAAAGTTGTTTCACCCAAATGGCCCAAAAAGCGTATTTCTCAAGCAAGTGAACCAAAAGCAAATGTGATTTTTTTTCTTTTGTCCCCCGTCTTATAAGCACCATAGACAAATACTTTGTGTTTTGCCACCAATCCACCTGCCCAAAATCTGCACGCAAACCAAAAATGCTCTCTTTCTTCTAGTTTTCGCCGCCTCAATTTAAACGCTTACTATGTGTAGGAAGACTACGGCAGCCCAGCGAGGCCTACCATTTTACAAAGTAGACAAGCTACTGCATGAAATGAGGGAGCAAAGTTTTTTTTCTCTCTCCCCCTCATATCTGACACAATCTGGGGGCCTACTTTACAAAGCAAGTGAAACCGTGTGGGTCCTGCAGCGCCCTGTATTGGTTGTATATGCAAAGCACAGTACAAGGCCAGAAAAAGCAAGGAAGCATGCAGCCAGCGCACAGGAGAAGAGATGAGAAGAGAGCGCTGAGTGAAAGATAGAAGCGCACCTTAACGGGCACAGGGGTCCAGTGGAGGGAGGGTTGAAATGAAGAAAAGGATGGAAACAGCAAAGGAAGAGACAGCACCAGCAGCACACAAAAAGATCTGACTTTTACCAGAGATGATCAGGGGAAAGCGCGAACGCAGTCCCCCACTACCACAAATTATGCAGTCGAGTTTCCCGCATTTGGGGAAATCGCAGGGGTCAGCACACCCGGAGTGCAATGGATGAGCCTCGCCCTGGGAGAACCACCTTCGTGATCATGGTATCTCCCCTGCCAGGTAAGTATGAGTTGGACTAGGGCTCAGGAGGGCCCCTGCTTGGGCACACCCCCGTCAAGTGAAGGAGGTTGACCGGAGCCATGACAAGTGAACTCTCGGCAGGGGACGGGAAAAGAAAACTGCAGGGAGGCTGCATCTCTTCACGTTGACATGGGAAGGCGGAAGGGTGACTGTTCCTGAAGCACCCCCAAACTATGCGCACAACTAGTGCAAATCCTTCCCAGGGCACACTGCAGCAGATGAATTTGCATACCGTCATGTCATAAAAGCAGTCGGGCACAGTTACAGTAGCTGCAACCCTCATCTCCATATGAAAAGCAACAGGCAGTGCACCGTCCTATGTCTCAATGGGTTCTTAAATTGGAAAATAAAATATAAAAGGCAGCTTGAGATTTAACCCCCTCGCTGCTGAGGGTTTTCTCATCCTCGCACCGAGACCATTTTCCGACGTTAGCGCTCGTCCGAACGTCGTCGTCGCGGATTTATTTTTATTTATTTTTTCTTTCTTTCTTATCCCCCCTGCGGCACTCACACAAATTATACCTTGGTTTTTGTTTGTTTGTTTTTTCTTTCAAAAGACTTTGTAGTCTCAAAAAAGCCATTAGTCTTTTTACTGATTTGAACACGTCAAAAGTTGTTTCACCCAAATGGCCCAAAAAGCGTATTTCTCAAGCAAGTGAACCAAAAGCAAATGTGATTTTTTTTCTTTTGTCCCCCGTCTTATAAGCACCATAGACAAATACTTTGTGTTTTGCCACCAATCCACCTGCCCAAAATCTGCACGCAAACCAAAAATGCTCTCTTTCTTCTAGTTTTCGCCGCCTCAATTTAAACGCTTACTATGTGTAGGAAGACTACGGCAGCCCAGCGAGGCCTACCATTTTACAAAGTAGACAAGCTACTGCATGAAATGAGGGAGCAAAGTTTTTTTTCTCTCTCCCCCTCATATCTGACACAATCTGGGGGCCTACTTTACAAAGCAAGTGAAACCGTGTGGGTCCTGCAGCGCCCTGTATTGGTTGTATATGCGAAGCACAGTACAAGGCCGGAAAAAGCAAGGAAGCATGCAGCCAGCGCACAGGAGAAGAGATGAGAAGAGAGCGCTGAGTGAAAGATAGAAGCGCACCTTAACGGGCACAGGGGTCCAGTGGAGGGAGAGTTGAAATGAAGAAAAGGATGGAAACAGCAAAGGAAGAGACAGCACCAGCAGCACACAAAAAGATCTGACTTTTACCAAAGATGATCAGGGGAAAGCGCGAACGCAGTCCCCCACTACCACAAATTATGCAGTCGAGTTTCCCGCATTTGGGGAAATCGCAGGGGTCAGCACACCCGGAGTGCAATGGATGAGCCTCGCCCTGGGAGAACCACCTTCGTGATCATGGTATCTCCCCTGCCAGGTAAGTATGAGTTGGACTAGGGCTCAGGAGGGCCCCTGCTTGGGCACACCCCCGTCAAGTGAAGGAGGTTGACCGGAGCCATGACAAGTGAACTCTCGGCAGGGGACGGGAAAAGAAAACTGCAGGGAGGCTGCATCTCTTCACGTTGACATGGGAAGGCGGAAGGGTGACTGTTCCTGAAGCACCCCCAAACTATGCGCACAACTAGTGCAAATCCTTCCCAGGGCACACTGCAGCAGATGAATTTGCATACCGTCATGTCATAAAAGCAGTCGGGCACAGTTACAGTAGCTGCAACCCTCATCTCCATATGAAAAGCAACAGGCAGTGCACCGTCCTATGTCTCAATGGGTTCTTAAATTGGAAAATAAAATATAAAAGGCAGCTTGAGATTTAACCCCCTCGCTGCTGAGGGTTTTCTCATCCTCGCACCGAGACCATTTTCCGACGTTAGCGCTCGTCCGAACGTCGTCGTCGCGGATTTATTTTTATTTATTTTTTCTTTCTTTCTTATCCCCCCTGCGGCACTCACACAAATTATACCTTGGTTTTTGTTTGTTTGTTTTTTCTTTCAAAAGACTTTGTAGTCTCAAAAAAGCCATTAGTCTTTTTACTGATTTGAACACGTCAAAAGTTGTTTCACCCAAATGGCCCAAAAAGCGTATTTCTCAAGCAAGTGAACCAAAAGCAAATGTGATTTTTTTTCTTTTGTCCCCCGTCTTATAAGCACCATAGACAAATACTTTGTGTTTTGCCACCAATCCACCTGCCCAAAATCTGCACGCAAACCAAAAATGCTCTCTTTCTTCTAGTTTTCGCCGCCTCAATTTAAACGCTTACTATGTGTAGGAAGACTACGGCAGCCCAGCGAGGCCTACCATTTTACAAAGTAGACAAGCTACTGCATGAAATGAGGGAGCAAATTTTTTTTTCTCTCTCCCCCTCATATCTGACACAATCTGGGGGCCTACTTTACAAAGCAAGTGAAACCGTGTGGGTCCTGCAGCGCCCTGTATTGGTTGTATATGCGAAGCACAGTACAAGGCCGGAAAAAGCAAGGAAGCATGCAGCCAGCGCACAGGAGAAGAGATGAGAAGAGAGCGCTGAGTGAAAGATAGAAGCGCACCTTAACGGGCACAGGGGTCCAGTGGAGGGAGAGTTGAAATGAAGAAAAGGATGGAAACAGCAAAGGAAGAGACAGCACCAGCAGCACACAAAAAGATCTGACTTTTACCAGAGATGATCAGGGAAAAGCGCGAACGCAGTCCCCCACTACCACAAATTATGCAGTCGAGTTTCCCGCATTTGGGGAAATCGCAGGGGTCAGCACACCCGGAGTGCAATGGATGAGCCTCGCCCTGGGAGAACCACCTTCGTGATCATGGTATCTCCCCTGCCAGGTAAGTATGAGTTGGACTAGGGCTCAGGAGGGCCCCTGCTTGGGCACACCCCCGTCAAGTGAAGGAGGTTGACCGGAGCCATGACAAGTGAACTCTCGGCAGGGGACGGGAAAAGAAAACTGCAGGGAGGCTGCATCTCTTCACGTTGACATGGGAAGGCGGAAGGGTGACTGTTCCTGAAGCACCCCCAAACTATGCGCACAACTAGTGCAAATCCTTCCCAGGGCACACTGCAGCAGATGAATTTGCATACCGTCATGTCATAAAAGCAGTCGGGCACAGTTACAGTAGCTGCAACCCTCATCTCCATATGAAAAGCAACAGGCAGTGCACCGTCCTATGTCTCAATGGGTTCTTAAATTGGAAAATAAAATATAAAAGGCAGCTTGAGATTTAACCCCCTCGCTGCTGAGGGTTTTCTCATCCTCGCACCGAGACCATTTTCCGACGTTAGCGCTCGTCCGAACGTCGTCGTCGCGGATTTATTTTTATTTATTTTTTCTTTCTTTCTTATCCCCCCTGCGGCACTCACACAAATTATACCTTGGTTTTTGTTTGTTTGTTTTTTCTTTCAAAAGACTTTGTAGTCTCAAAAAAGCCATTAGTCTTTTTACTGATTTGAACACGTCAAAAGTTGTTTCACCCAAATGGCCCAAAAAGCGTATTTCTCAAGCAAGTGAACCAAAAGCAAATGTGATTTTTTTTCTTTTGTCCCCCGTCTTATAAGCACCATAGACAAATACTTTGTGTTTTGCCACCAATCCACCTGCCCAAAATCTGCACGCAAACCAAAAATGCTCTCTTTCTTCTAGTTTTCGCCGCCTCAATTTAAACGCTTACTATGTGTAGGAAGACTACGGCAGCCCAGCGAGGCCTACCATTTTACAAAGTAGACAAGCTACTGCATGAAATGAGGGAGCAAATTTTTTTTTCTCTCTCCCCCTCATATCTGACACAATCTGGGGGCCTACTTTACAAAGCAAGTGAAACCGTGTGGGTCCTGCAGCGCCCTGTATTGGTTGTATATGCGAAGCACAGTACAAGGCCGGAAAAAGCAAGGAAGCATGCAGCCAGCGCACAGGAGAAGAGATGAGAAGAGAGCGCTGAGTGAAAGATAGAAGCGCACCTTAACGGGCACAGGGGTCCAGTGGAGGGAGAGTTGAAATGAAGAAAAGGATGGAAACAGCAAAGGAAGAGACAGCACCAGCAGCACACAAAAAGATCTGACTTTTACCAGAGATGATCAGGGGAAAGCGCGAACGCAGTCCCCCACTACCACAAATTATGCAGTCGAGTTTCCCGCATTTGGGGAAATCGCAGGGGTCAGCACACCCGGAGTGCAATGGATGAGCCTCGCCCTGGGAGAACCACCTTCGTGATCATGGTATCTCCCCTGCCAGGTAAGTATGAGTTGGACTAGGGCTCAGGAGGGCCCCTGCTTGGGCACACCCCCGTCAAGTGAAGGAGGTTGACCGGAGCCATGACAAGTGAACTCTCGGCAGGGGACGGGAAAAGAAAACTGCAGGGAGGCTGCATCTCTTCACGTTGACATGGGAAGGCGGAAGGGTGACTGTTCCTGAAGCACCCCCAAACTATGCGCACAACTAGTGCAAATCCTTCCCAGGGCACACTGCAGCAGATGAATTTGCATACCGTCATGTCATAAAAGCAGTCGGGCACAGTTACAGTAGCTGCAACCCTCATCTCCATATGAAAAGCAACAGGCAGTGCACCGTCCTATGTCTCAATGGGTTCTTAAATTGGAAAATAAAATATAAAAGGCAGCTTGAGATTTAACCCCCTCGCTGCTGAGGGTTTTCTCATCCTCGCACCGAGACCATTTTCCGACGTTAGCGCTCGTCCGAACGTCGTCGTCGCGGATTTATTTTTATTTATTTTTTCTTTCTTTCTTATCCCCCCTGCGGCACTCACACAAATTATACCTTGGTTTTTGTTTGTTTGTTTTTTCTTTCAAAAGACTTTGTAGTCTCAAAAAAGCCATTAGTCTTTTTACTGATTTGAACACGTCAAAAGTTGTTTCACCCAAATGGCCCAAAAAGCGTATTTCTCAAGCAAGTGAACCAAAAGCAAATGTGATTTTTTTTCTTTTGTCCCCCGTCTTATAAGCACCATAGACAAATACTTTGTGTTTTGCCACCAATCCACCTGCCCAAAATCTGCACGCAAACCAAAAATGCTCTCTTTCTTCTAGTTTTCGCCGCCTCAATTTAAACGCTTACTATGTGTAGGAAGACTACGGCAGCCCAGCGAGGCCTACCATTTTACAAAGTAGACAAGCTACTGCATGAAATGAGGGAGCAAATTTTTTTTTCTCTCTCCCCCTCATATCTGACACAATCTGGGGGCCTACTTTACAAAGCAAGTGAAACCGTGTGGGTCCTGCAGCGCCCTGTATTGGTTGTATATGCGAAGCACAGTACAAGGCCGGAAAAAGCAAGGAAGCATGCAGCCAGCGCACAGGAGAAGAGATGAGAAGAGAGCGCTGAGTGAAAGATAGAAGCGCACCTTAACGGGCACAGGGGTCCAGTGGAGGGAGAGTTGAAATGAAGAAAAGGATGGAAACAGCAAAGGAAGAGACAGCACCAGCAGCACACAAAAAGATCTGACTTTTACCAGAGATGATCAGGGGAAAGCGCGAACGCAGTCCCCCACTACCACAAATTATGCAGTCGAGTTTCCCGCATTTGGGGAAATCGCAGGGGTCAGCACACCCGGAGTGCAATGGATGAGCCTCGCCCTGGGAGAACCACCTTCGTGATCATGGTATCTCCCCTGCCAGGTAAGTATGAGTTGGACTAGGGCTCAGGAGGGCCCCTGCTTGGGCACACCCCCGTCAAGTGAAGGAGGTTGACCGGAGCCATGACAAGTGAACTCTCGGCAGGGGACGGGAAAAGAAAACTGCAGGGAGGCTGCATCTCTTCACGTTGACATGGGAAGGCGGAAGGGTGACTGTTCCTGAAGCACCCCCAAACTATGCGCACAACTAGTGCAAATCCTTCCCAGGGCACACTGCAGCAGATGAATTTGCATACCGTCATGTCATAAAAGCAGTCGGGCACAGTTACAGTAGCTGCAACCCTCATCTCCATATGAAAAGCAACAGGCAGTGCACCGTCCTATGTCTCAATGGGTTCTTAAATTGGAAAATAAAATATAAAAGGCAGCTTGAGATTTAACCCCCTCGCTGCTGAGGGTTTTCTCATCCTCGCACCGAGACCATTTTCCGACGTTAGCGCTCGTCCGAACGTCGTCGTCGCGGATTTATTTTTATTTATTTTTTCTTTCTTTCTTATCCCCCCTGCGGCACTCACACAAATTATACCTTGGTTTTTGTTTGTTTGTTTTTTCTTTCAAAAGACTTTGTAGTCTCAAAAAAGCCATTAGTCTTTTTACTGATTTGAACACGTCAAAAGTTGTTTCACCCAAATGGCCCAAAAAGCGTATTTCTCAAGCAAGTGAACCAAAAGCAAATGTGATTTTTTTTCTTTTGTCCCCCGTCTTATAAGCACCATAGACAAATACTTTGTGTTTTGCCACCAATCCACCTGCCCAAAATCTGCACGCAAACCAAAAATGCTCTCTTTCTTCTAGTTTTCGCCGCCTCAATTTAAACGCTTACTATGTGTAGGAAGACTACGGCAGCCCAGCGAGGCCTACCATTTTACAAAGTAGACAAGCTACTGCATGAAATGAGGGAGCAAAGTTTTTTTTCTCTCTCCCCCTCATATCTGACACAATCTGGGGGCCTACTTTACAAAGCAAGTGAAACCGTGTGGGTCCTGCAGCGCCCTGTATTGGTTGTATATGCAAAGCACAGTACAAGGCCAGAAAAAGCAAGGAAGCATGCAGCCAGCGCACAGGAGAAGAGATGAGAAGAGAGCGCTGAGTGAAAGATAGAAGCGCACCTTAACGGGCACAGGGGTCCAGTGGAGGGAGGGTTGAAATGAAGAAAAGGATGGAAACAGCAAAGGAAGAGACAGCACCAGCAGCACACAAAAAGATCTGACTTTTACCAGAGATGATCAGGGGAAAGCGCGAACGCAGTCCCCCACTACCACAAATTATGCAGTCGAGTTTCCCGCATTTGGGGAAATCGCAGGGGTCAGCACACCCGGAGTGCAATGGATGAGCCTCGCCCTGGGAGAACCACCTTCGTGATCATGGTATCTCCCCTGCCAGGTAAGTATGAGTTGGACTAGGGCTCAGGAGGGCCCCTGCTTGGGCACACCCCCGTCAAGTGAAGGAGGTTGACCGGAGCCATGACAAGTGAACTCTCGGCAGGGGACGGGAAAAGAAAACTGCAGGGAGGCTGCATCTCTTCACGTTGACATGGGAAGGCGGAAGGGTGACTGTTCCTGAAGCACCCCCAAACTATGCGCACAACTAGTGCAAATCCTTCCCAGGGCACACTGCAGCAGATGAATTTGCATACCGTCATGTCATAAAAGCAGTCGGGCACAGTTACAGTAGCTGCAACCCTCATCTCCATATGAAAAGCAACAGGCAGTGCACCGTCCTATGTCTCAATGGGTTCTTAAATTGGAAAATAAAATATAAAAGGCAGCTTGAGATTTAACCCCCTCGCTGCTGAGGGTTTTCTCATCCTCGCACCGAGACCATTTTCCGACGTTAGCGCTCGTCCGAACGTCGTCGTCGCGGATTTATTTTTATTTATTTTTTCTTTCTTTCTTATCCCCCCTGCGGCACTCACACAAATTATACCTTGGTTTTTGTTTGTTTGTTTTTTCTTTCAAAAGACTTTGTAGTCTCAAAAAAGCCATTAGTCTTTTTACTGATTTGAACACGTCAAAAGTTGTTTCACCCAAATGGCCCAAAAAGCGTATTTCTCAAGCAAGTGAACCAAAAGCAAATGTGATTTTTTTTCTTTTGTCCCCCGTCTTATAAGCACCATAGACAAATACTTTGTGTTTTGCCACCAATCCACCTGCCCAAAATCTGCACGCAAACCAAAAATGCTCTCTTTCTTCTAGTTTTCGCCGCCTCAATTTAAACGCTTACTATGTGTAGGAAGACTACGGCAGCCCAGCGAGGCCTACCATTTTACAAAGTAGACAAGCTACTGCATGAAATGAGGGAGCAAATTTTTTTTTCTCTCTCCCCCTCATATCTGACACAATCTGGGGGCCTACTTTACAAAGCAAGTGAAACCGTGTGGGTCCTGCAGCGCCCTGTATTGGTTGTATATGCGAAGCACAGTACAAGGCCGGAAAAAGCAAGGAAGCATGCAGCCAGCGCACAGGAGAAGAGATGAGAAGAGAGCGCTGAGTGAAAGATAGAAGCGCACCTTAACGGGCACAGGGGTCCAGTGGAGGGAGAGTTGAAATGAAGAAAAGGATGGAAACAGCAAAGGAAGAGACAGCACCAGCAGCACACAAAAAGATCTGACTTTTACCAGAGATGATCAGGGGAAAGCGCGAACGCAGTCCCCCACTACCACAAATTATGCAGTCGAGTTTCCCGCATTTGGGGAAATCGCAGGGGTCAGCACACCCGGAGTGCAATGGATGAGCCTCGCCCTGGGAGAACCACCTTCGTGATCATGGTATCTCCCCTGCCAGGTAAGTATGAGTTGGACTAGGGCTCAGGAGGGCCCCTGCTTGGGCACACCCCCGTCAAGTGAAGGAGGTTGACCGGAGCCATGACAAGTGAACTCTCGGCAGGGGACGGGAAAAGAAAACTGCAGGGAGGCTGCATCTCTTCACGTTGACATGGGAAGGCGGAAGGGTGACTGTTCCTGAAGCACCCCCAAACTATGCGCACAACTAGTGCAAATCCTTCCCAGGGCACACTGCAGCAGATGAATTTGCATACCGTCATGTCATAAAAGCAGTCGGGCACAGTTACAGTAGCTGCAACCCTCATCTCCATATGAAAAGCAACAGGCAGTGCACCGTCCTATGTCTCAATGGGTTCTTAAATTGGAAAATAAAATATAAAAGGCAGCTTGAGATTTAACCCCCTCGCTGCTGAGGGTTTTCTCATCCTCGCACCGAGACCATTTTCCGACGTTAGCGCTCGTCCGAACGTCGTCGTCGCGGATTTATTTTTATTTATTTTTTCTTTCTTTCTTATCCCCCCTGCGGCACTCACACAAATTATACCTTGGTTTTTGTTTGTTTGTTTTTTCTTTCAAAAGACTTTGTAGTCTCAAAAAAGCCATTAGTCTTTTTACTGATTTGAACACGTCAAAAGTTGTTTCACCCAAATGGCCCAAAAAGCGTATTTCTCAAGCAAGTGAACCAAAAGCAAATGTGATTTTTTTTCTTTTGTCCCCCGTCTTATAAGCACCATAGACAAATACTTTGTGTTTTGCCACCAATCCACCTGCCCAAAATCTGCACGCAAACCAAAAATGCTCTCTTTCTTCTAGTTTTCGCCGCCTCAATTTAAACGCTTACTATGTGTAGGAAGACTACGGCAGCCCAGCGAGGCCTACCATTTTACAAAGTAGACAAGCTACTGCATGAAATGAGGGAGCAAATTTTTTTTTCTCTCTCCCCCTCATATCTGACACAATCTGGGGGCCTACTTTACAAAGCAAGTGAAACCGTGTGGGTCCTGCAGCGCCCTGTATTGGTTGTATATGCGAAGCACAGTACAAGGCCGGAAAAAGCAAGGAAGCATGCAGCCAGCGCACAGGAGAAGAGATGAGAAGAGAGCGCTGAGTGAAAGATAGAAGCGCACCTTAACGGGCACAGGGGTCCAGTGGAGGGAGAGTTGAAATGAAGAAAAGGATGGAAACAGCAAAGGAAGAGACAGCACCAGCAGCACACAAAAAGATCTGACTTTTACCAGAGATGATCAGGGGAAAGCGCGAACGCAGTCCCCCACTACCACAAATTATGCAGTCGAGTTTCCCGCATTTGGGGAAATCGCAGGGGTCAGCACACCCGGAGTGCAATGGATGAGCCTCGCCCTGGGAGAACCACCTTCGTGATCATGGTATCTCCCCTGCCAGGTAAGTATGAGTTGGACTAGGGCTCAGGAGGGCCCCTGCTTGGGCACACCCCCGTCAAGTGAAGGAGGTTGACCGGAGCCATGACAAGTGAACTCTCGGCAGGGGACGGGAAAAGAAAACTGCAGGGAGGCTGCATCTCTTCACGTTGACATGGGAAGGCGGAAGGGTGACTGTTCCTGAAGCACCCCCAAACTATGCGCACAACTAGTGCAAATCCTTCCCAGGGCACACTGCAGCAGATGAATTTGCATACCGTCATGTCATAAAAGCAGTCGGGCACAGTTACAGTAGCTGCAACCCTCATCTCCATATGAAAAGCAACAGGCAGTGCACCGTCCTATGTCTCAATGGGTTCTTAAATTGGAAAATAAAATATAAAAGGCAGCTTGAGATTTAACCCCCTCGCTGCTGAGGGTTTTCTCATCCTCGCACCGAGACCATTTTCCGACGTTAGCGCTCGTCCGAACGTCGTCGTCGCGGATTTATTTTTATTTATTTTTTCTTTCTTTCTTATCCCCCCTGCGGCACTCACACAAATTATACCTTGGTTTTTGTTTGTTTGTTTTTTCTTTCAAAAGACTTTGTAGTCTCAAAAAAGCCATTAGTCTTTTTACTGATTTGAACACGTCAAAAGTTGTTTCACCCAAATGGCCCAAAAAGCGTATTTCTCAAGCAAGTGAACCAAAAGCAAATGTGATTTTTTTTCTTTTGTCCCCCGTCTTATAAGCACCATAGACAAATACTTTGTGTTTTGCCACCAATCCACCTGCCCAAAATCTGCACGCAAACCAAAAATGCTCTCTTTCTTCTAGTTTTCGCCGCCTCAATTTAAACGCTTACTATGTGTAGGAAGACTACGGCAGCCCAGCGAGGCCTACCATTTTACAAAGTAGACAAGCTACTGCATGAAATGAGGGAGCAAAGTTTTTTTTCTCTCTCCCCCTCATATCTGACACAATCTGGGGGCCTACTTTACAAAGCAAGTGAAACCGTGTGGGTCCTGCAGCGCCCTGTATTGGTTGTATATGCAAAGCACAGTACAAGGCCAGAAAAAGCAAGGAAGCATGCAGCCAGCGCACAGGAGAAGAGATGAGAAGAGAGCGCTGAGTGAAAGATAGAAGCGCACCTTAACGGGCACAGGGGTCCAGTGGAGGGAGGGTTGAAATGAAGAAAAGGATGGAAACAGCAAAGGAAGAGACAGCACCAGCAGCACACAAAAAGATCTGACTTTTACCAGAGATGATCAGGGGAAAGCGCGAACGCAGTCCCCCACTACCACAAATTATGCAGTCGAGTTTCCCGCATTTGGGGAAATCGCAGGGGTCAGCACACCCGGAGTGCAATGGATGAGCCTCGCCCTGGGAGAACCACCTTCGTGATCATGGTATCTCCCCTGCCAGGTAAGTATGAGTTGGACTAGGGCTCAGGAGGGCCCCTGCTTGGGCACACCCCCGTCAAGTGAAGGAGGTTGACCGGAGCCATGACAAGTGAACTCTCGGCAGGGGACGGGAAAAGAAAACTGCAGGGAGGCTGCATCTCTTCACGTTGACATGGGAAGGCGGAAGGGTGACTGTTCCTGAAGCACCCCCAAACTATGCGCACAACTAGTGCAAATCCTTCCCAGGGCACACTGCAGCAGATGAATTTGCATACCGTCATGTCATAAAAGCAGTCGGGCACAGTTACAGTAGCTGCAACCCTCATCTCCATATGAAAAGCAACAGGCAGTGCACCGTCCTATGTCTCAATGGGTTCTTAAATTGGAAAATAAAATATAAAAGGCAGCTTGAGATTTAACCCCCTCGCTGCTGAGGGTTTTCTCATCCTCGCACCGAGACCATTTTCCGACGTTAGCGCTCGTCCGAACGTCGTCGTCGCGGATTTATTTTTATTTATTTTTTCTTTCTTTCTTATCCCCCCTGCGGCACTCACACAAATTATACCTTGGTTTTTGTTTGTTTGTTTTTTCTTTCAAAAGACTTTGTAGTCTCAAAAAAGCCATTAGTCTTTTTACTGATTTGAACACGTCAAAAGTTGTTTCACCCAAATGGCCCAAAAAGCGTATTTCTCAAGCAAGTGAACCAAAAGCAAATGTGATTTTTTTTCTTTTGTCCCCCGTCTTATAAGCACCATAGACAAATACTTTGTGTTTTGCCACCAATCCACCTGCCCAAAATCTGCACGCAAACCAAAAATGCTCTCTTTCTTCTAGTTTTCGCCGCCTCAATTTAAACGCTTACTATGTGTAGGAAGACTACGGCAGCCCAGCGAGGCCTACCATTTTACAAAGTAGACAAGCTACTGCATGAAATGAGGGAGCAAAGTTTTTTTTCTCTCTCCCCCTCATATCTGACACAATCTGGGGGCCTACTTTACAAAGCAAGTGAAACCGTGTGGGTCCTGCAGCGCCCTGTATTGGTTGTATATGCGAAGCACAGTACAAGGCCGGAAAAAGCAAGGAAGCATGCAGCCAGCGCACAGGAGAAGAGATGAGAAGAGAGCGCTGAGTGAAAGATAGAAGCGCACCTTAACGGGCACAGGGGTCCAGTGGAGGGAGAGTTGAAATGAAGAAAAGGATGGAAACAGCAAAGGAAGAGACAGCACCAGCAGCACACAAAAAGATCTGACTTTTACCAGAGATGATCAGGGGAAAGCGCGAACGCAGTCCCCCACTACCACAAATTATGCAGTCGAGTTTCCCGCATTTGGGGAAATCGCAGGGGTCAGCACACCCGGAGTGCAATGGATGAGCCTCGCCCTGGGAGAACCACCTTCGTGATCATGGTATCTCCCCTGCCAGGTAAGTATGAGTTGGACTAGGGCTCAGGAGGGCCCCTGCTTGGGCACACCCCCGTCAAGTGAAGGAGGTTGACCGGAGCCATGACAAGTGAACTCTCGGCAGGGGACGGGAAAAGAAAACTGCAGGGAGGCTGCATCTCTTCACGTTGACATGGGAAGGCGGAAGGGTGACTGTTCCTGAAGCACCCCCAAACTATGCGCACAACTAGTGCAAATCCTTCCCAGGGCACACTGCAGCAGATGAATTTGCATACCGTCATGTCATAAAAGCAGTCGGGCACAGTTACAGTAGCTGCAACCCTCATCTCCATATGAAAAGCAACAGGCAGTGCACCGTCCTATGTCTCAATGGGTTCTTAAATTGGAAAATAAAATATAAAAGGCAGCTTGAGATTTAACCCCCTCGCTGCTGAGGGTTTTCTCATCCTCGCACCGAGACCATTTTCCGACGTTAGCGCTCGTCCGAACGTCGTCGTCGCGGATTTATTTTTATTTATTTTTTCTTTCTTTCTTATCCCCCCTGCGGCACTCACACAAATTATACCTTGGTTTTTGTTTGTTTGTTTTTTCTTTCAAAAGACTTTGTAGTCTCAAAAAAGCCATTAGTCTTTTTACTGATTTGAACACGTCAAAAGTTGTTTCACCCAAATGGCCCAAAAAGCGTATTTCTCAAGCAAGTGAACCAAAAGCAAATGTGATTTTTTTTCTTTTGTCCCCCGTCTTATAAGCACCATAGACAAATACTTTGTGTTTTGCCACCAATCCACCTGCCCAAAATCTGCACGCAAACCAAAAATGCTCTCTTTCTTCTAGTTTTCGCCGCCTCAATTTAAACGCTTACTATGTGTAGGAAGACTACGGCAGCCCAGCGAGGCCTACCATTTTACAAAGTAGACAAGCTACTGCATGAAATGAGGGAGCAAAGTTTTTTTTCTCTCTCCCCCTCATATCTGACACAATCTGGGGGCCTACTTTACAAAGCAAGTGAAACCGTGTGGGTCCTGCAGCGCCCTGTATTGGTTGTATATGCGAAGCACAGTACAAGGCCGGAAAAAGCAAGGAAGCATGCAGCCAGCGCACAGGAGAAGAGATGAGAAGAGAGCGCTGAGTGAAAGATAGAAGCGCACCTTAACGGGCACAGGGGTCCAGTGGAGGGAGAGTTGAAATGAAGAAAAGGATGGAAACAGCAAAGGAAGAGACAGCACCAGCAGCACACAAAAAGATCTGACTTTTACCAGAGATGATCAGGGGAAAGCGCGAACGCAGTCCCCCACTACCACAAATTATGCAGTCGAGTTTCCCGCATTTGGGGAAATCGCAGGGGTCAGCACACCCGGAGTGCAATGGATGAGCCTCGCCCTGGGAGAACCACCTTCGTGATCATGGTATCTCCCCTGCCAGGTAAGTATGAGTTGGACTAGGGCTCAGGAGGGCCCCTGCTTGGGCACACCCCCGTCAAGTGAAGGAGGTTGACCGGAGCCATGACAAGTGAACTCTCGGCAGGGGACGGGAAAAGAAAACTGCAGGGAGGCTGCATCTCTTCACGTTGACATGGGAAGGCGGAAGGGTGACTGTTCCTGAAGCACCCCCAAACTATGCGCACAACTAGTGCAAATCCTTCCCAGGGCACACTGCAGCAGATGAATTTGCATACCGTCATGTCATAAAAGCAGTCGGGCACAGTTACAGTAGCTGCAACCCTCATCTCCATATGAAAAGCAACAGGCAGTGCACCGTCCTATGTCTCAATGGGTTCTTAAATTGGAAAATAAAATATAAAAGGCAGCTTGAGATTTAACCCCCTCGCTGCTGAGGGTTTTCTCATCCTCGCACCGAGACCATTTTCCGACGTTAGCGCTCGTCCGAACGTCGTCGTCACGGATTTCTTTTTATTTATTTTTTCTTTCTTTCTTATCCCCCCTGCGGCACTCACACAAATTATACCTTGGTTTTTGTTTGTTTTTTTTTTCTTTCAAAAGACTTTGTAGTCTCAAAAAAGCCATTAGTCTTTTTACTGATTTGAACACGTCAAAAGTTGTTTCACCCAAATGGCCCAAAAAGCGTATTTCTCAAGCAAGTGAACCAAAAGCAAATGTGATTTTTTTTCTTTTGTCCCCCGTCTTATAAGCACCATAGACAAATACTTTGTGTTTTGCCACCAATCCACCTGCCCAAAATCTGCACGCAAACCAAAAATGCTCTCTTTCTTCTAGTTTTCGCCGCCTCAATTTAAACGCTTACTATGTGTAGGAAGACTACGGCAGCCCAGCGAGGCCTACCATTTTACAAAGTAGACAAGCTACTGCATGAAATGAGGGAGCAAAGTTTTTTTTGTCTCTCCCCCTCATATCTGACACAATCTGGGGGCCTACTTTACAAAGCAAGTGAAACCGTGTGGGTCCTGCAGCGCCCTGTATTGGTTGTATATGCAAAGCACAGTACAAGGCCAGAAAAAGCAAGGAAGCATGCAGCCAGCGCACAGGAGAAGAGATGAGAAGAGAGCGCTGAGTGAAAGATAGAAGCGCACCTTAACGGGCACAGGGGTCCAGTGGAGGGAGGGTTGAAATGAAGAAAAGGATGGAAACAGCAAAGGAAGAGACAGCACCAGCAGCACACAAAAAGATCTGACTTTTACCAGAGATGATCAGGGGAAAGCGCGAACGCAGTCCCCCACTACCACAAATTATGCAGTCGAGTTTCCCGCATTTGGGGAAATCGCAGGGGTCAGCACACCCGGAGTGCAATGGATGAGCCTCGCCCTGGGAGAACCACCTTCGTGATCATGGTATCTCCCCTGCCAGGTAAGTATGAGTTGGACTAGGGCTCAGGAGGGCCCCTGCTTGGGCACACCCCCGTCAAGTGAAGGAGGTTGACCGGAGCCATGACAAGTGAACTCTCGGCAGGGGACGGGAAAAGAAAACTGCAGGGAGGCTGCATCTCTTCACGTTGACATGGGAAGGTGGAAGGGTGACTGTTCCTGAAGCACCCCCAAACTATGCGCACAACTAGTGCAAATCCTTCCCAGGGCACACTGCAGCAGATGAATTTGCATACCGTCATGTCATAAAAGCAGTCGGGCACAGTTACAGTAGCTGCAACCCTCATCTCCATATGAAAAGCAACAGGCAGTGCACCGTCCTATGTCTCAATGGGTTCTTAAATTGGAAAATAAAATATAAAAGGCAGCTTGAGATTTAACCCCCTCGCTGCTGAGGGTTTTCTCATCCTCGCACCGAGACCATTTTCCGACGTTAGCGCTCGTCCGAACGTCGTCGTCACGGATTTCTTTTTATTTCTTTTTTCTTTCTTTCTTATCCCCCCTGCGGCACTCACACAAATTATACCTTGGTTTTTGTTTGTTTGTTTGTTTTTTCTTTCAAAAGACTTTGTAGTCTCAAAAAAGCCATTAGTCTTTTTACTGATTTGAACACGTCAAAAGTTGTTTCACCCAAATGGCCCAAAAAGCGTATTTCTCAAGCAAGTGAACCAAAAGCAAATGTGATTTTTTTTCTTTTGTCCCCCGTCTTATAAGCACCATAGACAAATACTTTGTGTTTTGCCACCAATCCACCTGCCCAAAATCTGCACGCAAACCAAAAATGCTCTCTTTCTTCTAGTTTTCGCCGCCTCAATTTAAACGCTTACTATGTGTAGGAAGACTACGGCAGCCCAGCGAGGCCTACCATTTTACAAAGTAGACAAGCTACTGCATGAAATGAGGGAGCAAAGTTTTTTTTGTCTCTCCCCCTCATATCTGACACAATCTGGGGGCCTACTTTACAAAGCAAGTGAAACCGAGTGGGTCCTGCAGCGCCCTGTATTGGTTGTATATGCGAAGCACAGTACAAGGCCGGAAAAAGCAAGGAAGCATGCAGCCAGCGCACAGGAGAAGAGATGAGAAGAGAGCGCTGAGTGAAAGATAGAAGCGCACCTTAACGGGCACAGGGGTCCAGTGGAGGGAGGGTTGAAATGAAGAAAAGGATGGAAACAGCAAAGGAAGAGACAGCACCAGCAGCACACAAAAAGATCTGACTTTTACCAGAGATGATCAGGGGAAAGCGCGAACGCAGTCCCCCACTACCACAAATTATGCAGTCGAGTTTCCCGCATTTGGGGAAATCGCAGGGGTCAGCACACCCGGAGTGCAATGGATGAGCCTCGCCCTGGGAGAACCACCTTCGTGATCATGGTATCTCCCCTGCCAGGTAAGTATGAGTTGGACTAGGGCTCAGGAGGGCCCCTGCTTGGGCACACCCCCGTCAAGTGAAGGAGGTTGACCGGAGCCATGACAAGTGAACTCTCGGCAGGGGACGGGAAAAGAAAACTGCAGGGAGGCTGCATCTCTTCACGTTGACATGGGAAGGCGGAAGGGTGACTGTTCCTGAAGCACCCCCAAACTATGCGCACAACTAGTGCAAATCCTTCCCAGGGCACATTGCAGCAGATGAATTTGCATACCGTCATGTCATAAAAGCAGTCGGGCACAGTTACAGTAGCTGCAACCCTCATCTCCATATGAAAAGCAACAGGCAGTGCACCGTCCTATGTCTCAATGGGTTCTTAAATTGGAAAATAAAATATAAAAGGCAGCTTGAGATTTAACCCCCTCGCTGCTGAGGGTTTTCTCATCCTCGCACCGAGACCATTTTCCGACGTTAGCGCTCGTCCGAACGTCGTCGTCACGGATTTCTTTTTATTTATTTTTTCTTTCTTTCTTATCCCCCCTGCGGCACTCACACAAATTATAGCTTGGTTTTTGTTTGTTTGTTTTTTCTTTCAAAAGACTTTGTAGTCTCAAAAAAGCCATTAGTCTTTTTACTGATTTGAACACGTCAAAAGTTGTTTCACCCAAATGGCCCAAAAAGCGTATTTCTCAAGCAAGTGAACCAAAAGCAAATGTGATTTTTTTTTCTTTTGTCCCCCGTCTTATAAGCACCATAGACAAATACTTTGTGTTTTGCCACCAATCCACCTGCCCAAAATCTGCACGCAAACCAAAAATGCTCTCTTTCTTCTAGTTTTCGCCGCCTCAATTTAAACGCTTACTATGTGTAGGAAGACTACGGCAGCCCAGCGAGGCCTACCATTTTACAAAGTAGACAAGCTACTGCATGAAATGAGGGAGCAAAGTTTTTTTTGTCTCTCCCCCTCATATCTGACACAATCTGGGGGCCTACTTTACAAAGCAAGTGAAACCGTGTGGGTCCTGCAGCGCCCTGTATTGGTTGTATATGCAAAGCACAGTACAAGGCCAGAAAAAGCAAGGAAGCATGCAGCCAGCGCACAGGAGAAGAGATGAGAAGAGAGCGCTGAGTGAAAGATAGAAGCGCACCTTAACGGGCACAGGGGTCCAGTGGAGGGAGGGTTGAAATGAAGAAAAGGATGGAAACAGCAAAGGAAGAGACAGCACCAGCAGCACACAAAAAGATCTGACTTTTACCAGAGATGATCAGGGGAAAGCGCGAACGCAGTCCCCCACTACCACAAATTATGCAGTCGAGTTTCCCACATTTGGGGAAATCGCAGGGGTCAGCACACCCGGAGTGCAATGGATGAGCCTCGCCCTGGGAGAACCACCTTCGTGATCATGGTATCTCCCCTGCCAGGTAAGTATGAGTTGGACTAGGGCTCAGGAGGGCCCCTGCTTGGGCACACCCCCGTCAAGTGAAGGAGGTTGACCGGAGCCATGACAAGTGAACTCTCGGCAGGGGACGGGAAAAGAAAACTGCAGGGAGGCTGCATCTCTTCACGTTGACATGGGAAGGCGGAAGGGTGACTGTTCCTGAAGCACCCCCAAACTATGCGCACAACTAGTGCAAATCCTTCCCAGGGCACACTGCAGCAGATGAATTTGCATACCGTCATGTCATAAAAGCAGTCGGGCACAGTTACAGTAGCTGCAACCCTCATCTCCATATGAAAAGCAACAGGCAGTGCACCGTCCTATGTCTCAATGGGTTCTTAAATTGGAAAATAAAATATAAAAGGCAGCTTGAGATTTAACCCCCTCGCTGCTGAGGGTTTTCTCATCCTCGCACCGAGACCATTTTCCGACGTTAGCGCTCGTCCGAACGTCGTCGTCACGGATTTCTTTTTATTTCTTTTTTCTTTCTTTCTTATCCCCCCTGCGGCACTCACACAAATTATACCTTGGTTTTTGTTTGTTTGTTTGTTTTTTCTTTCAAAAGACTTTGTAGTCTCAAAAAAGCCATTAGTCTTTTTACTGATTTGAACACGTCAAAAGTTGTTTCACCCAAATGGCCCAAAAAGCGTATTTCTCAAGCAAGTGAACCAAAAGCAAATGTGATTTTTTTTCTTTTGTCCCCCGTCTTATAAGCACCATAGACAAATACTTTGTGTTTTGCCACCAATCCACCTGCCCAAAATCTGCACGCAAACCAAAAATGCTCTCTTTCTTCTAGTTTTCGCCGCCTCAATTTAAACGCTTACTATGTGTAGGAAGACTACGGCAGCCCAGCGAGGCCTACCATTTTACAAAGTAGACAAGCTACTGCATGAAATGAGGGAGCAAAGTTTTTTTTCTCTCTCCCCCTCATATCTGACACAATCTGGGGGCCTACTTTACAAAGCAAGTGAAACCGTGTGGGTCCTGCAGCGCCCTGTATTGGTTGTATATGCAAAGCACAGTACAAGGCCAGAAAAAGCAAGGAAGCATGCAGCCAGCGCACAGGAGAAGAGATGAGAAGAGAGCGCTGAGTGAAAGATAGAAGCGCACCTTAACGGGCACAGGGGTCCAGTGGAGGGAGGGTTGAAATGAAGAAAAGGATGGAAACAGCAAAGGAAGAGACAGCACCAGCAGCACACAAAAAGATCTGACTTTTACCAGAGATGATCAGGGGAAAGCGCGAACGCAGTCCCCCACTACCACAAATTATGCAGTCGAGTTTCCCGCATTTGGGGAAATCGCAGGGGTCAGCACACCCGGAGTGCAATGGATGAGCCTCGCCCTGGGAGAACCACCTTCGTGATCATGGTATCTCCCCTGCCAGGTAAGTATGAGTTGGACTAGGGCTCAGGAGGGCCCCTGCTTGGGCACACCCCCGTCAAGTGAAGGAGGTTGACCGGAGCCATGACAAGTGAACTCTCGGCAGGGGACGGGAAAAGAAAACTGCAGGGAGGCTGCATCTCTTCACGTTGACATGGGAAGGCGGAAGGGTGACTGTTCCTGAAGCACCCCCAAACTATGCGCACAACTAGTGCAAATCCTTCCCAGGGCACATTGCAGCAGATGAATTTGCATACCGTCATGTCATAAAAGCAGTCGGGCACAGTTACAGTAGCTGCAACCCTCATCTCCATATGAAAAGCAACAGGCAGTGCACCGTCCTATGTCTCAATGGGTTCTTAAATTGGAAAATAAAATATAAAAGGCAGCTTGAGATTTAACCCCCTCGCTGCTGAGGGTTTTCTCATCCTCGCACCGAGACCATTTTCCGACGTTAGCGCTCGTCCGAACGTCGTCGTCGCGGATTTATTTTTATTTATTTTTTCTTTCTTTCTTATCCCCCCTGCGGCACTCACACAAATTATACCTTGGTTTTTGTTTGTTTGTTTTTTCTTTCAAAAGACTTTGTAGTCTCAAAAAAGCCATTAGTCTTTTTACTGATTTGAACACGTCAAAAGTTGTTTCACCCAAATGGCCCAAAAAGCGTATTTCTCAAGCAAGTGAACCAAAAGCAAATGTGATTTTTTTTCTTTTGTCCCCCGTCTTATAAGCACCATAGACAAATACTTTGTGTTTTGCCACCAATCCACCTGCCCAAAATCTGCACGCAAACCAAAAATGCTCTCTTTCTTCTAGTTTTCGCCGCCTCAATTTAAACGCTTACTATGTGTAGGAAGACTACGGCAGCCCAGCGAGGCCTACCATTTTACAAAGTAGACAAGCTACTGCATGAAATGAGGGAGCAAAGTTTTTTTTCTCTCTCCCCCTCATATCTGACACAATCTGGGGGCCTACTTTACAAAGCAAGTGAAACCGTGTGGGTCCTGCAGCGCCCTGTATTGGTTGTATATGCGAAGCACAGTACAAGGCCGGAAAAAGCAAGGAAGCATGCAGCCAGCGCACAGGAGAAGAGATGAGAAGAGAGCGCTGAGTGAAAGATAGAAGCGCACCTTAACGGGCACAGGGGTCCAGTGGAGGGAGAGTTGAAATGAAGAAAAGGATGGAAACAGCAAAGGAAGAGACAGCACCAGCAGCACACAAAAAGATCTGACTTTTACCAGAGATGATCAGGGGAAAGCGCGAACGCAGTCCCCCACTACCACAAATTATGCAGTCGAGTTTCCCGCATTTGGGGAAATCGCAGGGGTCAGCACACCCGGAGTGCAATGGATGAGCCTCGCCCTGGGAGAACCACCTTCGTGATCATGGTATCTCCCCTGCCAGGTAAGTATGAGTTGGACTAGGGCTCAGGAGGGCCCCTGCTTGGGCACACCCCCGTCAAGTGAAGGAGGTTGACCGGAGCCATGACAAGTGAACTCTCGGCAGGGGACGGGAAAAGAAAACTGCAGGGAGGCTGCATCTCTTCACGTTGACATGGGAAGGCGGAAGGGTGACTGTTCCTGAAGCACCCCCAAACTATGCGCACAACTAGTGCAAATCCTTCCCAGGGCACACTGCAGCAGATGAATTTGCATACCGTCATGTCATAAAAGCAGTCGGGCACAGTTACAGTAGCTGCAACCCTCATCTCCATATGAAAAGCAACAGGCAGTGCACCGTCCTATGTCTCAATGGGTTCTTAAATTGGAAAATAAAATATAAAAGGCAGCTTGAGATTTAACCCCCTCGCTGCTGAGGGTTTTCTCATCCTCGCACCGAGACCATTTTCCGACGTTAGCGCTCGTCCGAACGTCGTCGTCACGGATTTCTTTTTATTTATTTTTTCTTTCTTTCTTATCCCCCCTGCGGCACTCACACAAATTATACCTTGGTTTTTGTTTGTTTTTTTTTTCTTTCAAAAGACTTTGTAGTCTCAAAAAAGCCATTAGTCTTTTTACTGATTTGAACACGTCAAAAGTTGTTTCACCCAAATGGCCCAAAAAGCGTATTTCTCAAGCAAGTGAACCAAAAGCAAATGTGATTTTTTTTCTTTTGTCCCCCGTCTTATAAGCACCATAGACAAATACTTTGTGTTTTGCCACCAATCCACCTGCCCAAAATCTGCACGCAAACCAAAAATGCTCTCTTTCTTCTAGTTTTCGCCGCCTCAATTTAAACGCTTACTATGTGTAGGAAGACTACGGCAGCCCAGCGAGGCCTACCATTTTACAAAGTAGACAAGCTACTGCATGAAATGAGGGAGCAAAGTTTTTTTTGTCTCTCCCCCTCATATCTGACACAATCTGGGGGCCTACTTTACAAAGCAAGTGAAACCGTGTGGGTCCTGCAGCGCCCTGTATTGGTTGTATATGCAAAGCACAGTACAAGGCCAGAAAAAGCAAGGAAGCATGCAGCCAGCGCACAGGAGAAGAGATGAGAAGAGAGCGCTGAGTGAAAGATAGAAGCGCACCTTAACGGGCACAGGGGTCCAGTGGAGGGAGGGTTGAAATGAAGAAAAGGATGGAAACAGCAAAGGAAGAGACAGCACCAGCAGCACACAAAAAGATCTGACTTTTACCAGAGATGATCAGGGGAAAGCGCGAACGCAGTCCCCCACTACCACAAATTATGCAGTCGAGTTTCCCGCATTTGGGGAAATCGCAGGGGTCAGCACACCCGGAGTGCAATGGATGAGCCTCGCCCTGGGAGAACCACCTTCGTGATCATGGTATCTCCCCTGCCAGGTAAGTATGAGTTGGACTAGGGCTCAGGAGGGCCCCTGCTTGGGCACACCCCCGTCAAGTGAAGGAGGTTGACCGGAGCCATGACAAGTGAACTCTCGGCAGGGGACGGGAAAAGAAAACTGCAGGGAGGCTGCATCTCTTCACGTTGACATGGGAAGGTGGAAGGGTGACTGTTCCTGAAGCACCCCCAAACTATGCGCACAACTAGTGCAAATCCTTCCCAGGGCACACTGCAGCAGATGAATTTGCATACCGTCATGTCATAAAAGCAGTCGGGCACAGTTACAGTAGCTGCAACCCTCATCTCCATATGAAAAGCAACAGGCAGTGCACCGTCCTATGTCTCAATGGGTTCTTAAATTGGAAAATAAAATATAAAAGGCAGCTTGAGATTTAACCCCCTCGCTGCTGAGGGTTTTCTCATCCTCGCACCGAGACCATTTTCCGACGTTAGCGCTCGTCCGAACGTCGTCGTCACGGATTTCTTTTTATTTCTTTTTTCTTTCTTTCTTATCCCCCCTGCGGCACTCACACAAATTATACCTTGGTTTTTGTTTGTTTGTTTGTTTTTTCTTTCAAAAGACTTTGTAGTCTCAAAAAAGCCATTAGTCTTTTTACTGATTTGAACACGTCAAAAGTTGTTTCACCCAAATGGCCCAAAAAGCGTATTTCTCAAGCAAGTGAACCAAAAGCAAATGTGATTTTTTTTCTTTTGTCCCCCGTCTTATAAGCACCATAGACAAATACTTTGTGTTTTGCCACCAATCCACCTGCCCAAAATCTGCACGCAAACCAAAAATGCTCTCTTTCTTCTAGTTTTCGCCGCCTCAATTTAAACGCTTACTATGTGTAGGAAGACTACGGCAGCCCAGCGAGGCCTACCATTTTACAAAGTAGACAAGCTACTGCATGAAATGAGGGAGCAAAGTTTTTTTTGTCTCTCCCCCTCATATCTGACACAATCTGGGGGCCTACTTTACAAAGCAAGTGAAACCGAGTGGGTCCTGCAGCGCCCTGTATTGGTTGTATATGCGAAGCACAGTACAAGGCCGGAAAAAGCAAGGAAGCATGCAGCCAGCGCACAGGAGAAGAGATGAGAAGAGAGCGCTGAGTGAAAGATAGAAGCGCACCTTAACGGGCACAGGGGTCCAGTGGAGGGAGGGTTGAAATGAAGAAAAGGATGGAAACAGCAAAGGAAGAGACAGCACCAGCAGCACACAAAAAGATCTGACTTTTACCAGAGATGATCAGGGGAAAGCGCGAACGCAGTCCCCCACTACCACAAATTATGCAGTCGAGTTTCCCGCATTTGGGGAAATCGCAGGGGTCAGCACACCCGGAGTGCAATGGATGAGCCTCGCCCTGGGAGAACCACCTTCGTGATCATGGTATCTCCCCTGCCAGGTAAGTATGAGTTGGACTAGGGCTCAGGAGGGCCCCTGCTTGGGCACACCCCCGTCAAGTGAAGGAGGTTGACCGGAGCCATGACAAGTGAACTCTCGGCAGGGGACGGGAAAAGAAAACTGCAGGGAGGCTGCATCTCTTCACGTTGACATGGGAAGGCGGAAGGGTGACTGTTCCTGAAGCACCCCCAAACTATGCGCACAACTAGTGCAAATCCTTCCCAGGGCACATTGCAGCAGATGAATTTGCATACCGTCATGTCATAAAAGCAGTCGGGCACAGTTACAGTAGCTGCAACCCTCATCTCCATATGAAAAGCAACAGGCAGTGCACCGTCCTATGTCTCAATGGGTTCTTAAATTGGAAAATAAAATATAAAAGGCAGCTTGAGATTTAACCCCCTCGCTGCTGAGGGTTTTCTCATCCTCGCACCGAGACCATTTTCCGACGTTAGCGCTCGTCCGAACGTCGTCGTCACGGATTTCTTTTTATTTATTTTTTCTTTCTTTCTTATCCCCCCTGCGGCACTCACACAAATTATAGCTTGGTTTTTGTTTGTTTTTTTTTTCTTTCAAAAGACTTTGTAGTCTCAAAAAAGCCATTAGTCTTTTTACTGATTTGAACACGTCAAAAGTTGTTTCACCCAAATGGCCCAAAAAGCGTATTTCTCAAGCAAGTGAACCAAAAGCAAATGTGATTTTTTTTTCTTTTGTCCCCCGTCTTATAAGCACCATAGACAAATACTTTGTGTTTTGCCACCAATCCACCTGCCCAAAATCTGCACGCAAACCAAAAATGCTCTCTTTCTTCTAGTTTTCGCCGCCTCAATTTAAACGCTTACTATGTGTAGGAAGACTACGGCAGCCCAGCGAGGCCTACCATTTTACAAAGTAGACAAGCTACTGCATGAAATGAGGGAGCAAAGTTTTTTTTGTCTCTCCCCCTCATATCTGACACAATCTGGGGGCCTACTTTACAAAGCAAGTGAAACCGTGTGGGTCCTGCAGCGCCCTGTATTGGTTGTATATGCAAAGCACAGTACAAGGCCAGAAAAAGCAAGGAAGCATGCAGCCAGCGCACAGGAGAAGAGATGAGAAGAGAGCGCTGAGTGAAAGATAGAAGCGCACCTTAACGGGCACAGGGGTCCAGTGGAGGGAGGGTTGAAATGAAGAAAAGGATGGAAACAGCAAAGGAAGAGACAGCACCAGCAGCACACAAAAAGATCTGACTTTTACCAGAGATGATCAGGGGAAAGCGCGAACGCAGTCCCCCACTACCACAAATTATGCAGTCGAGTTTCCCACATTTGGGGAAATCGCAGGGGTCAGCACACCCGGAGTGCAATGGATGAGCCTCGCCCTGGGAGAACCACCTTCGTGATCATGGTATCTCCCCTGCCAGGTAAGTATGAGTTGGACTAGGGCTCAGGAGGGCCCCTGCTTGGGCACACCCCCGTCAAGTGAAGGAGGTTGACCGGAGCCATGACAAGTGAACTCTCGGCAGGGGACGGGAAAAGAAAACTGCAGGGAGGCTGCATCTCTTCACGTTGACATGGGAAGGCGGAAGGGTGACTGTTCCTGAAGCACCCCCAAACTATGCGCACAACTAGTGCAAATCCTTCCCAGGGCACACTGCAGCAGATGAATTTGCATACCGTCATGTCATAAAAGCAGTCGGGCACAGTTACAGTAGCTGCAACCCTCATCTCCATATGAAAAGCAACAGGCAGTGCACCGTCCTATGTCTCAATGGGTTCTTAAATTGGAAAATAAAATATAAAAGGCAGCTTGAGATTTAACCCCCTCGCTGCTGAGGGTTTTCTCATCCTCGCACCGAGACCATTTTCCGACGTTAGCGCTCGTCCGAACGTCGTCGTCACGGATTTCTTTTTATTTCTTTTTTCTTTCTTTCTTATCCCCCCTGCGGCACTCACACAAATTATACCTTGGTTTTTGTTTGTTTGTTTGTTTTTTCTTTCAAAAGACTTTGTAGTCTCAAAAAAGCCATTAGTCTTTTTACTGATTTGAACACGTCAAAAGTTGTTTCACCCAAATGGCCCAAAAAGCGTATTTCTCAAGCAAGTGAACCAAAAGCAAATGTGATTTTTTTTCTTTTGTCCCCCGTCTTATAAGCACCATAGACAAATACTTTGTGTTTTGCCACCAATCCACCTGCCCAAAATCTGCACGCAAACCAAAAATGCTCTCTTTCTTCTAGTTTTCGCCGCCTCAATTTAAACGCTTACTATGTGTAGGAAGACTACGGCAGCCCAGCGAGGCCTACCATTTTACAAAGTAGACAAGCTACTGCATGAAATGAGGGAGCAAAGTTTTTTTTGTCTCTCCCCCTCATATCTGACACAATCTGGGGGCCTACTTTACAAAGCAAGTGAAACCGTGTGGGTCCTGCAGCGCCCTGTATTGGTTGTATATGCAAAGCACAGTACAAGGCCAGAAAAAGCAAGGAAGCATGCAGCCAGCGCACAGGAGAAGAGATGAGAAGAGAGCGCTGAGTGAAAGATAGAAGCGCACCTTAACGGGCACAGGGGTCCAGTGGAGGGAGGGTTGAAATGAAGAAAAGGATGGAAACAGCAAAGGAAGAGACAGCACCAGCAGCACACAAAAAGATCTGACTTTTACCAGAGATGATCAGGGGAAAGCGCGAACGCAGTCCCCCACTACCACAAATTATGCAGTCGAGTTTCCCGCATTTGGGGAAATCGCAGGGGTCAGCACACCCGGAGTGCAATGGATGAGCCTCGCCCTGGGAGAACCACCTTCGTGATCATGGTATCTCCCCTGCCAGGTAAGTATGAGTTGGACTAGGGCTCAGGAGGGCCCCTGCTTGGGCACACCCCCGTCAAGTGAAGGAGGTTGACCGGAGCCATGACAAGTGAACTCTCGGCAGGGGACGGGAAAAGAAAACTGCAGGGAGGCTGCATCTCTTCGCGTTGACATGGGAAGGCGGAAGGGTGACTGTTCCTGAAGCACCCCCAAACTATGCGCACAACTAGTGCAAATCCTTCCCAGGGCACACTGCAGCAGATGAATTTGCATACCGTCATGTCATAAAAGCAGTCGGGCACAGTTACAGTAGCTGCAACCCTCATCTCCATATGAAAAGCAACAGGCAGTGCACCGTCCTATGTCTCAATGGGTTCTTAAATTGGAAAATAAAATATAAAAGGCAGCTTGAGATTTAACCCCCTCGCTGCTGAGGGTTTTCTCATCCTCGCACCGAGACCATTTTCCGACGTTAGCGCTCGTCCGAACGTCGTCGTCACGGATTTCTTTTTATTTCTTTTTTCTTTCTTTCTTATCCCCCCTGCGGCACTCACACAAATTATACCTTGGTTTTTGTTTGTTTTTTTTTTCTTTCAAAAGACTTTGTAGTCTCAAAAAAGCCATTAGTCTTTTTACTGATTTGAACACGTCAAAAGTTGTTTCACCCAAATGGCCCAAAAAGCGTATTTCTCAAGCAAGTGAACCAAAAGCAAATGTGATTTTTTTTCTTTTGTCCCCCGTCTTATAAGCACCATAGACAAATACTTTGTGTTTTGCCACCAATCCACCTGCCCAAAATCTGCACGCAAACCAAAAATGCTCTCTTTCTTCTAGTTTTCGCCGCCTCAATTTAAACGCTTACTATGTGTAGGAAGACTATGGCAGCCCAGCGAGGCCTACCATTTTACAAAGTAGACAAGCTACTGCATGAAATGAGGGAGCAAAGTTTTTTTTGTCTCTCCCCCTCATATCTGACACAATCTGGGGGCCTACTTTACAAAGCAAGTGAAACCGTGTGGGTCCTGCAGCGCCCTGTATTGGTTGTATATGCGAAGCACAGTACAAGGCCGGAAAAAGCAAGGAAGCATGCAGCCAGCGCACAGGAGAAGAGATGAGAAGAGAGCGCTGAGTGAAAGATAGAAGCGCACCTTAACGGGCACAGGGGTCCAGTGGAGGGAGGGTTGAAATGAAGAAAAGGATGGAAACAGCAAAGGAAGAGACAGCACCAGCAGCACACAAAAAGATCTGACTTTTACCAGAGATGATCAGGGGAAAGCGCGAACGCAGTCCCCCACTACCACAAATTATGCAGTCGAGTTTCCCGCATTTGGGGAAATCGCAGGGGTCAGCACACCCGGAGTGCAATGGATGAGCCTCACCCTGGGAGAACCACCTTCGTGATCATGGTATCTCCCCTGCCAGGTAAGTATGAGTTGGACTAGGGCTCAGGAGGGCCCCTGCTTAGGCACACCCCCGTCAAGTGAAGGAGGTTGACCGGAGCCATGACAAGTGAACTCTCGGCAGGGGACGGGAAAAGAAAACTGCAGGGAGGCTGCATCTCTTCACGTTGACATGGGAAGGCGGAAGGGTGACTGTTCCTGAAGCACCCCCAAACTATGCGCACAACTAGTGCAAATCCTTCCCAGGGCACATTGCAGCAGATGAATTTGCATACCGTCATGTCATAAAAGCAGTCGGGCACAGTTACAGTAGCTGCAACCCTCATCTCCATATGAAAAGCAACAGGCAGTGCACCGTCCTATGTCTCAATGGGTTCTTAAATTGGAAAATAAAATATAAAAGGCAGCTTGAGATTTAACCCCCTCGCTGCTGAGGGTTTTCTCATCCTCGCACCGAGACCATTTTCCGACGTTAGCGCTCGTCCGAACGTCGTCGTCACGGATTTCTTTTTATTTCTTTTTTCTTTCTTTCTTATCCCCCCTGCGGCACTCACACAAATTATACCTTGGTTTTTGTTTGTTTGTTTGTTTTTTCTTTCAAAAGACTTTGTAGTCTCAAAAAAGCCATTAGTCTTTTTACTGATTTGAACACGTCAAAAGTTGTTTCACCCAAATGGCCCAAAAAGCGTATTTCTCAAGCAAGTGAACCAAAAGCAAATGTGATGTTTTTTCTTTTGTCCCCCGTCTTATAAGCACCATAGACAACTACTTTGTGTTTTGCCACCAATCCACCTGCCCAAAATCTGCACGCAAACCAAAAATGCTCTCTTTCTTCTAGTTTTCGCCGCCTCAATTTAAACGCTTACTATGTGTAGGAAGACTATGGCAGCCCAGCGAGGCCTACCATTTTACAAAGTAGACAAGCTACTGCATGAAATGAGGGAGCAAAGTTTTTTTTGTCTCTCCCCCTCATATCTGACACAATCTGGGGGCCTACTTTACAAAGCAAGTGAAACCGTGTGGGTCCTGCAGCGCCCTGTATTGGTTGTATATGCGAAGCACAGTACAAGGCCGGAAAAAGCAAGGAAGCATGCAGCCAGCGCACAGGAGAAGAGATGAGAAGAGAGCGCTGAGTGAAAGATAGAAGCGCACCTTAACGGGCACAGGGGTCCAGTGGAGGGAGGGTTGAAATGAAGAAAAGGATGGAAACAGCAAAGGAAGAGACAGCACCAGCAGCACACAAAAAGATCTGACTTTTACCAGAGATGATCAGGGGAAAGCGCGAACGCAGTCCCCCACTACCACAAATTATGCAGTCGAGTTTCCCGCATTTGGGGAAATCGCAGGGGTCAGCACACCCGGAGTGCAATGGATGAGCCTCGCCCTGGGAGAACCACCTTCGTGATCATGGTATCTCCCCTGCCAGGTAAGTATGAGTTGGATTAGGGCTCAGGAGGGCCCCTGCTTGGGCACACCCCCGTCAAGTGAAGGAGGTTGACCGGAGCCATGACAAGTGAACTCTCGGCAGGGGACGGGAAAAGAAAACTGCAGGGAGGCTGCATCTCTTCACGTTGACATGGGAAGGCGGAAGGGTGACTGTTCCTGAAGCACCCCCAAACTATGCGCACAACTAGTGCAAATCCTTCCCAGGGCACACTGCAGCAGATGAATTTGCATACCGTCATGTCATAAAAGCAGTCGGGCACAGTTACAGTAGCTGCAACCCTCATCTCCATATGAAAAGCAACAGGCAGTGCACCGTCCTATGTCTCAATGGGTTCTTAAATTGGAAAATAAAATATAAAAGGCAGCTTGAGATTTAACCCCCTCGCTGCTGAGGGTTTTCTCATCCTCGCACCGAGACCATTTTCCGACGTTAGCGCTCGTCCGAACGTCGTCGTCACGGATTTCTTTTTATTTATTTTTTCTTTCTTTCTTATCCCCCCTGCGGCACTCACACAAATTATACCTTGGTTTTTGTTTGTTTGTTTGTTTTTTCTTTCAAAAGACTTTGTAGTCTCAAAAAAGCCATTAGTCTTTTTACTGATTTGAACACGTCAAAAGTTGTTTCACCCAAATGGCCCAAAAAGCGTATTTCTCAAGCAAGTGAACCAAAAGCAAATGTGATGTTTTTTCTTTTGTCCCCCGTCTTATAAGCACCATAGACAAATACTTTGTGTTTTGCCACCAATCCACCTGCCCAAAATCTGCACGCAAACCAAAAATGCTCTCTTTCTTCTAGTTTTCGCCGCCTCAATTTAAACGCTTACTATGTGTAGGAAGACTACGGCAGCCCAGCGAGGCCTACCATTTTACAAAGTAGACAAGCTACTGCATGAAATGAGGGAGCAAAGTTTTTTTTGTCTCTCCCCCTCATATCTGACACAATCTGGGGGCCTACTTTACAAAGCAAGTGAAACCGTGTGGGTCCTGCAGCGCCCTGTATTGGTTGTATATGCAAAGCACAGTACAAGGCCGGAAAAAGCAAGGAAGCATGCAGCCAGCGCACAGGAGAAGAGATGAGAAGAGAGCGCTGAGTGAAAGATAGAAGCGCACCTTAACGGGCACAGGGGTCCAGTGGAGGGAGGGTTGAAATGAAGAAAAGGATGGAAACAGCAAAGGAAGAGACAGCACCAGCAGCACACAAAAAGATCTGACTTTTACCAGAGATGATCAGGGGAAAGCGCGAACGCAGTCCCCCACTACCACAAATTATGCAGTCGAGTTTCCCGCATTTGGGGAAATCGCAGGGGTCAGCACACCCAGAGTGCAATTGATGAGCCTCACCCTGGGAGAACCACCTTCGTGATCATGGTATCTCCCCTGCCAGGTAAGTATGAGTTGGACTAGGGCTCAGGAGGGCCCCTGCTTGGGCACACCCCCGTCAAGTGAAGGAGGTTGACCGGAGCCATGACAAGTGAACTCTCGGCAGGGGACGGGAAAAGAAAACTGCAGGGAGGCTGCATCTCTTCACGTTGACATGGGAAGGCGGAAGGGTGACTGTTCCTGAAGCACCCCCAAACTATGCGCACAACTAGTGCAAATCCTTCCCAGGGCACACTGCAGCAGATGAATTTGCATACCGTCATGTCATAAAAGCAGTCGGGCACAGTTACAGTAGCTGCAACCCTCATCTCCATATGAAAAGCAACAGGCAGTGCACCGTCCTATGTCTCAATGGGTTCTTAAATTGGAAAATAAAATATAAAAGGCAGCTTGAGATTTAACCCCCTCGCTGCTGAGGGTTTTCTCATCCTCGCACCGAGACCATTTTCCGACGTTAGCGCTCGTCCGAACGTCGTCGTCACGGATTTCTTTTTATTTCTTTTTTATTTCTTTCTTATCCCCCCTGCGGCACTCACACAAATTATACCTTGGTTTTTGTTTGTTTGTTTGTTTTTTCTTTCAAAAGACTTTGTAGTCTCAAAAAAGCCATTAGTCTTTTTACTGATTTGAACACGTCAAAAGTTGTTTCACCCAAATGGCCCAAAAAGCGTATTTCTCAAGCAAGTGAACCAAAAGCAAATGTGATTTTTTTTTCTTTTGTCCCCCGTCTTATAAGCACCATAGACAAATACTTTGTGTTTTGCCACCAATCCACCTGCCCAAAATCTGCACGCAAACCAAAAATGCTCTCTTTCTTCTAGTTTTCGCCGCCTCAATTTAAACGCTTACTATGTGTAGGAAGACTACGGCAGCCCAGCGAGGCCTACCATTTTACAAAGTAGACAAGCTACTGCATGAAATGAGGGAGCAAAGTTTTTTTTGTCTCTCCCCCTCATATCTGACACAATCTGGGGGCCTACTTTACAAAGCAAGTGAAACCGAGTGGGTCCTGCAGCGCCCTGTATTGGTTGTATATGCGAAGCACAGTACAAGGCCGGAAAAAGCAAGGAAGCATGCAGCCAGCGCACAGGAGAAGAGATGAGAAGAGAGCGCTGAGTGAAAGATAGAAGCGCACCTTAACGGGCACAGGGGTCCAGTGGAGGGAGGGTTGAAATGAAGAAAAGGATGGAAACAGCAAAGGAAGAGACAGCACCAGCAGCACACAAAAAGATCTGACTTTTACCAGAGATGATCAGGGGAAAGCGCGAACGCAGTCCCCCACTACCACAAATTATGCAGTCGAGTTTCCCGCATTTGGGGAAATCGCAGGGGTCAGCACACCCGGAGTGCAATGGATGAGCCTCACCCTGGGAGAACCACCTTCGTGATCATGGTATCTCCCCTGCCAGGTAAGTATGAGTTGGACTAGGGCTCAGGAGGGCCCCTGCTTGGGCACACCCCCGTCAAGTGAAGGAGGTTGACCGGAGCCATGACAAGTGAACTCTCGGCAGGGGACGGGAAAAGAAAACTGCAGGGAGGCTGCATCTCTTCGCGTTGACATGGGAAGGCGGAAGGGTGACTGTTCCTGAAGCACCCCCAAACTATGCGCACAACTAGTGCAAATCCTTCCCAGGGCACACTGCAGCAGATGAATTTGCATACCGTCATGTCATAAAAGCAGTCGGGCACAGTTACAGTAGCTGCAACCCTCATCTCCATATGAAAAGCAACAGGCAGTGCACCGTCCTATGTCTCAATGGGTTCTTAAATTGGAAAATAAAATATAAAAGGCAGCTTGAGATTTAACCCCCTCGCTGCTGAGGGTTTTCTCATCCTCGCACCGAGACCATTTTCCGACGTTAGCGCTCGTCCGAACGTCGTCGTCACGGATTTCTTTTTATTTCTTTTTTCTTTCTTTCTTATCCCCCCTGCGGCACTCACACAAATTATACCTTGGTTTTTGTTTGTTTGTTTGTTTTTTCTTTCAAAAGACTTTGTAGTCTCAAAAAAGCCATTAGTCTTTTTACTGATTTGAACACGTCAAAAGTTGTTTCACCCAAATGGCCCAAAAAGCGTATTTCTCAAGCAAGTGAACCAAAAGCAAATGTGATTTTTTTTCTTTTGTCCCCCGTCTTATAAGCACCATAGACAAATACTTTGTGTTTTGCCACCAATCCACCTGCCCAAAATCTGCACGCAAACCAAAAATGCTCTCTTTCTTCTAGTTTTCGCCGCCTCAATTTAAACGCTTACTATGTGTAGGAAGACTACGGCAGCCCAGCGAGGCCTACCATTTTACAAAGTAGACAAGCTACTGCATGAAATGAGGGAGCAAAGTTTTTTTTGTCTCTCCCCCTCATATCTGACACAATCTGGGGGCCTACTTTACAAAGCAAGTGAAACCGTGTGGGTCCTGCAGCGCCCTGTATTGGTTGTATATGCAAAGCACAGTACAAGGCCAGAAAAAGCAAGGAAGCATGCAGCCAGCGCACAGGAGAAGAGATGAGAAGAGAGCGCTGAGTGAAAGATAGAAGCGCACCTTAACGGGCACAGGGGTCCAGTGGAGGGAGGGTTGAAATGAAGAAAAGGATGGAAACAGCAAAGGAAGAGACAGCACCAGCAGCACACAAAAAGATCTGACTTTTACCAGAGATGATCAGGGGAAAGCGCGAACGCAGTCCCCCACTACCACAAATTATGCAGTCGAGTTTCCCGCATTTGGGGAAATCGCAGGGGTCAGCACACCCGGAGTGCAATGGATGAGCCTCGCCCTGGGAGAACCACCTTCGTGATCATGGTATCTCCCCTGCCAGGTAAGTATGAGTTGGACTAGGGCTCAGGAGGGCCCCTGCTTGGGCACACCCCCGTCAAGTGAAGGAGGTTGACCGGAGCCATGACAAGTGAACTCTCGGCAGGGGACGGGAAAAGAAAACTGCAGGGAGGCTGCATCTCTTCACGTTGACATGGGAAGGTGGAAGGGTGACTGTTCCTGAAGCACCCCCAAACTATGCGCACAACTAGTGCAAATCCTTCCCAGGGCACACTGCAGCAGATGAATTTGCATACCGTCATGTCATAAAAGCAGTCGGGCACAGTTACAGTAGCTGCAACCCTCATCTCCATATGAAAAGCAACAGGCAGTGCACCGTCCTATGTCTCAATGGGTTCTTAAATTGGAAAATAAAATATAAAAGGCAGCTTGAGATTTAACCCCCTCGCTGCTGAGGGTTTTCTCATCCTCGCACCGAGACCATTTTCCGACGTTAGCGCTCGTCCGAACATCGTCGTCACGGATTTCTTTTTATTTATTTTTTCTTTCTTTCTTATCCCCCCTGCGGCACTCACACAAATTATACCTTGGTTTTTGTTTGTTTGTTTGTTTTTTCTTTCAAAAGACTTTGTAGTCTCAAAAAAGCCATTAGTCTTTTTACTGATTTGAACACGTCAAAAGTTGTTTCACCCAAATGGCCCAAAAAGCGTATTTCTCAAGCAAGTGAACCAAAAGCAAATGTGATTTTTTTTTCTTTTGTCCCCCGTCTTATAAGCACCATAGACAAATACTTTGTGTTTTGCCACCAATCCACCTGCCCAAAATCTGCACGCAAACCAAAAATGCTCTCTTTCTTCTAGTTTTCGCCGCCTCAATTTAAACGCTTACTATGTGTAGGAAGACTACGGCAGCCCAGCGAGGCCTACCATTTTACAAAGTAGACAAGCTACTGCATGAAATGAGGGAGCAAAGTTTTTTTTGTCTCTCCCCCTCATATCTGACACAATCTGGGGGCCTACTTTACAAAGCAAGTGAAACCGAGTGGGTCCTGCAGCGCCCTGTATTGGTTGTATATGCGAAGCACAGTACAAGGCCGGAAAAAGCAAGGAAGCATGCAGCCAGCGCACAGGAGAAGAGATGAGAAGAGAGCGCTGAGTGAAAGATAGAAGCGCACCTTAACGGGCACAGGGGTCCAGTGGAGGGAGGGTTGAAATGAAGAAAAGGATGGAAACAGCAAAGAAAGAGACAGCACCAGCAGCACACAAAAAGATCTGACTTTTACCAGAGATGATCAGGGGAAAGCGCAAACGCAGTCCCCCACTACCACAAATTATGCAGTCGAGTTTCCCACATTTGGGGAAATCGCAGGGGTCAGCACACCCGGAGTGCAATGGATGAGCCTCACCCTGGGAGAACCACCTTCGTGATCATGGTATCTCCCCTGCCAGGTAAGTATGAGTTGGACTAGGGCTCAGGAGGGCCCCTGCTTGGGCACACCCCCGTCAAGTGAAGGAGGTTGACCGGAGCCATGACAAGTGAACTCTCGGCAGGGGACGGGAAAAGAAAACTGCAGGGAGGCTGCATCTCTTCGCGTTGACATGGGAAGGCGGAAGGGTGACTGTTCCTGAAGCACCCCCAAACTATGCGCACAACTAGTGCAAATCCTTCCCAGGGCACACTGCAGCAGATGAATTTGCATACCGTCATGTCATAAAAGCAGTCGGGCACAGTTACAGTAGCTGCAACCCTCATCTCCATATGAAAAGCAACAGGCAGTGCACCGTCCTATGTCTCAATGGGTTCTTAAATTGGAAAATAAAATATAAAAGGCAGCTTGAGATTTAACCCCCTCGCTGCTGAGGGTTTTCTCATCCTCGCACCGAGACCATTTTCCGACGTTAGCGCTCGTCCGAACGTCGTCGTCACGGATTTCTTTTTATTTCTTTTTTCTTTCTTTCTTATCCCCCCTGCGGCACTCACACAAATTATACCTTGGTTTTTGTTTGTTTGTTTGTTTTTTCTTTCAAAAGACTTTGTAGTCTCAAAAAAGCCATTAGTCTTTTTACTGATTTGAACACGTCAAAAGTTGTTTCACCCAAATGGCCCAAAAAGCGTATTTCTCAAGCAAGTGAACCAAAAGCAAATGTGATTTTTTTTCTTTTGTCCCCCGTCTTATAAGCACCATAGACAAATACTTTGTGTTTTGCCACCAATCCACCTGCCCAAAATCTGCACGCAAACCAAAAATGCTCTCTTTCTTCTAGTTTTCGCCGCCTCAATTTAAACGCTTACTATGTGTAGGAAGACTACGGCAGCCCAGCGAGGCCTACCATTTTACAAAGTAGACAAGCTACTGCATGAAATGAGGGAGCAAAGTTTTTTTTGTCTCTCCCCCTCATATCTGACACAATCTGGGGGCCTACTTTACAAAGCAAGTGAAACCGTGTGGGTCCTGCAGCGCCCTGTATTGGTTGTATATGCAAAGCACAGTACAAGGCCAGAAAAAGCAAGGAAGCATGCAGCCAGCGCACAGGAGAAGAGATGAGAAGAGAGCGCTGAGTGAAAGGTAGAAGCGCACCTTAACGGGCACAGGGGTCCAGTGGAGGGAGGGTTGAAATGAAGAAAAGGATGGAAACAGCAAAGGAAGAGACAGCACCAGCAGCACACAAAAAGATCTGACTTTTACCAGAGATGATCAGGGGAAAGCGCAAACGCAGTCCCCCACTACCACAAATTATGCAGTCAAGTTTCCCGCATTTGGGGAAATCGCAGGGGTCAGCACACCCGGAGTGCAATGGATGAGCCTCGCCCCGGGAGAACCACCTTCGTGATCATGGTATCTCCCCTGCCAGGTAAGTATGAGTTGGACTAGGGCTCAGGAGGGCCCCTGCTTGGGCACACCCCCGTCAAGTGAAGGAGGTTGACCGGAGCCATGACAAGTGAACTCTCGGCAGGGGACGGGAAAAGAAAACTGCAGGGAGGCTGCATCTCTTCACGTTGACATGGGAAGGTGGAAGGGTGACTGTTCCTGAAGCACCCCCAAACTATGCGCACAACTAGTGCAAATCCTTCCCAGGGCACACTGCAGCAGATGAATTTGCATACCGTCATGTCATAAAAGCAGTCGGGCACAGTTACAGTAGCTGCAACCCTCATCTCCATATGAAAAGCAACAGGCAGTGCACCGTCCTATGTCTCAATGGGTTCTTAAATTGGAAAATAAAATATAAAAGGCAGCTTGAGATTTAACCCCCTCGCTGCTGAGGGTTTTCTCATCCTCGCACCGAGACCATTTTCCGACGTTAGCGCTCGTCCGAACGTCGTCGTCACGGATTTCTTTTTATTTCTTTTTTCTTTCTTTCTTATCCCCCCTGCGGCACTCACACAAATTATACCTTGGTTTTTGTTTGTTTGTTTGTTTTTTCTTTCAAAAGACTTTGTAGTCTCAAAAAAGCCATTAGTCTTTTTACTGATTTGAACACGTCAAAAGTTGTTTCACCCAAATGGCCCAAAAAGCGTATTTCTCAAGCAAGTGAACCAAAAGCAAATGTGATTTTTTTTCTTTTGTCCCCCGTCTTATAAGCACCATAGACAAATACTTTGTGTTTTGCCACCAATCCACCTGCCCAAAATCTGCACGCAAACCAAAAATGCTCTCTTTCTTCTAGTTTTCGCCGCCTCAATTTAAACGCTTACTATGTGTAGGAAGACTACGGCAGCCCAGCGAGGCCTACCATTTTACAAAGTAGACAAGCTACTGCATGAAATGAGGGAGCAAAGTTTTTTTTGTCTCTCCCCCTCATATCTGACACAATCTGGGGGCCTACTTTACAAAGCAAGTGAAACCGTGTGGGTCCTGCAGCGCCCTGTATTGGTTGTATATGCGAAGCACAGTACAAGGCCGGAAAAAGCAAGGAAGCATGCAGCCAGCGCACAGGAGAAGAGATGAGAAGAGAGCGCTGAGTGAAAGATAGAAGCGCACCTTAACGGGCACAGGGGTCCAGTGGAGGGAGGGTTGAAATGAAGAAAAGGATGGAAACAGCAAAGGAAGAGACAGCACCAGCAGCACACAAAAAGATCTGACTTTTACCAGAGATGATCAGGGGAAAGCGCAAACGCAGTCCCCCACTACCACAAATTATGCAGTCAAGTTTCCCGCATTTGGGGAAATCGCAGGGGTCAGCACACCCGGAGTGCAATGGATGAGCCTCGCCCTGGGAGAACCACCTTCGTGATCATGGTATCTCCCCTGCCAGGTAAGTATGAGTTGGACTAGGGCTCAGGAGGGCCCCTGCTTGGGCACACCCCCGTCAAGTGAAGGAGGTTGACCGGAGCCATGACAAGTGAACTCTCGGCAGGGGACGGGAAAAGAAAACTGCAGGGAGGCTGCATCTCTTCACGTTGACATGGGAAGGCGGAAGGGTGACTGTTCCTGAAGCACCCCCAAACTATGCGCACAACTAGTGCAAATCCTTCCCAGGGCACATTGCAGCAGATGAATTTGCATACCGTCATGTCATAAAAGCAGTCGGGCACAGTTACAGTAGCTGCAACCCTCATCTCCATATGAAAAGCAACAGGCAGTGCACCGTCCTATGTCTCAATGGGTTCTTAAATTGGAAAATAAAATATAAAAGGCAGCTTGAGATTTAACCCCCTCGCTGCTGAGGGTTTTCTCATCCTCGCACCGAGACCATTTTCCGACGTTAGCGCTCGTCCGAACGTCGTCGTCACGGATTTCTTTTTATTTCTTTTTTCTTTCTTTCTTATCCCCCCTGCGGCACTCACACAAATTATACCTTGGTTTTTGTTTGTTTGTTTGTTTTTTCTTTCAAAAGACTTTGTAGTCTCAAAAAAGCCATTAGTCTTTTTACTGATTTGAACACGTCAAAAGTTGTTTCACCCAAATGGCCCAAAAAGCGTATTTCTCAAGCAAGTGAACCAAAAGCAAATGTGATTTTTTTTTTCTTTTGTCCCCCGTCTTATAAGCACCATAGACAAATACTTTGTGTTTTGCCACCAATCCACCTGCCCAAAATCTGCACGCAAACCAAAAATGCTCTCTTTCTTCTAGTTTTCGCCGCCTCAATTTAAACGCTTACTATGTGTAGGAAGACTACGGCAGCCCAGCGAGGCCTACCATTTTACAAAGTAGACAAGCTACTGCATGAAATGAGGGAGCAAAGTTTTTTTTGTCTCTCCCCCTCATATCTGACACAATCTGGGGGCCTACTTTACAAAGCAAGTGAAACCGAGTGGGTCCTGCAGCGCCCTGTATTGGTTGTATATGCGAAGCACAGTACAAGGCCGGAAAAAGCAAGGAAGCATGCAGCCAGCGCACAGGAGAAGAGATGAGAAGAGAGCGCTGAGTGAAAGATAGAAGCGCACCTTAACGGGCACAGGGGTCCAGTGGAGGGAGGGTTGAAATGAAGAAAAGGATGGAAACAGCAAAGGAAGAGACAGCACCAGCAGCACACAAAAAGATCTGACTTTTACCAGAGATGATCAGGGGAAAGCGCGAACGCAGTCCCCCACTACCACAAATTATGCAGTCGAGTTTCCCGCATTTGGGGAAATCGCAGGGATCAGCACACCCGGAGTGCAATGGATGAGCCTCGCCCTGGGAGAACCACCTTCGTGATCATGGTATCTCCCCTGCCAGGTAAGTATGAGTTGGACTAGGGCTCAGGAGGGCCCCTGCTTGGGCACACCCCCGTCAAGTGAAGGAGGTTGACCGGAGCCATGACAAGTGAACTCTCGGCAGGGGACGGGAAAAGAAAACTGCAGGGAGGCTGCATCTCTTCACGTTGACATGGGAAGGCGGAAGGGTGACTGTTCCTGAAGCACCCCCAAACTATGCGCACAACTAGTGCAAATCCTTCCCAGGGCACACTGCAGCAGATGAATTTGCATACCGTCATGTCATAAAAGCAGTCGGGCACAGTTACAGTAGCTGCAACCCTCATCTCCATATGAAAAGCAACAGGCAGTGCACCGTCCTATGTCTCAATGGGTTCTTAAATTGGAAAATAAAATATAAAAGGCAGCTTGAGATTTAACCCCCTCGCTGCTGAGGGTTTTCTCATCCTCGCACCGAGACCATTTTCCGACGTTAGCGCTCGTCCGAACGTCGTCGTCACGGATTTCTTTTTATTTCTTTTTTCTTTCTTTCTTATCCCCCCTGCGGCACTCACACAAATTATACCTTGGTTTTTGTTTGTTTGTTTGTTTTTTCTTTCAAAAGACTTTGTAGTCTCAAAAAAGCCATTAGTCTTTTTACTGATTTGAACACGTCAAAAGTTGTTTCACCCAAATGGCCCAAAAAGCGTATTTCTCAAGCAAGTGAACCAAAAGCAAATGTGATTTTTTTTCTTTTGTCCCCCGTCTTATAAGCACCATAGACAAATACTTTGTGTTTTGCCACCAATCCACCTGCCCAAAATCTGCACGCAAACCAAAAATGCTCTCTTTCTTCTAGTTTTCGCCGCCTCAATTTAAACGCTTACTATGTGTAGGAAGACTACGGCAGCCCAGCGAGGCCTACCATTTTACAAAGTAGACAAGCTACTGCATGAAATGAGGGAGCAAAGTTTTTTTTGTCTCTCCCCCTCATATCTGACACAATCTGGGGGCCTACTTTACAAAGCAAGTGAAACCGTGTGGGTCCTGCAGCGCCCTGTATTGGTTGTATATGCAAAGCACAGTACAAGGCCAGAAAAAGCAAGGAAGCATGCAGCCAGCGCACAGGAGAAGAGATGAGAAGAGAGCGCTGAGTGAAAGATAGAAGCGCACCTTAACGGGCACAGGGGTCCAGTGGAGGGAGGGTTGAAATGAAGAAAAGGATGGAAACAGCAAAGGAAGAGACAGCACCAGCAGCACACAAAAAGATCTGACTTTTACCAGAGATGATCAGGGGAAAGCGCGAACGCAGTCCCCCACTACCACAAATTATGCAGTCGAGTTTCCCGCATTTGGGGAAATCGCAGGGGTCAGCACACCCGGAGTGCAATGGATGAGCCTCGCCCTGGGAGAACCACCTTCGTGATCATGGTATCTCCCCTGCCAGGTAAGTATGAGTTGGACTAGGGCTCAGGAGGGCCCCTGCTTGGGCACACCCCCGTCAAGTGAAGGAGGTTGACCGGAGCCATGACAAGTGAACTCTCGGCAGGGGACGGGAAAAGAAAACTGCAGGGAGGCTGCATCTCTTCACGTTGACATGGGAAGGTGGAAGGGTGACTGTTCCTGAAGCACCCCCAAACTATGCGCACAACTAGTGCAAATCCTTCCCAGGGCACACTGCAGCAGATGAATTTGCATACCGTCATGTCATAAAAGCAGTCGGGCACAGTTACAGTAGCTGCAACCCTCATCTCCATATGAAAAGCAACAGGCAGTGCACCGTCCTATGTCTCAATGGGTTCTTAAATTGGAAAATAAAATATAAAAGGCAGCTTGAGATTTAACCCCCTCGCTGCTGAGGGTTTTCTCATCCTCGCACCGAGACCATTTTCCGACGTTAGCGCTCGTCCGAACGTCGTCGTCACGGATTTCTTTTTATTTATTTTTTCTTTCTTTCTTATCCCCCCTGCGGCACTCACACAAATTATACCTTGGTTTTTGTTTGTTTGTTTGTTTTTTCTTTCAAAAGACTTTGTAGTCTCAAAAAAGCCATTAGTCTTTTTACTGATTTGAACACGTCAAAAGTTGTTTCACCCAAATGGCCCAAAAAGCGTATTTCTCAAGCAAGTGAACCAAAAGCAAATGTGATTTTTTTTTCTTTTGTCCCCCGTCTTATAAGCACCATAGACAAATACTTTGTGTTTTGCCACCAATCCACCTGCCCAAAATCTGCACGCAAACCAAAAATGCTCTCTTTCTTCTAGTTTTCGCCGCCTCAATTTAAACGCTTACTATGTGTAGGAAGACTACGGCAGCCCAGCGAGGCCTACCATTTTACAAAGTAGACAAGCTACTGCATGAAATGAGGGAGCAAAGTTTTTTTTGTCTCTCCCCCTCATATCTGACACAATCTGGGGGCCTACTTTACAAAGCAAGTGAAACCGAGTGGGTCCTGCAGCGCCCTGTATTGGTTGTATATGCGAAGCACAGTACAAGGCCGGAAAAAGCAAGGAAGCATGCAGCCAGCGCACAGGAGAAGAGATGAGAAGAGAGCGCTGAGTGAAAGATAGAAGCGCACCTTAACGGGCACAGGGGTCCAGTGGAGGGAGGGTTGAAATGAAGAAAAGGATGGAAACAGCAAAGGAAGAGACAGCACCAGCAGCACACAAAAAGATCTGACTTTTACCAGAGATGATCAGGGGAAAGCGCGAACGCAGTCCCCCACTACCACAAATTATGCAGTCGAGTTTCCCACATTTGGGGAAATCGCAGGGGTCAGCACACCCGGAGTGCAATGGATGAGCTTCACCCTGGGAGAACCACCTTCGTGATCATGGTATCTCCCCTGCCAGGTAAGTATGAGTTGGACTAGGGCTCAGGAGGGCCCCTGCTTGGGCACACCCCCGTCAAGTGAAGGAGGTTGACCGGAGCCATGACAAGTGAACTCTCGGCAGGGGACGGGAAAAGAAAACTGCAGGGAGGCTGCATCTCTTCGCGTTGACATGGGAAGGCGGAAGGGTGACTGTTCCTGAAGCACCCCCAAACTATGCGTACAACTAGTGCAAATCCTTCCCAGGGCACACTGCAGCAGATGAATTTGCATACCGTCATGTCATAAAAGCAGTCGGGCACAGTTACAGTAGCTGCAACCCTCATCTCCATATGAAAAGCAACAGGCAGTGCACCGTCCTATGTCTCAATGGGTTCTTAAATTGGAAAATAAAATATAAAAGGCAGCTTGAGATTTAACCCCCTCGCTGCTGAGGGTTTTCTCATCCTCGCACCGAGACCATTTTCCGACGTTAGCGCTCGTCCGAACGTCGTCGTCACGGATTTCTTTTTATTTCTTTTTTCTTTCTTTCTTATCCCCCCTGCGGCACTCACACAAATTATACCTTGGTTTTTGTTTGTTTGTTTGTTTTTTCTTTCAAAAGACTTTGTAGTCTCAAAAAAGCCATTAGTCTTTTTACTGATTTGAACACGTCAAAAGTTGTTTCACCCAAATGGCCCAAAAAGCGTATTTCTCAAGCAAGTGAACCAAAAGCAAATGTGATTTTTTTTCTTTTGTCCCCCGTCTTATAAGCACCATAGACAAATACTTTGTGTTTTGCCACCAATCCACCTGCCCAAAATCTGCACGCAAACCAAAAATGCTCTCTTTCTTCTAGTTTTCGCCGCCTCAATTTAAACGCTTACTATGTGTAGGAAGACTACGGCAGCCCAGCGAGGCCTACCATTTTACAAAGTAGACAAGCTACTGCATGAAATGAGGGAGCAAAGTTTTTTTTGTCTCTCCCCCTCATATCTGACACAATCTGGGGGCCTACTTTACAAAGCAAGTGAAACCGTGTGGGTCCTGCAGCGCCCTGTATTGGTTGTATATGCGAAGCACAGTACAAGGCCGGAAAAAGCAAGGAAGCATGCAGCCAGCGCACAGGAGAAGAGATGAGAAGAGAGCGCTGAGTGAAAGATAGAAGCGCACCTTAACGGGCACAGGGGTCCAGTGGAGGGAGGGTTGAAATGAAGAAAAGGATGGAAACAGCAAAGGAAGAGACAGCACCAGCAGCACACAAAAAGATCTGACTTTTACCAGAGATGATCAGGGGAAAGCGCGAACGCAGTCCCCCACTACCACAAATTATGCAGTCGAGTTTCCCGCATTTGGGGAAATCGCAGGGGTCAGCACACCCGGAGTGCAATGGATGAGCCTCACCCTGGGAGAACCACCTTCGTGATCATGGTATCTCCCCTGCCAGGTAAGTATGAGTTGGACTAGGGCTCAGGAGGGCCCCTGCTTGGGCACACCCCCGTCAAGTGAAGGAGGTTGACCGGAGCCATGACAAGTGAACTCTCGGCAGGGGACGGGAAAAGAAAACTGCAGGGAGGCTGCATCTCTTCACGTTGACATGGGAAGGCGGAAGGGTGACTGTTCCTGAAGCACCCCCAAACTATGCGCACAACTAGTGCAAATCCTTCCCAGGGCACATTGCAGCAGATGAATTTGCATACCGTCATGTCATAAAAGCAGTCGGGCACAGTTACAGTAGCTGCAACCCTCATCTCCATATGAAAAGCAACAGGCAGTGCACCGTCCTATGTCTCAATGGGTTCTTAAATTGGAAAATAAAATATAAAAGGCAGCTTGAGATTTAACCCCCTCGCTGCTGAGGGTTTTCTCATCCTCGCACCGAGACCATTTTCCGACGTTAGCGCTCGTCCGAACGTCGTCGTCACGGATTTCTTTTTATTTCTTTTTTCTTTCTTTCTTATCCCCCCTGCGGCACTCACACAAATTATACCTTGGTTTTTGTTTGTTTGTTTGTTTTTTCTTTCAAAAGACTTTGTAGTCTCAAAAAAGCCATTAGTCTTTTTACTGATTTGAACACGTCAAAAGTTGTTTCACCCAAATGGCCCAAAAAGCGTATTTCTCAAGCAAGTGAACCAAAAGCAAATGTGATTTTTTTTTCTTTTGTCCCCCGTCTTATAAGCACCATAGACAAATACTTTGTGTTTTGCCACCAATCCACCTGCCCAAAATCTGCACGCAAACCAAAAATGCTCTCTTTCTTCTAGTTTTCGCCGCCTCAATTTAAACGCTTACTATGTGTAGGAAGACTACGGCAGCCCAGCGAGGCCTACCATTTTACAAAGTAGACAAGCTACTGCATGAAATGAGGGAGCAAAGTTTTTTTTGTCTCTCCCCCTCATATCTGACACAATCTGGGGGCCTACTTTACAAAGCAAGTGAAACCGAGTGGGTCCTGCAGCGCCCTGTATTGGTTGTATATGCGAAGCACAGTACAAGGCCGGAAAAAGCAAGGAAGCATGCAGCCAGCGCACAGGAGAAGAGATGAGAAGAGAGCGCTGAGTGAAAGATAGAAGCGCACCTTAACGGGCACAGGGGTCCAGTGGAGGGAGGGTTGAAATGAAGAAAAGGATGGAAACAGCAAAGGAAGAGACAGCACCAGCAGCACACAAAAAGATCTGACTTTTACCAGAGATGATCAGGGGAAAGCGCGAACGCAGTCCCCCACTACCACAAATTATGCAGTCGAGTTTCCCACATTTGGGGAAATCGCAGGGGTCAGCACACCCGGAGTGCAATGGATGAGCCTCACCCTGGGAGAACCACCTTCGTGATCATGGTATCTCCCCTGCCAGGTAAGTATGAGTTGGACTAGGGCTCAGGAGGGCCCCTGCTTGGGCACACCCCCGTCAAGTGAAGGAGGTTGACCGGAGCCATGACAAGTGAACTCTCGGCAGGGGACGGGAAAAGAAAACTGCAGGGAGGCTGCATCTCTTCACGTTGACATGGGAAGGCGGAAGGGTGACTGTTCCTGAAGCACCCCCAAACTATGCGCACAACTAGTGCAAATCCTTCCCAGGGCACACTGCAGCAGATGAATTTGCATACCGTCATGTCATAAAAGCAGTCGGGCACAGTTACAGTAGCTGCAACCCTCATCTCCATATGAAAAGCAACAGGCAGTGCACCGTCCTATGTCTCAATGGGTTCTTAAATTGGAAAATAAAATATAAAAGGCAGCTTGAGATTTAACCCCCTCGCTGCTGAGGGTTTTCTCATCCTCGCACCGAGACCATTTTCCGACGTTAGCGCTCGTCCGAACGTCGTCGTCACGGATTTCTTTTTATTTCTTTTTTCTTTCTTTCTTATCCCCCCTGCGGCACTCACACAAATTATACCTTGGTTTTTGTTTGTTTGTTTGTTTTTTCTTTCAAAAGACTTTGTAGTCTCAAAAAAGCCATTAGTCTTTTTACTGATTTGAACACGTCAAAAGTTGTTTCACCCAAATGGCCCAAAAAGCGTATTTCTCAAGCAAGTGAACCAAAAGCAAATGTGATTTTTTTTCTTTTGTCCCCCGTCTTATAAGCACCATAGACAAATACTTTGTGTTTTGCCACCAATCCACCTGCCCAAAATCTGCACGCAAACCAAAAATGCTCTCTTTCTTCTAGTTTTCGCCGCCTCAATTTAAACGCTTACTATGTGTAGGAAGACTACGGCAGCCCAGCGAGGCCTACCATTTTACAAAGTAGACAAGCTACTGCATGAAATGAGGGAGCAAAGTTTTTTTTGTCTCTCCCCCTCATATCTGACACAATCTGGGGGCCTACTTTACAAAGCAAGTGAAACCGTGTGGGTCCTGCAGCGCCCTGTATTGGTTGTATATGCAAAGCACAGTACAAGGCCAGAAAAAGCAAGGAAGCATGCAGCCAGCGCACAGGAGAAGAGATGAGAAGAGAGCGCTGAGTGAAAGATAGAAGCGCACCTTAACGGGCACAGGGGTCCAGTGGAGGGAGGGTTGAAATGAAGAAAAGGATGGAAACAGCAAAGGAAGAGACAGCACCAGCAGCACACAAAAAGATCTGACTTTTACCAGAGATGATCAGGGGAAAGCGCGAACGCAGTCCCCCACTACCACAAATTATGCAGTCGAGTTTCCCGCATTTGGGGAAATCGCAGGGGTCAGCACACCCGGAGTGCAATGGATGAGCCTCGCCCTGGGAGAACCACCTTCGTGATCATGGTATCTCCCCTGCCAGGTAAGTATGAGTTGGACTAGGGCTCAGGAGGGCCCCTGCTTGGGCACACCCCCGTCAAGTGAAGGAGGTTGACCGGAGCCATGACAAGTGAACTCTCGGCAGGGGACGGGAAAAGAAAACTGCAGGGAGGCTGCATCTCTTCACGTTGACATGGGAAGGTGGAAGGGTGACTGTTCCTGAAGCACCCCCAAACTATGCGCACAACTAGTGCAAATCCTTCCCAGGGCACACTGCAGCAGATGAATTTGCATACCGTCATGTCATAAAAGCAGTCGGGCACAGTTACAGTAGCTGCAACCCTCATCTCCATATGAAAAGCAACAGGCAGTGCACCGTCCTATGTCTCAATGGGTTCTTAAATTGGAAAATAAAATATAAAAGGCAGCTTGAGATTTAACCCCCTCGCTGCTGAGGGTTTTCTCATCCTCGCACCGAGACCATTTTCCGACGTTAGCGCTCGTCCGAACGTCGTCGTCACGGATTTCTTTTTATTTATTTTTTCTTTCTTTCTTATCCCCCCTGCGGCACTCACACAAATTATACCTTGGTTTTTGTTTGTTTGTTTGTTTTTTCTTTCAAAAGACTTTGTAGTCTCAAAAAAGCCATTAGTCTTTTTACTGATTTGAACACGTCAAAAGTTGTTTCACCCAAATGGCCCAAAAAGCGTATTTCTCAAGCAAGTGAACCAAAAGCAAATGTGATTTTTTTTTCTTTTGTCCCCCGTCTTATAAGCACCATAGACAAATACTTTGTGTTTTGCCACCAATCCACCTGCCCAAAATCTGCACGCAAACCAAAAATGCTCTCTTTCTTCTAGTTTTCGCCGCCTCAATTTAAACGCTTACTATGTGTAGGAAGACTACGGCAGCCCAGCGAGGCCTACCATTTTACAAAGTAGACAAGCTACTGCATGAAATGAGGGAGCAAAGTTTTTTTTGTCTCTCCCCCTCATATCTGACACAATCTGGGGGCCTACTTTACAAAGCAAGTGAAACCGAGTGGGTCCTGCAGCGCCCTGTATTGGTTGTATATGCGAAGCACAGTACAAGGCCGGAAAAAGCAAGGAAGCATGCAGCCAGCGCACAGGAGAAGAGATGAGAAGAGAGCGCTGAGTGAAAGATAGAAGCGCACCTTAACGGGCACAGGGGTCCAGTGGAGGGAGGGTTGAAATGAAGAAAAGGATGGAAACAGCAAAGGAAGAGACAGCACCAGCAGCACACAAAAAGATCTGACTTTTACCAGAGATGATCAGGGGAAAGCGCGAACGCAGTCCCCCACTACCACAAATTATGCAGTCGAGTTTCCCACATTTGGGGAAATCGCAGGGGTCAGCACACCCGGAGTGCAATGGATGAGCCTCACCCTGGGAGAACCACCTTCGTGATCATGGTATCTCCCCTGCCAGGTAAGTATGAGTTGGACTAGGGCTCAGGAGGGCCCCTGCTTGGGCACACCCCCGTCAAGTGAAGGAGGTTGACCGGAGCCATGACAAGTGAACTCTCGGCAGGGGACGGGAAAAGAAAACTGCAGGGAGGCTGCATCTCTTCACGTTGACATGGGAAGGCGGAAGGGTGACTGTTCCTGAAGCACCCCCAAACTATGCGCACAACTAGTGCAAATCCTTCCCAGGGCACACTGCAGCAGATGAATTTGCATACCGTCATGTCATAAAAGCAGTCGGGCACAGTTACAGTAGCTGCAACCCTCATCTCCATATGAAAAGCAACAGGCAGTGCACCGTCCTATGTCTCAATGGGTTCTTAAATTGGAAAATAAAATATAAAAGGCAGCTTGAGATTTAACCCCCTCGCTGCTGAGGGTTTTCTCATCCTCGCACCGAGACCATTTTCCGACGTTAGCGCTCGTCCGAACGTCGTCGTCACGGATTTCTTTTTATTTCTTTTTTCTTTCTTTCTTATCCCCCCTGCGGCACTCACACAAATTATACCTTGGTTTTTGTTTGTTTGTTTTTTCTTTCAAAAGACTTTGTAGTCTCAAAAAAGCCATTAGTCTTTTTACTGATTTGAACACGTCAAAAGTTGTTTCACCCAAATGGCCCAAAAAGCGTATTTCTCAAGCAAGTGAACCAAAAGCAAATGTGATTTTTTTTCTTTTGTCCCCCGTCTTATAAGCACCATAGACAAATACTTCGTGTTTTGCCACCAATCCACCTGCCCAAAATCTGCACGCAAACCAAAAATGCTCTCTTTCTTCTAGTTTTCGCCGCCTCAATTTAAACGCTTACTATGTGTAGGAAGACTACGGCAGCCCAGCGAGGCCTACCATTTTACAAAGTAGACAAGCTACTGCATGAAATGAGGGAGCAAAGTTTTTTTTGTCTCTCCCCCTCATATCTGACACAATCTGGGGGCCTACTTTACAAAGCAAGTGAAACCGTGTGGGTCCTGCAGCGCCCTGTATTGGTTGTATATGCGAAGCACAGTACAAGGCCGGAAAAAGCAAGGAAGCATGCAGCCAGCGCACAGGAGAAGAGATGAGAAGAGAGCGCTGAGTGAAAGATAGAAGCGCACCTTAACGGGCACAGGGGTCCAGTGGAGGGAGGGTTGAAATGAAGAAAAGGATGGAAACAGCAAAGGAAGAGACAGCACCAGCAGCACACAAAAAGATCTGACTTTTACCAGAGATGATCAGGGGAAAGCACGAACGCAGTCCCCCACTACCACAAATTATGCAGTCGAGTTTCCCGCATTTGGGGAAATCGCAGGAGTCAGCACACCCGGAGTGCAATGGATGAGCCTCGCCCTGGGAGAACCACCTTCGTGATCATGGTATCTCCCCTGCCAGGTAAGTATGAGTTGGACTAGGGCTCAGGAGGGCCCCTGCTTGGGCACACCCCCGTCAAGTGAAGGAGGTTGACCGGAGCCATGACAAGTGAACTCTCGGCAGGGGACGGGAAAAGAAAACTGCAGGGAGGCTGCATCTCTTCGCGTTGACATGGGAAGGCGGAAGGGTGACTGTTCCTGAAGCACCCCCAAACTATGCGCACAACTAGTGCAAATCCTTCCCAGGGCACACTGCAGCAGATGAATTTGCATACCGTCATGTCATAAAAGCAGTCGGGCACAGTTACAGTAGCTGCAACCCTCATCTCCATATGAAAAGCAACAGGCAGTGCACCGTCCTATGTCTCAATGGGTTCTTAAATTGGAAAATAAAATATAAAAGGCAGCTTGAGATTTAACCCCCTCGCTGCTGAGGGTTTTCTCATCCTCGCACCGAGACCATTTTCCGACGTTAGCGCTCGTCCGAACGTCGTCGTCACGGATTTCTTTTTATTTCTTTTTTCTTTCTTTCTTATCCCCCCTGCGGCACTCACACAAATTATACCTTGGTTTTTGTTTGTTTGTTTGTTTTTTCTTTCAAAAGACTTTGTAGTCTCAAAAAAGCCATTAGTCTTTTTACTGATTTGAACACGTCAAAAGTTGTTTCACCCAAATGGCCCAAAAAGCGTATTTCTCAAGCAAGTGAACCAAAAGCAAATGTGATTTTTTTTCTTTTGTCCCCCGTCTTATAAGCACCATAGACAAATACTTTGTGTTTTGCCACCAATCCACCTGCCCAAAATCTGCACGCAAACCAAAAATGCTCTCTTTCTTCTAGTTTTCGCCGCCTCAATTTAAACGCTTACTATGTGTAGGAAGACTACGGCAGCCCAGCGAGGCCTACCATTTTACAAAGTAGACAAGCTACTGCATGAAATGAGGGAGCAAAGTTTTTTTTGTCTCTCCCCCTCATATCTGACACAATCTGGGGGCCTACTTTACAAAGCAAGTGAAACCGTGTGGGTCCTGCAGCGCCCTGTATTGGTTGTATATGCAAAGCACAGTACAAGGCCAGAAAAAGCAAGGAAGCATGCAGCCAGCGCACAGGAGAAGAGATGAGAAGAGAGCGCTGAGTGAAAGATAGAAGCGCACCTTAACGGGCACAGGGGTCCAGTGGAGGGAGGGTTGAAATGAAGAAAAGGATGGAAACAGCAAAGGAAGAGACAGCACCAGCAGCACACAAAAAGATCTGACTTTTACCAGAGATGATCAGGGGAAAGCGCGAACGCAGTCCCCCACTACCACAAATTATGCAGTCGAGTTTCCCGCATTTGGGGAAATCGCAGGGGTCAGCACACCCGGAGTGCAATGGATGAGCCTCGCCCTGGGAGAACCACCTTCGTGATCATGGTATCTCCCCTGCCAGGTAAGTATGAGTTGGACTAGGGCTCAGGAGGGCCCCTGCTTGGGCACACCCCCGTCAAGTGAAGGAGGTTGACCGGAGCCATGACAAGTGAACTCTCGGCAGGGGACGGGAAAAGAAAACTGCAGGGAGGCTGCATCTCTTCACGTTGACATGGGAAGGTGGAAGGGTGACTGTTCCTGAAGCACCCCCAAACTATGCGCACAACTAGTGCAAATCCTTCCCAGGGCACACTGCAGCAGATGAATTTGCATACCGTCATGTCATAAAAGCAGTCGGGCACAGTTACAGTAGCTGCAACCCTCATCTCCATATGAAAAGCAACAGGCAGTGCACCGTCCTATGTCTCAATGGGTTCTTAAATTGGAAAATAAAATATAAAAGGCAGCTTGAGATTTAACCCCCTCGCTGCTGAGGGTTTTCTCATCCTCGCACCGAGACCATTTTCCGACGTTAGCGCTCGTCCGAACATCGTCGTCACGGATTTCTTTTTATTTATTTTTTCTTTCTTTCTTATCCCCCCTGCGGCACTCACACAAATTATACCTTGGTTTTTGTTTGTTTGTTTGTTTTTTCTTTCAAAAGACTTTGTAGTCTCAAAAAAGCCATTAGTCTTTTTACTGATTTGAACACGTCAAAAGTTGTTTCACCCAAATGGCCCAAAAAGCGTATTTCTCAAGCAAGTGAACCAAAAGCAAATGTGATTTTTTTTTCTTTTGTCCCCCGTCTTATAAGCACCATAGACAAATACTTTGTGTTTTGCCACCAATCCACCTGCCCAAAATCTGCACGCAAACCAAAAATGCTCTCTTTCTTCTAGTTTTCGCCGCCTCAATTTAAACGCTTACTATGTGTAGGAAGACTACGGCAGCCCAGCGAGGCCTACCATTTTACAAAGTAGACAAGCTACTGCATGAAATGAGGGAGCAAAGTTTTTTTTGTCTCTCCCCCTCATATCTGACACAATCTGGGGGCCTACTTTACAAAGCAAGTGAAACCGAGTGGGTCCTGCAGCGCCCTGTATTGGTTGTATATGCGAAGCACAGTACAAGGCCGGAAAAAGCAAGGAAGCATGCAGCCAGCGCACAGGAGAAGAGATGAGAAGAGAGCGCTGAGTGAAAGATAGAAGCGCACCTTAACGGGCACAGGGGTCCAGTGGAGGGAGGGTTGAAATGAAGAAAAGGATGGAAACAGCAAAGAAAGAGACAGCACCAGCAGCACACAAAAAGATCTGACTTTTACCAGAGATGATCAGGGGAAAGCGCAAACGCAGTCCCCCACTACCACAAATTATGCAGTCGAGTTTCCCACATTTGGGGAAATCGCAGGGGTCAGCACACCCGGAGTGCAATGGATGAGCCTCACCCTGGGAGAACCACCTTCGTGATCATGGTATCTCCCCTGCCAGGTAAGTATGAGTTGGACTAGGGCTCAGGAGGGCCCCTGCTTGGGCACACCCCCGTCAAGTGAAGGAGGTTGACCGGAGCCATGACAAGTGAACTCTCGGCAGGGGACGGGAAAAGAAAACTGCAGGGAGGCTGCATCTCTTCGCGTTGACATGGGAAGGCGGAAGGGTGACTGTTCCTGAAGCACCCCCAAACTATGCGCACAACTAGTGCAAATCCTTCCCAGGGCACACTGCAGCAGATGAATTTGCATACCGTCATGTCATAAAAGCAGTCGGGCACAGTTACAGTAGCTGCAACCCTCATCTCCATATGAAAAGCAACAGGCAGTGCACCGTCCTATGTCTCAATGGGTTCTTAAATTGGAAAATAAAATATAAAAGGCAGCTTGAGATTTAACCCCCTCGCTGCTGAGGGTTTTCTCATCCTCGCACCGAGACCATTTTCCGACGTTAGCGCTCGTCCGAACGTCGTCGTCACGGATTTCTTTTTATTTCTTTTTTCTTTCTTTCTTATCCCCCCTGCGGCACTCACACAAATTATACCTTGGTTTTTGTTTGTTTGTTTGTTTTTTCTTTCAAAAGACTTTGTAGTCTCAAAAAAGCCATTAGTCTTTTTACTGATTTGAACACGTCAAAAGTTGTTTCACCCAAATGGCCCAAAAAGCGTATTTCTCAAGCAAGTGAACCAAAAGCAAATGTGATTTTTTTTCTTTTGTCCCCCGTCTTATAAGCACCATAGACAAATACTTTGTGTTTTGCCACCAATCCACCTGCCCAAAATCTGCACGCAAACCAAAAATGCTCTCTTTCTTCTAGTTTTCGCCGCCTCAATTTAAACGCTTACTATGTGTAGGAAGACTACGGCAGCCCAGCGAGGCCTACCATTTTACAAAGTAGACAAGCTACTGCATGAAATGAGGGAGCAAAGTTTTTTTTGTCTCTCCCCCTCATATCTGACACAATCTGGGGGCCTACTTTACAAAGCAAGTGAAACCGTGTGGGTCCTGCAGCGCCCTGTATTGGTTGTATATGCAAAGCACAGTACAAGGCCAGAAAAAGCAAGGAAGCATGCAGCCAGCGCACAGGAGAAGAGATGAGAAGAGAGCGCTGAGTGAAAGGTAGAAGCGCACCTTAACGGGCACAGGGGTCCAGTGGAGGGAGGGTTGAAATGAAGAAAAGGATGGAAACAGCAAAGGAAGAGACAGCACCAGCAGCACACAAAAAGATCTGACTTTTACCAGAGATGATCAGGGGAAAGCGCAAACGCAGTCCCCCACTACCACAAATTATGCAGTCAAGTTTCCCGCATTTGGGGAAATCGCAGGGGTCAGCACACCCGGAGTGCAATGGATGAGCCTCGCCCCGGGAGAACCACCTTCGTGATCATGGTATCTCCCCTGCCAGGTAAGTATGAGTTGGACTAGGGCTCAGGAGGGCCCCTGCTTGGGCACACCCCCGTCAAGTGAAGGAGGTTGACCGGAGCCATGACAAGTGAACTCTCGGCAGGGGACGGGAAAAGAAAACTGCAGGGAGGCTGCATCTCTTCACGTTGACATGGGAAGGTGGAAGGGTGACTGTTCCTGAAGCACCCCCAAACTATGCGCACAACTAGTGCAAATCCTTCCCAGGGCACACTGCAGCAGATGAATTTGCATACCGTCATGTCATAAAAGCAGTCGGGCACAGTTACAGTAGCTGCAACCCTCATCTCCATATGAAAAGCAACAGGCAGTGCACCGTCCTATGTCTCAATGGGTTCTTAAATTGGAAAATAAAATATAAAAGGCAGCTTGAGATTTAACCCCCTCGCTGCTGAGGGTTTTCTCATCCTCGCACCGAGACCATTTTCCGACGTTAGCGCTCGTCCGAACGTCGTCGTCACGGATTTCTTTTTATTTCTTTTTTCTTTCTTTCTTATCCCCCCTGCGGCACTCACACAAATTATACCTTGGTTTTTGTTTGTTTGTTTGTTTTTTCTTTCAAAAGACTTTGTAGTCTCAAAAAAGCCATTAGTCTTTTTACTGATTTGAACACGTCAAAAGTTGTTTCACCCAAATGGCCCAAAAAGCGTATTTCTCAAGCAAGTGAACCAAAAGCAAATGTGATTTTTTTTCTTTTGTCCCCCGTCTTATAAGCACCATAGACAAATACTTTGTGTTTTGCCACCAATCCACCTGCCCAAAATCTGCACGCAAACCAAAAATGCTCTCTTTCTTCTAGTTTTCGCCGCCTCAATTTAAACGCTTACTATGTGTAGGAAGACTACGGCAGCCCAGCGAGGCCTACCATTTTACAAAGTAGACAAGCTACTGCATGAAATGAGGGAGCAAAGTTTTTTTTGTCTCTCCCCCTCATATCTGACACAATCTGGGGGCCTACTTTACAAAGCAAGTGAAACCGAGTGGGTCCTGCAGCGCCCTGTATTGGTTGTATATGCGAAGCACAGTACAAGGCCGGAAAAAGCAAGGAAGCATGCAGCCAGCGCACAGGAGAAGAGATGAGAAGAGAGCGCTGAGTGAAAGATAGAAGCGCACCTTAACGGGCACAGGGGTCCAGTGGAGGGAGGGTTGAAATGAAGAAAAGGATGGAAACAGCAAAGGAAGAGACAGCACCAGCAGCACACAAAAAGATCTGACTTTTACCAGAGATGATCAGGGGAAAGCGCGAACGCAGTCCCCCACTACCACAAATTATGCAGTCGAGTTTCCCACATTTGGGGAAATCGCAGGGGTCAGCACACCCGGAGTGCAATGGATGAGCCTCACCCTGGGAGAACCACCTTCGTGATCATGGTATCTCCCCTGCCAGGTAAGTATGAGTTGGACTAGGGCTCAGGAGGGCCCCTGCTTGGGCACACCCCCGTCAAGTGAAGGAGGTTGACCGGAGCCATGACAAGTGAACTCTCGGCAGGGGACGGGAAAAGAAAACTGCAGGGAGGCTGCATCTCTTCACGTTGACAAGGGAAGGCGGAAGGGTGACTGTTCCTGAAGCACCCCCAAACTATGCGCACAACTAGTGCAAATCCTTCCCAGGGCACACTGCAGCAGATGAATTTGCATACCGTCATGTCATAAAAGCAGTCGGGCACAGTTACAGTAGCTGCAACCCTCATCTCCATATGAAAAGCAACAGGCAGTGCACCGTCCTATGTCTCAATGGGTTCTTAAATTGGAAAATAAAATATAAAAGGCAGCTTGAGATTTAACCCCCTCGCTGCTGAGGGTTTTCTCATCCTCGCACCGAGACCATTTTCCGACGTTAGCGCTCGTCCGAACGTCGTCGTCACGGATTTCTTTTTATTTCTTTTTTCTTTCTTTCTTATCCCCCCTGCGGCACTCACACAAATTATACCTTGGTTTTTGTTTGTTTGTTTGTTTGTTTTTTCTTTCAAAAGACTTTGTAGTCTCAAAAAAGCCATTAGTCTTTTTACTGATTTGAACACGTCAAAAGTTGTTTCACCCAAATGGCCCAAAAAGCGTATTTCTCAAGCAAGTGAACCAAAAGCAAATGTGATTTTTTTTCTTTTGTCCCCCGTCTTATAAGCACCATAGACAAATACTTTGTGTTTTGCCACCAATCCACCTGCCCAAAATCTGCACGCAAACCAAAAATGCTCTCTTTCTTCTAGTTTTCGCCGCCTCAATTTAAACGCTTACTATGTGTAGGAAGACTACGGCAGCCCAGCGAGGCCTACCATTTTACAAAGTAGACAAGCTACTGCATGAAATGAGGGAGCAAAGTTTTTTTTGTCTCTCCCCCTCATATCTGACACAATCTGGGGGCCTACTTTACAAAGCAAGTGAAACCGTGTGGGTCCTGCAGCGCCCTGTATTGGTTGTATATGCAAAGCACAGTACAAGGCCAGAAAAAGCAAGGAAGCATGCAGCCAGCGCACAGGAGAAGAGATGAGAAGAGAGCGCTGAGTGAAAGATAGAAGCGCACCTTAACGGGCACAGGGGTCCAGTGGAGGGAGGGTTGAAATGAAGAAAAGGATGGAAACAGCAAAGGAAGAGACAGCACCAGCAGCACACAAAAAGATCTGACTTTTACCAGAGATGATCAGGGGAAAGCGCGAACGCAGTCCCCCACTACCACAAATTATGCAGTCGAGTTTCCCGCATTTGGGGAAATCGCAGGGGTCAGCACACCCGGAGTGCAATGGATGAGCCTCGCCCTGGGAGAACCACCTTTGTGATCATGGTATCTCCCCTGCCAGGTAAGTATGAGTTGGACTAGGGCTCAGGAGGGCCCCTGCTTGGGCACACCCCCGTCAAGTGAAGGAGGTTGACCGGAGCCATGACAAGTGAACTCTCGGCAGGGGACGGGAAAAGAAAACTGCAGGGAGGCTGCATCTCTTCACGTTGACATGGGAAGGCGGAAGGGTGACTGTTCCTGAAGCACCCCCAAACTATGCGCACAACTAGTGCAAATCCTTCCCAGGGCACACTGCAGCAGATGAATTTGCATACCGTCATGTCATAAAAGCAGTCGGGCACAGTTACAGTAGCTGCAACCCTCATCTCCATATGAAAAGCAACAGGCAGTGCACCGTCCTATGTCTCAATGGGTTCTTAAATTGGAAAATAAAATATAAAAGGCAGCTTGAGATTTAACCCCCTCGCTGCTGAGGGTTTTCTCATCCTCGCACCGAGACCATTTTCCGACGTTAGCGCTCGTCCGAACGTCGTCGTCACGGATTTCTTTTTATTTCTTTTTTCTTTCTTTCTTATCCCCCCTGCGGCACTCACACAAATTATACCTTGGTTTTTGTTTTTTTGTTTTTTCTTTCAAAAGACTTTGTAGTCTCAAAAAAGCCATTAGTCTTTTTACTGATTTGAACACGTCAAAAGTTGTTTCACCCAAATGGCCCAAAAAGCGTATTTCTCAAGCAAGTGAACCAAAAGCAAATGTGATTTTTTTTCTTTTGTCCCCCGTCTTATAAGCACCATAGACAAATACTTCGTGTTTTGCCACCAATCCACCTGCCCAAAATCTGCACGCAAACCAAAAATGCTCTCTTTCTTCTAGTTTTCGCCGCCTCAATTTAAACGCTTACTATGTGTAGGAAGACTACGGCAGCCCAGCGAGGCCTACCATTTTACAAAGTAGACAAGCTACTGCATGAAATGAGGGAGCAAAGTTTTTTTTGTCTCTCCCCCTCATATCTGACACAATCTGGGGGCCTACTTTACAAAGCAAGTGAAACCGTGTGGGTCCTGCAGCGCCCTGTATTGGTTGTATATGCGAAGCACAGTACAAGGCCGGAAAAAGCAAGGAAGCATGCAGCCAGCGCACAGGAGAAGAGATGAGAAGAGAGCGCTGAGTGAAAGATAGAAGCGCACCTTAACGGGCACAGGGGTCCAGTGGAGGGAGGGTTGAAATGAAGAAAAGGATGGAAACAGCAAAGGAAGAGACAGCACCAGCAGCACACAAAAAGATCTGACTTTTACCAGAGATGATCAGGGGAAAGCGCGAACGCAGTCCCCCACTACCACAAATTATGCAGTCGAGTTTCCCGCATTTGGGGAAATCGCAGGGGTCAGCACACCCGGAGTGCAATGGATGAGCCTCGCCCTGGGAGAACCACCTTCGTGATCATGGTATCTCCCCTGCCAGGTAAGTATGAGTTGGACTAGGGCTCAGGAGGGCCCCTGCTTGGGCACACCCCCGTCAAGTGAAGGAGGTTGACCGGAGCCATGACAAGTGAACTCTCGGCAGGGGACGGGAAAAGAAAACTGCAGGGAGGCTGCATCTCTTCGCGTTGACATGGGAAGGCGGAAGGGTGACTGTTCCTGAAGCACCCCCAAACTATGCGCACAACTAGTGCAAATCCTTCCCAGGGCACACTGCAGCAGATGAATTTGCATACCGTCATGTCATAAAAGCAGTCGGGCACAGTTACAGTAGCTGCAACCCTCATCTCCATATGAAAAGCAACAGGCAGTGCACCGTCCTATGTCTCAATGGGTTCTTAAATTGGAAAATAGAATATAAAAGGCAGCTTGAGATTTAACCCCCTCGCTGCTGAGGGTTTTCTCATCCTCGCACCGAGACCATTTTCCGACGTTAGCGCTCGTCCGAACGTCGTCGTCACGGATTTCTTTTTATTTCTTTTTTCTTTCTTTCTTATCCCCCCTGCGGCACTCACACAAATTATACCTTGGTTTTTGTTTGTTTTTTTTTTCTTTCAAAAGACTTTGTAGTCTCAAAAAAGCCATTAGTCTTTTTACTGATTTGAACACGTCAAAAGTTGTTTCACCCAAATGGCCCAAAAAGCGTATTTCTCAAGCAAGTGAACCAAAAGCAAATGTGATTTTTTTTTCTTTTGTCCCCCGTCTTATAAGCACCATAGACAAATACTTTGTGTTTTGCCACCAATCCACCTGCCCAAAATCTGCACGCAAACCAAAAATGCTCTCTTTCTTCTAGTTTTCGCCGCCTCAATTTAAACGCTTACTATGTGTAGGAAGACTACGGCAGCCCAGCGAGGCCTACCATTTTACAAAGTAGACAAGCTACTGCATGAAATGAGGGAGCAAAGTTTTTTTTGTCTCTCCCCCTCATATCTGACACAATCTGGGGGCCTACTTTACAAAGCAAGTGAAACCGAGTGGGTCCTGCAGCGCCCTGTATTGGTTGTATATGCGAAGCACAGTACAAGGCCGGAAAAAGCAAGGAAGCATGCAGCCAGCGCACAGGAGAAGAGATGAGAAGAGAGCGCTGAGTGAAAGATAGAAGCGCACCTTAACGGGCACAGGGGTCCAGTGGAGGGAGGGTTGAAATGAAGAAAAGGATGGAAACAGCAAAGGAAGAGACAGCACCAGCAGCACACAAAAAGATCTGACTTTTACCAGAGATGATCAGGGGAAAGCGCGAACGCAGTCCCCCACTACCACAAATTATGCAGTCGAGTTTCCCACATTTGGGGAAATCGCAGGGGTCAGCACACCCGGAGTGCAATGGATGAGCCTCACCCTGGGAGAACCACCTTCGTGATCATGGTATCTCCCCTGCCAGGTAAGTATGAGTTGGACTAGGGCTCAGGAGGGCCCCTGCTTGGGCACACCCCCGTCAAGTGAAGGAGGTTGACCGGAGCCATGACAAGTGAACTCTCGGCAGGGGACGGGAAAAGAAAACTGCAGGGAGGCTGCATCTCTTCACGTTGACATGGGAAGGCGGAAGGGTGACTGTTCCTGAAGCACCCCCAAACTATGCGCACAACTAGTGCAAATCCTTCCCAGGGCACACTGCAGCAGATGAATTTGCATACCGTCATGTCATAAAAGCAGTCGGGCACAGTTACAGTAGCTGCAACCCTCATCTCCATATGAAAAGCAACAGGCAGTGCACCGTCCTATGTCTCAATGGGTTCTTAAATTGGAAAATAAAATATAAAAGGCAGCTTGAGATTTAACCCCCTCGCTGCTGAGGGTTTTCTCATCCTCGCACCGAGACCATTTTCCGACGTTAGCGCTCGTCCGAACGTCGTCGTCACGGATTTCTTTTTATTTCTTTTTTCTTTCTTTCTTATCCCCCCTGCGGCACTCACACAAATTATACCTTGGTTTTTGTTTGTTTGTTTGTTTTTTCTTTCAAAAGACTTTGTAGTCTCAAAAAAGCCATTAGTCTTTTTACTGATTTGAACACGTCAAAAGTTGTTTCACCCAAATGGCCCAAAAAGCGTATTTCTCAAGCAAGTGAACCAAAAGCAAATGTGATTTTTTTTCTTTTGTCCCCCGTCTTATAAGCACCATAGACAAATACTTTGTGTTTTGCCACCAATCCACCTGCCCAAAATCTGCACGCAAACCAAAAATGCTCTCTTTCTTCTAGTTTTCGCCGCCTCAATTTAAACGCTTACTATGTGTAGGAAGACTACGGCAGCCCAGCGAGGCCTACCATTTTACAAAGTAGACAAGCTACTGCATGAAATGAGGGAGCAAAGTTTTTTTTGTCTCTCCCCCTCATATCTGACACAATCTGGGGGCCTACTTTACAAAGCAAGTGAAACCGTGTGGGTCCTGCAGCGCCCTGTATTGGTTGTATATGCAAAGCACAGTACAAGGCCAGAAAAAGCAAGGAAGCATGCAGCCAGCGCACAGGAGAAGAGATGAGAAGAGAGCGCTGAGTGAAAGATAGAAGCGCACCTTAACGGGCACAGGGGTCCAGTGGAGGGAGGGTTGAAATGAAGAAAAGGATGGAAACAGCAAAGGAAGAGACAGCACCAGCAGCACACAAAAAGATCTGACTTTTACCAGAGATGATCAGGGGAAAGCGCGAACGCAGTCCCCCACTACCACAAATTATGCAGTCGAGTTTCCCGCATTTGGGGAAATCGCAGGGGTCAGCACACCCGGAGTGCAATGGATGAGCCTCGCCCTGGGAGAACCACCTTCGTGATCATGGTATCTCCCCTGCCAGGTAAGTATGAGTTGGACTAGGGCTCAGGAGGGCCCCTGCTTGGGCACACCCCCGTCAAGTGAAGGAGGTTGACCGGAGCCATGACAAGTGAACTCTCGGCAGGGGACGGGAAAAGAAAACTGCAGGGAGGCTGCATCTCTTCACGTTGACATGGGAAGGCGGAAGGGTGACTGTTCCTGAAGCACCCCCAAACTATGCGCACAACTAGTGCAAATCCTTCCCAGGGCACATTGCAGCAGATGAATTTGCATACCGTCATGTCATAAAAGCAGTCGGGCACAGTTACAGTAGCTGCAACCCTCATCTCCATATGAAAAGCAACAGGCAGTGCACCGTCCTATGTCTCAATGGGTTCTTAAATTGGAAAATAAAATATAAAAGGCAGCTTGAGATTTAACCCCCTCGCTGCTGAGGGTTTTCTCATCCTCGCACCGAGACCATTTTCCGACGTTAGCGCTCGTCCGAACGTCGTCGTCACGGATTTCTTTTTATTTCTTTTTTCTTTCTTTCTTATCCCCCCTGCGGCACTCACACAAATTATACCTTGGTTTTTGTTTGTTTGTTTGTTTTTTCTTTCAAAAGACTTTGTAGTCTCAAAAAAGCCATTAGTCTTTTTACTGATTTGAACACGTCAAAAGTTGTTTCACCCAAATGGCCCAAAAAGCGTATTTCTCAAGCAAGTGAACCAAAAGCAAATGTGATTTTTTTCTTTTGTCCCCCGTCTTATAAGCACCATAGACAAATACTTTGTGTTTTGCCACCAATCCACCTGCCCAAAATCTGCACGCAAACCAAAAATGCTCTCTTTCTTCTAGTTTTCGCCGCCTCAATTTAAACGCTTACTATGTGTAGGAAGACTACGGCAGCCCAGCGAGGCCTACCATTTTACAAAGTAGACAAGCTACTGCATGAAATGAGGGAGCAAAGTTTTTTTTGTCTCTCCCCCTCATATCTGACACAATCTGGGGGCCTACTTTACAAAGCAAGTGAAACCGTGTGGGTCCTGCAGCGCCCTGTATTGGTTGTATATGCGAAGCACAGTACAAGGCCGGAAAAAGCAAGGAAGCATGCAGCCAGCGCACAGGAGAAGAGATGAGAAGAGAGCGCTGAGTGAAAGATAGAAGCGCACCTTAACGGGCACAGGGGTCCAGTGGAGGGAGGGTTGAAATGAAGAAAAGGATGGAAACAGCAAAGGAAGAGACAGCACCAGCAGCACACAAAAAGATCTGACTTTTACCAGAGATGATCAGGGGAAAGCGCGAACGCAGTCCCCCACTACCACAAATTATGCAGTCGAGTTTCCCGCATTTGGGGAAATCGCAGGGGTCAGCACACCCGGAGTGCAATGGATGAGCCTCGCCCTGGGAGAACCACCTTCGTGATCATGGTATCTCCCCTGCCAGGTAAGTATGAGTTGGACTAGGGCTCAGGAGGGCCCCTGCTTGGGCACACCCCCGTCAAGTGAAGGAGGTTGACCGGAGCCATGACAAGTGAACTCTCGGCAGGGGACGGGAAAAGAAAACTGCAGGGAGGCTGCATCTCTTCACGTTGACATGGGAAGGCGGAAGGGTGACTGTTCCTGAAGCACCCCCAAACTATGCGCACAACTAGTGCAAATCCTTCCCAGGGCACACTGCAGCAGATGAATTTGCATACCGTCATGTCATAAAAGCAGTCGGGCACAGTTACAGTAGCTGCAACCCTCATCTCCATATGAAAAGCAACAGGCAGTGCACCGTCCTATGTCTCAATGGGTTCTTAAATTGGAAAATAAAATATAAAAGGCAGCTTGAGATTTAACCCCCTCGCTGCTGAGGGTTTTCTCATCCTCGCACCGAGACCATTTTCCGACGTTAGCGCTCGTCCGAACGTCGTCGTCACGGATTTCTTTTTATTTCTTTTTTCTTTCTTTCTTATCCCCCCTGCGGCACTCACACAAATTATACCTTGGTTTTTGTTTTTTTGTTTTTTCTTTCAAAAGACTTTGTAGTCTCAAAAAAGCCATTAGTCTTTTTACTGATTTGAACACGTCAAAAGTTGTTTCACCCAAATGGCCCAAAAAGCGTATTTCTCAAGCAAGTGAACCAAAAGCAAATGTGATTTTTTTTCTTTTGTCCCCCGTCTTATAAGCACCATAGACAAATACTTCGTGTTTTGCCACCAATCCACCTGCCCAAAATCTGCACGCAAACCAAAAATGCTCTCTTTCTTCTAGTTTTCGCCGCCTCAATTTAAACGCTTACTATGTGTAGGAAGACTACGGCAGCCCAGCGAGGCCTACCATTTTACAAAGTAGACAAGCTACTGCATGAAATGAGGGAGCAAAGTTTTTTTTGTCTCTCCCCCTCATATCTGACACAATCTGGGGGCCTACTTTACAAAGCAAGTGAAACCGTGTGGGTCCTGCAGCGCCCTGTATTGGTTGTATATGCGAAGCACAGTACAAGGCCGGAAAAAGCAAGGAAGCATGCAGCCAGCGCACAGGAGAAGAGATGAGAAGAGAGCGCTGAGTGAAAGATAGAAGCGCACCTTAACGGGCACAGGGGTCCAGTGGAGGGAGGGTTGAAATGAAGAAAAGGATGGAAACAGCAAAGGAAGAGACAGCACCAGCAGCACACAAAAAGATCTGACTTTTACCAGAGATGATCAGGGGAAAGCGCGAACGCAGTCCCCCACTACCACAAATTATGCAGTCGAGTTTCCCGCATTTGGGGAAATCGCAGGGGTCAGCACACCCGGAGTGCAATGGATGAGCCTTGCCCTGGGAGAACCACCTTCGTGATCATGGTATCTCCCCTGCCAGGTAAGTATGAGTTGGACTAGGGCTCAGGAGGGCCCCTGCTTGGGCACACCCCCGTCAAGTGAAGGAGGTTGACCGGAGCCATGACAAGTGAACTCTCGGCAGGGGACGGGAAAAGAAAACTGCAGGGAGGCTGCATCTCTTCGCGTTGACATGGGAAGGCGGAAGGGTGACTGTTCCTGAAGCACCCCCAAACTATGCGCACAACTAGTGCAAATCCTTCCCAGGGCACACTGCAGCAGATGAATTTGCATACCGTCATGTCATAAAAGCAGTCGGGCACAGTTACAGTAGCTGCAACCCTCATCTCCATATGAAAAGCAACAGGCAGTGCACCGTCCTATGTCTCAATGGGTTCTTAAATTGGAAAATAGAATATAAAAGGCAGCTTGAGATTTAACCCCCTCGCTGCTGAGGGTTTTCTCATCCTCGCACCGAGACCATTTTCCGACGTTAGCGCTCGTCCGAACGTCGTCGTCACGGATTTCTTTTTATTTCTTTTTTCTTTCTTTCTTATCCCCCCTGCGGCACTCACACAAATTATACCTTGGTTTTTGTTTGTTTTTTTTTTCTTTCAAAAGACTTTGTAGTCTCAAAAAAGCCATTAGTCTTTTTACTGATTTGAACACGTCAAAAGTTGTTTCACCCAAATGGCCCAAAAAGCGTATTTCTCAAGCAAGTGAACCAAAAGCAAATGTGATTTTTTTTTCTTTTGTCCCCCGTCTTATAAGCACCATAGACAAATACTTTGTGTTTTGCCACCAATCCACCTGCCCAAAATCTGCACGCAAACCAAAAATGCTCTCTTTCTTCTAGTTTTCGCCGCCTCAATTTAAACGCTTACTATGTGTAGGAAGACTACGGCAGCCCAGCGAGGCCTACCATTTTACAAAGTAGACAAGCTACTGCATGAAATGAGGGAGCAAAGTTTTTTTTGTCTCTCCCCCTCATATCTGACACAATCTGGGGGCCTACTTTACAAAGCAAGTGAAACCGAGTGGGTCCTGCAGCGCCCTGTATTGGTTGTATATGCGAAGCACAGTACAAGGCCGGAAAAAGCAAGGAAGCATGCAGCCAGCGCACAGGAGAAGAGATGAGAAGAGAGCGCTGAGTGAAAGATAGAAGCGCACCTTAACGGGCACAGGGGTCCAGTGGAGGGAGGGTTGAAATGAAGAAAAGGATGGAAACAGCAAAGGAAGAGACAGCACCAGCAGCACACAAAAAGATCTGACTTTTACCAGAGATGATCAGGGGAAAGCGCGAACGCAGTCCCCCACTACCACAAATTATGCAGTCGAGTTTCCCACATTTGGGGAAATCGCAGGGGTCAGCACACCCGGAGTGCAATGGATGAGCCTCACCCTGGGAGAACCACCTTCGTGATCATGGTATCTCCCCTGCCAGGTAAGTATGAGTTGGACTAGGGCTCAGGAGGGCCCCTGCTTGGGCACACCCCCGTCAAGTGAAGGAGGTTGACCGGAGCCATGACAAGTGAACTCTCGGCAGGGGACGGGAAAAGAAAACTGCAGGGAGGCTGCATCTCTTCACGTTGACATGGGAAGGCGGAAGGGTGACTGTTCCTGAAGCACCCCCAAACTATGCGCACAACTAGTGCAAATCCTTCCCAGGGCACACTGCAGCAGATGAATTTGCATACCGTCATGTCATAAAAGCAGTCGGGCACAGTTACAGTAGCTGCAACCCTCATCTCCATATGAAAAGCAACAGGCAGTGCACCGTCCTATGTCTCAATGGGTTCTTAAATTGGAAAATAAAATATAAAAGGCAGCTTGAGATTTAACCCCCTCGCTGCTGAGGGTTTTCTCATCCTCGCACCGAGACCATTTTCCGACGTTAGCGCTCGTCCGAACGTCGTCGTCACGGATTTCTTTTTATTTCTTTTTTCTTTCTTTCTTATCCCCCCTGCGGCACTCACACAAATTATACCTTGGTTTTTGTTTGTTTGTTTGTTTTTTCTTTCAAAAGACTTTGTAGTCTCAAAAAAGCCATTAGTCTTTTTACTGATTTGAACACGTCAAAAGTTGTTTCACCCAAATGGCCCAAAAAGCGTATTTCTCAAGCAAGTGAACCAAAAGCAAATGTGATTTTTTTTCTTTTGTCCCCCGTCTTATAAGCACCATAGACAAATACTTTGTGTTTTGCCACCAATCCACCTGCCCAAAATCTGCACGCAAACCAAAAATGCTCTCTTTCTTCTAGTTTTCGCCGCCTCAATTTAAACGCTTACTATGTGTAGGAAGACTACGGCAGCCCAGCGAGGCCTACCATTTTACAAAGTAGACAAGCTACTGCATGAAATGAGGGAGCAAAGTTTTTTTTGTCTCTCCCCCTCATATCTGACACAATCTGGGGGCCTACTTTACAAAGCAAGTGAAACCGTGTGGGTCCTGCAGCGCCCTGTATTGGTTGTATATGCAAAGCACAGTACAAGGCCAGAAAAAGCAAGGAAGCATGCAGCCAGCGCACAGGAGAAGAGATGAGAAGAGAGCGCTGAGTGAAAGATAGAAGCGCACCTTAACGGGCACAGGGGTCCAGTGGAGGGAGGGTTGAAATGAAGAAAAGGATGGAAACAGCAAAGGAAGAGACAGCACCAGCAGCACACAAAAAGATCTGACTTTTACCAGAGATGATCAGGGGAAAGCGCGAACGCAGTCCCCCACTACCACAAATTATGCAGTCGAGTTTCCCGCATTTGGGGAAATCGCAGGGGTCAGCACACCCGGAGTGCAATGGATGAGCCTCGCCCTGGGAGAACCACCTTCGTGATCATGGTATCTCCCCTGCCAGGTAAGTATGAGTTGGACTAGGGCTCAGGAGGGCCCCTGCTTGGGCACACCCCCGTCAAGTGAAGGAGGTTGACCGGAGCCATGACAAGTGAACTCTCGGCAGGGGACGGGAAAAGAAAACTGCAGGGAGGCTGCATCTCTTCACGTTGACATGGGAAGGCGGAAGGGTGACTGTTCCTGAAGCACCCCCAAACTATGCGCACAACTAGTGCAAATCCTTCCCAGGGCACATTGCAGCAGATGAATTTGCATACCGTCATGTCATAAAAGCAGTCGGGCACAGTTACAGTAGCTGCAACCCTCATCTCCATATGAAAAGCAACAGGCAGTGCACCGTCCTATGTCTCAATGGGTTCTTAAATTGGAAAATAAAATATAAAAGGCAGCTTGAGATTTAACCCCCTCGCTGCTGAGGGTTTTCTCATCCTCGCACCGAGACCATTTTCCGACGTTAGCGCTCGTCCGAACGTCGTCGTCACGGATTTCTTTTTATTTCTTTTTTCTTTCTTTCTTATCCCCCCTGCGGCACTCACACAAATTATACCTTGGTTTTTGTTTGTTTGTTTGTTTTTTCTTTCAAAAGACTTTGTAGTCTCAAAAAAGCCATTAGTCTTTTTACTGATTTGAACACGTCAAAAGTTGTTTCACCCAAATGGCCCAAAAAGCGTATTTCTCAAGCAAGTGAACCAAAAGCAAATGTGATTTTTTTCTTTTGTCCCCCGTCTTATAAGCACCATAGACAAATACTTTGTGTTTTGCCACCAATCCACCTGCCCAAAATCTGCACGCAAACCAAAAATGCTCTCTTTCTTCTAGTTTTCGCCGCCTCAATTTAAACGCTTACTATGTGTAGGAAGACTACGGCAGCCCAGCGAGGCCTACCATTTTACAAAGTAGACAAGCTACTGCATGAAATGAGGGAGCAAAGTTTTTTTTGTCTCTCCCCCTCATATCTGACACAATCTGGGGGCCTACTTTACAAAGCAAGTGAAACCGTGTGGGTCCTGCAGCGCCCTGTATTGGTTGTATATGCAAAGCACAGTACAAGGCCAGAAAAAGCAAGGAAGCATGCAGCCAGCGCACAGGAGAAGAGATGAGAAGAGAGCGCTGAGTGAAAGATAGAAGCGCACCTTAACGGGCACAGGGGTCCAGTGGAGGGAGGGTTGAAATGAAGAAAAGGATGGAAACAGCAAAGGAAGAGACAGCACCAGCAGCACACAAAAAGATCTGACTTTTACCAGAGATGATCAGGGGAAAGCGCGAACGCAGTCCCCCACTACCACAAATTATGCAGTCGAGTTTCCCGCATTTGGGGAAATCGCAGGGGTCAGCACACCCGGAGTGCAATGGATGAGCCTCGCCCTGGGAGAACCACCTTCGTGATCATGGTATCTCCCCTGCCAGGTAAGTATGAGTTGGACTAGGGCTCAGGAGGGCCCCTGCTTGGGCACACCCCCGTCAAGTGAAGGAGGTTGACCGGAGCCATGACAAGTGAACTCTCGGCAGGGGACGGGAAAAGAAAACTGCAGGGAGGCTGCATCTCTTCACGTTGACATGGGAAGGCGGAAGGGTGACTGTTCCTGAAGCACCCCCAAACTATGCGCACAACTAGTGCAAATCCTTCCCAGGGCACATTGCAGCAGATGAATTTGCATACCGTCATGTCATAAAAGCAGTCGGGCACAGTTACAGTAGCTGCAACCCTCATCTCCATATGAAAAGCAACAGGCAGTGCACCGTCCTATGTCTCAATGGGTTCTTAAATTGGAAAATAAAATATAAAAGGCAGCTTGAGATTTAACCCCCTCGCTGCTGAGGGTTTTCTCATCCTCGCACCGAGACCATTTTCCGACGTTAGCGCTCGTCCGAACGTCGTCGTCACGGATTTCTTTTTATTTCTTTTTTCTTTCTTTCTTATCCCCCCTGCGGCACTCACACAAATTATACCTTGGTTTTTGTTTGTTTGTTTGTTTTTTCTTTCAAAAGACTTTGTAGTCTCAAAAAAGCCATTAGTCTTTTTACTGATTTGAACACGTCAAAAGTTGTTTCACCCAAATGGCCCAAAAAGCGTATTTCTCAAGCAAGTGAACCAAAAGCAAATGTGATTTTTTTTCTTTTGTCCCCCGTCTTATAAGCACCATAGACAAATACTTTGTGTTTTGCCACCAATCCACCTGCCCAAAATCTGCACGCAAACCAAAAATGCTCTCTTTCTTCTAGTTTTCGCCGCCTCAATTTAAACGCTTACTATGTGTAGGAAGACTACGGCAGCCCAGCGAGGCCTACCATTTTACAAAGTAGACAAGCTACTGCATGAAATGAGGGAGCAAAGTTTTTTTTGTCTCTCCCCCTCATATCTGACACAATCTGGGGGCCTACTTTACAAAGCAAGTGAAACCGTGTGGGTCCTGCAGCGCCCTGTATTGGTTGTATATGCGAAGCACAGTACAAGGCCGGAAAAAGCAAGGAAGCATGCAGCCAGCGCACAGGAGAAGAGATGAGAAGAGAGCGCTGAGTGAAAGATAGAAGCGCACCTTAACGGGCACAGGGGTCCAGTGGAGGGAGGGTTGAAATGAAGAAAAGGATGGAAACAGCAAAGGAAGAGACAGCACCAGCAGCACACAAAAAGAGCTGACTTTTACCAGAGATGATCAGGGGAAAGCGCGAACGCAGTCCCCCACTACCACAAATTATGCAGTCGAGTTTCCCGCATTTGGGGAAATCGCAGGGGTCAGCACACCCGGAGTGCAATGGATGAGCCTCGCCCTGGGAGAACCACCTTCGTGATCATGGTATCTCCCCTGCCAGGTAAGTATGAGTTGGACTAGGGCTCAGGAGGGCCCCTGCTTGGGCACACCCCCGTCAAGTGAAGGAGGTTGACCGGAGCCATGACAAGTGAACTCTCGGCAGGGGACGGGAAAAGAAAACTGCAGGGAGGCTGCATCTCTTCACGTTGACATGGGAAGGCGGAAGGGTGACTGTTCCAGAAGCACCCCCAAACTATGCGCACAACTAGTGCAAATCCTTCCCAGGGCACATTGCAGCAGATGAATTTGCATACCGTCATGTCATAAAAGCAGTCGGGCACAGTTACAGTAGCTGCAACCCTCATCTCCATATGAAAAGCAACAGGCAGTGCACCGTCCTATGTCTCAATGGGTTCTTAAATTGGAAAATAAAATATAAAAGGCAGCTTGAGATTTAACCCCCTCGCTGCTGAGGGTTTTCTCATCCTCGCACCGAGACCATTTTCCGACGTTAGCGCTCGTCCGAACGTCGTCGTCACGGATTTCTTTTTATTTCTTTTTTCTTTCTTTCTTATCCCCCCTGCGGCACTCACACAAATTATACCTTGGTTTTTGTTTGTTTGTTTGTTTTTTCTTTCAAAAGACTTTGTAGTCTCAAAAAAGCCATTAGTCTTTTTACTGATTTGAACACGTCAAAAGTTGTTTCACCCAAATGGCCCAAAAAGCGTATTTCTCAAGCAAGTGAACCAAAAGCAAATGTGATTTTTTTCTTTTGTCCCCCGTCTTATAAGCACCATAGACAAATACTTTGTGTTTTGCCACCAATCCACCTGCCCAAAATCTGCACGCAAACCAAAAATGCTCTCTTTCTTCTAGTTTTCGCCGCCTCAATTTAAACGCTTACTATGTGTAGGAAGACTACGGCAGCCCAGCGAGGCCTACCATTTTACAAAGTAGACAAGCTACTGCATGAAATGAGGGAGCAAAGTTTTTTTTGTCTCTCCCCCTCATATCTGACACAATCTGGGGGCCTACTTTACAAAGCAAGTGAAACCGTGTGGGTCCTGCAGCGCCCTGTATTGGTTGTATATGCGAAGCACAGTACAAGGCCGGAAAAAGCAAGGAAGCATGCAGCCAGCGCACAGGAGAAGAGATGAGAAGAGAGCGCTGAGTGAAAGATAGAAGCGCACCTTAACGGGCACAGGGGTCCAGTGGAGGGAGGGTTGAAATGAAGAAAAGGATGGAAACAGCAAAGGAAGAGACAGCACCAGCAGCACACAAAAAGATCTGACTTTTACCAGAGATGATCAGGGGAAAGCGCGAACGCAGTCCCCCACTACCACAAATTATGCAGTCGAGTTTCCCGCATTTGGGGAAATCGCAGGGGTCAGCACACCCGGAGTGCAATGGATGAGCCTCGCCCTGGGAGAACCACCTTCGTGATCATGGTATCTCCCCTGCCAGGTAAGTATGAGTTGGACTAGGGCTCAGGAGGGCCCCTGCTTGGGCACACCCCCGTCAAGTGAAGGAGGTTGACCGGAGCCATGACAAGTGAACTCTCGGCAGGGGACGGGAAAAGAAAACTGCAGGGAGGCTGCATCTCTTCACGTTGACATGGGAAGGCGGAAGGGTGACTGTTCCTGAAGCACCCCCAAACTATGCGCACAACTAGTGCAAATCCTTCCCAGGGCACACTGCAGCAGATGAATTTGCATACCGTCATGTCATAAAAGCAGTCGGGCACAGTTACAGTAGCTGCAACCCTCATCTCCATATGAAAAGCAACAGGCAGTGCACCGTCCTATGTCTCAATGGGTTCTTAAATTGGAAAATAAAATATAAAAGGCAGCTTGAGATTTAACCCCCTCGCTGCTGAGGGTTTTCTCATCCTCGCACCGAGACCATTTTCCGACGTTAGCGCTCGTCCGAACGTCGTCGTCACGGATTTCTTTTTATTTCTTTTTTCTTTCTTTCTTATCCCCCCTGCGGCACTCACACAAATTATACCTTGGTTTTTGTTTGTTTGTTTGTTTTTTCTTTCAAAAGACTTTGTAGTCTCAAAAAAGCCATTAGTCTTTTTACTGATTTGAACACGTCAAAAGTTGTTTCACCCAAATGGCCCAAAAAGCGTATTTCTCAAGCAAGTGAACCAAAAGCAAATGTGATTTTTTTTCTTTTGTCCCCCGTCTTATAAGCACCATAGACAAATACTTTGTGTTTTGCCACCAATCCACCTGCCCAAAATCTGCACGCAAACCAAAAATGCTCTCTTTCTTCTAGTTTTCGCCGCCTCAATTTAAACGCTTACTATGTGTAGGAAGACTACGGCAGCCCAGCGAGGCCTACCATTTTACAAAGTAGACAAGCTACTGCATGAAATGAGGGAGCAAAGTTTTTTTTGTCTCTCCCCCTCATATCTGACACAATCTGGGGGCCTACTTTACAAAGCAAGTGAAACCGTGTGGGTCCTGCAGCGCCCTGTATTGGTTGTATATGCAAAGCACAGTACAAGGCCAGAAAAAGCAAGGAAGCATGCAGCCAGCGCACAGGAGAAGAGATGAGAAGAGAGCGCTGAGTGAAAGATAGAAGCGCACCTTAACGGGCACAGGGGTCCAGTGGAGGGAGGGTTGAAATGAAGAAAAGGATGGAAACAGCAAAGGAAGAGACAGCACCAGCAGCACACAAAAAGATCTGACTTTTACCAGAGATGATCAGGGGAAAGCACGAACGCAGTCCCCCACTACCACAAATTATGCAGTCGAGTTTCCCGCATTTGGGGAAATCGCAGGGGTCAGCACACCCGGAGTGCAATGGATGAGCCTCGCCCTGGGAGAACCACCTTCGTGATCATGGTATCTCCCCTGCCAGGTAAGTATGAGTTGGACTAGGGCTCAGGAGGGCCCCTGCTTGGGCACACCCCCGTCAAGTGAAGGAGGTTGACCGGAGCCATGACAAGTGAACTCTCGGCAGGGGACGGGAAAAGAAAACTGCAGGGAGGCTGCATCTCTTCACGTTGACATGGGAAGGCGGAAGGGTGACTGTTCCTGAAGCACCCCCAAACTATGCGCACAACTAGTGCAAATCCTTCCCAGGGCACATTGCAGCAGATGAATTTGCATACCGTCATGTCATAAAAGCAGTCGGGCACAGTTACAGTAGCTGCAACCCTCATCTCCATATGAAAAGCAACAGGCAGTGCACCGTCCTATGTCTCAATGGGTTCTTAAATTGGAAAATAAAATATAAAAGGCAGCTTGAGATTTAACCCCCTCGCTGCTGAGGGTTTTCTCATCCTCGCACCGAGACCATTTTCCGACGTTAGCGCTCGTCCGAACGTCGTCGTCACGGATTTCTTTTTATTTCTTTTTTCTTTCTTTCTTATCCCCCCTGCGGCACTCACACAAATTATACCTTGGTTTTTGTTTGTTTGTTTGTTTTTTCTTTCAAAAGACTTTGTAGTCTCAAAAAAGCCATTAGTCTTTTTACTGATTTGAACACGTCAAAAGTTGTTTCACCCAAATGGCCCAAAAAGCGTATTTCTCAAGCAAGTGAACCAAAAGCAAATGTGATTTTTTTCTTTTGTCCCCCGTCTTATAAGCACCATAGACAAATACTTTGTGTTTTGCCACCAATCCACCTGCCCAAAATCTGCACGCAAACCAAAAATGCTCTCTTTCTTCTAGTTTTCGCCGCCTCAATTTAAACGCTTACTATGTGTAGGAAGACTACGGCAGCCCAGCGAGGCCTACCATTTTACAAAGTAGACAAGCTACTGCATGAAATGAGGGAGCAAAGTTTTTTTTGTCTCTCCCCCTCATATCTGACACAATCTGGGGGCCTACTTTACAAAGCAAGTGAAACCGTGTGGGTCCTGCAGCGCCCTGTATTGGTTGTATATGCGAAGCACAGTACAAGGCCGGAAAAAGCAAGGAAGCATGCAGCCAGCGCACAGGAGAAGAGATGAGAAGAGAGCGCTGAGTGAAAGATAGAAGCGCACCTTAACGGGCACAGGGGTCCAGTGGAGGGAGGGTTGAAATGAAGAAAAGGATGGAAACAGCAAAGGAAGAGACAGCACCAGCAGCACACAAAAAGATCTGACTTTTACCAGAGATGATCAGGGGAAAGCGCGAACGCAGTCCCCCACTACCACAAATTATGCAGTCGAGTTTCCCGCATTTGGGGAAATCGCAGGGGTCAGCACACCCGGAGTGCAATGGATGAGCCTCGCCCTGGGAGAACCACCTTCGTGATCATGGTATCTCCCCTGCCAGGTAAGTATGAGTTGGACTAGGGCTCAGGAGGGCCCCTGCTTGGGCACACCCCCGTCAAGTGAAGGAGGTTGACCGGAGCCATGACAAGTGAACTCTCGGCAGGGGACGGGAAAAGAAAACTGCAGGGAGGCTGCATCTCTTCACGTTGACATGGGAAGGCGGAAGGGTGACTGTTCCTGAAGCACCCCCAAACTATGCGCACAACTAGTGCAAATCCTTCCCAGGGCACATTGCAGCAGATGAATTTGCATACCGTCATGTCATAAAAGCAGTCGGGCACAGTTACAGTAGCTGCAACCCTCATCTCCATATGAAAAGCAACAGGCAGTGCACCGTCCTATGTCTCAATGGGTTCTTAAATTGGAAAATAAAATATAAAAGGCAGCTTGAGATTTAACCCCCTCGCTGCTGAGGGTTTTCTCATCCTCGCACCGAGACCATTTTCCGACGTTAGCGCTCGTCCGAACGTCGTCGTCACGGATTTCTTTTTATTTCTTTTTTCTTTCTTTCTTATCCCCCCTGCGGCACTCACACAAATTATACCTTGGTTTTTGTTTGTTTGTTTGTTTTTTCTTTCAAAAGACTTTGTAGTCTCAAAAAAGCCATTAGTCTTTTTACTGATTTGAACACGTCAAAAGTTGTTTCACCCAAATGGCCCAAAAAGCGTATTTCTCAAGCAAGTGAACCAAAAGCAAATGTGATTTTTTTCTTTTGTCCCCCGTCTTATAAGCACCATAGACAAATACTTTGTGTTTTGCCACCAATCCACCTGCCCAAAATCTGCACGCAAACCAAAAATGCTCTCTTTCTTCTAGTTTTCGCCGCCTCAATTTAAACGCTTACTATGTGTAGGAAGACTACGGCAGCCCAGCGAGGCCTACCATTTTACAAAGTAGACAAGCTACTGCATGAAATGAGGGAGCAAAGTTTTTTTTGTCTCTCCCCCTCATATCTGACACAATCTGGGGGCCTACTTTACAAAGCAAGTGAAACCGTGTGGGTCCTGCAGCGCCCTGTATTGGTTGTATATGCGAAGCACAGTACAAGGCCGGAAAAAGCAAGGAAGCATGCAGCCAGCGCACAGGAGAAGAGATGAGAAGAGAGCGCTGAGTGAAAGATAGAAGCGCACCTTAACGGGCACAGGGGTCCAGTGGAGGGAGGGTTGAAATGAAGAAAAGGATGGAAACAGCAAAGGAAGAGACAGCACCAGCAGCACACAAAAAGATCTGACTTTTACCAGAGATGATCAGGGGAAAGCGCGAACGCAGTCCCCCACTACCACAAATTATGCAGTCGAGTTTCCCGCATTTGGGGAAATCGCAGGGGTCAGCACACCCGGAGTGCAATGGATGAGCCTCGCCCTGGGAGAACCACCTTCGTGATCATGGTATCTCCCCTGCCAGGTAAGTATGAGTTGGACTAGGGCTCAGGAGGGCCCCTGCTTGGGCACACCCCCGTCAAGTGAAGGAGGTTGACCGGAGCCATGACAAGTGAACTCTCGGCAGGGGACGGGAAAAGAAAACTGCAGGGAGGCTGCATCTCTTCACGTTGACATGGGAAGGCGGAAGGGTGACTGTTCCTGAAGCACCCCCAAACTATGCGCACAACTAGTGCAAATCCTTCCCAGGGCACACTGCAGCAGATGAATTTGCATACCGTCATGTCATAAAAGCAGTCGGGCACAGTTACAGTAGCTGCAACCCTCATCTCCATATGAAAAGCAACAGGCAGTGCACCGTCCTATGTCTCAATGGGTTCTTAAATTGGAAAATAAAATATAAAAGGCAGCTTGAGATTTAACCCCCTCGCTGCTGAGGGTTTTCTCATCCTCGCACCGAGACCATTTTCCGACGTTAGCGCTCGTCCGAACGTCGTCGTCACGGATTTCTTTTTATTTATTTTTTCTTTCTTTCTTATCCCCCCTGCGGCACTCACACAAATTATACCTTGGTTTTTGTTTGTTTGTTTGTTTTTTCTTTCAAAAGACTTTGTAGTCTCAAAAAAGCCATTAGTCTTTTTACTGATTTGAACACGTCAAAAGTTGTTTCACCCAAATGGCCCAAAAAGCGTATTTCTCAAGCAAGTGAACCAAAAGCAAATGTGATTTTTTTTCTTTTGTCCCCCGTCTTATAAGCACCATAGACAAATACTTTGTGTTTTGCCACCAATCCACCTGCCCAAAATCTGCACGCAAACCAAAAATGCTCTCTTTCTTCTAGTTTTCGCCGCCTCAATTTAAACGCTTACTATGTGTAGGAAGACTACGGCAGCCCAGCGAGGCCTACCATTTTACAAAGTAGACAAGCTACTGCATGAAATGAGGGAGCAAAGTTTTTTTTGTCTCTCCCCCTCATATCTGACACAATCTGGGGGCCTACTTTACAAAGCAAGTGAAACCGTGTGGGTCCTGCAGCGCCCTGTATTGGTTGTATATGCAAAGCACAGTACAAGGCCAGAAAAAGCAAGGAAGCATGCAGCCAGCGCACAGGAGAAGAGATGAGAAGAGAGCGCTGAGTGAAAGATAGAAGCGCACCTTAACGGGCACAGGGGTCCAGTGGAGGGAGGGTTGAAATGAAGAAAAGGATGGAAACAGCAAAGGAAGAGACAGCACCAGCAGCACACAAAAAGATCTGACTTTTACCAGAGATGATCAGGGGAAAGCGCGAACGCAGTCCCCCACTACCACAAATTATGCAGTCGAGTTTCCCGCATTTGGGGAAATCGCAGGGGTCAGCACACCCGGAGTGCAATGGATGAGCCTCGCCCTGGGAGAACCACCTTCGTGATCATGGTATCTCCCCTGCCAGGTAAGTATGAGTTGGACTAGGGCTCAGGAGGGCCCCTGCTTGGGCACACCCCCGTCAAGTGAAGGAGGTTGACCGGAGCCATGACAAGTGAACTCTCGGCAGGGGACGGGAAAAGAAAACTGCAGGGAGGCTGCATCTCTTCACGTTGACATGGGAAGGCGGAAGGGTGACTGTTCCTGAAGCACCCCCAAACTATGCGCACAACTAGTGCAAATCCTTCCCAGGGCACATTGCAGCAGATGAATTTGCATACCGTCATGTCATAAAAGCAGTCGGGCACAGTTACAGTAGCTGCAACCCTCATCTCCATATGAAAAGCAACAGGCAGTGCACCGTCCTATGTCTCAATGGGTTCTTAAATTGGAAAATAAAATATAAAAGGCAGCTTGAGATTTAACCCCCTCGCTGCTGAGGGTTTTCTCATCCTCGCACCGAGACCATTTTCCGACGTTAGCGCTCGTCCGAACGTCGTCGTCACGGATTTCTTTTTATTTCTTTTTTCTTTCTTTCTTATCCCCCCTGCGGCACTCACACAAATTATACCTTGGTTTTTGTTTGTTTGTTTGTTTTTTCTTTCAAAAGACTTTGTAGTCTCAAAAAAGCCATTAGTCTTTTTACTGATTTGAACACGTCAAAAGTTGTTTCACCCAAATGGCCCAAAAAGCGTATTTCTCAAGCAAGTGAACCAAAAGCAAATGTGATTTTTTTCTTTTGTCCCCCGTCTTATAAGCACCATAGACAAATACTTTGTGTTTTGCCACCAATCCACCTGCCCAAAATCTGCACGCAAACCAAAAATGCTCTCTTTCTTCTAGTTTTCGCCGCCTCAATTTAAACGCTTACTATGTGTAGGAAGACTACGGCAGCCCAGCGAGGCCTACCATTTTACAAAGTAGACAAGCTACTGCATGAAATGAGGGAGCAAAGTTTTTTTTGTCTCTCCCCCTCATATCTGACACAATCTGGGGGCCTACTTTACAAAGCAAGTGAAACCGTGTGGGTCCTGCAGCGCCCTGTATTGGTTGTATATGCGAAGCACAGTACAAGGCCGGAAAAAGCAAGGAAGCATGCAGCCAGCGCACAGGAGAAGAGATGAGAAGAGAGCGCTGAGTGAAAGATAGAAGCGCACCTTAACGGGCACAGGGGTCCAGTGGAGGGAGGGTTGAAATGAAGAAAAGGATGGAAACAGCAAAGGAAGAGACAGCACCAGCAGCACACAAAAAGATCTGACTTTTACCAGAGATGATCAGGGGAAAGCGCGAACGCAGTCCCCCACTACCACAAATTATGCAGTCGAGTTTCCCACATTTGGGGAAATCGCAGGGGTCAGCACACCCGGAGTGCAATGGATGAGCCTCACCCTGGGAGAACCACCTTCGTGATCATGGTATCTCCCCTGCCAGGTAAGTATGAGTTGGACTAGGGCTCAGGAGGGCCCCTGCTTGGGCACACCCCCGTCAAGTGAAGGAGGTTGACCGGAGCCATGACAAGTGAACTCTCGGCAGGGGACGGGAAAAGAAAACTGCAGGGAGGCTGCATCTCTTCACGTTGACATGGGAAGGCGGAAGGGTGACTGTTCCTGAAGCACCCCCAAACTATGCGCACAACTAGTGCAAATCCTTCCCAGGGCACACTGCAGCAGATGAATTTGCATACCGTCATGTCATAAAAGCAGTCGGGCACAGTTACAGTAGCTGCAACCCTCATCTCCATATGAAAAGCAACAGGCAGTGCACCGTCCTATGTCTCAATGGGTTCTTAAATTGGAAAATAAAATATAAAAGGCAGCTTGAGATTTAACCCCCTCGCTGCTGAGGGTTTTCTCATCCTCGCACCGAGACCATTTTCCGACGTTAGCGCTCGTCCGAACGTCGTCGTCACGGATTTCTTTTTATTTCTTTTTTCTTTCTTTCTTATCCCCCCTGCGGCACTCACACAAATTATACCTTGGTTTTTGTTTGTTTGTTTGTTTTTTCTTTCAAAAGACTTTGTAGTCTCAAAAAAGCCATTAGTCTTTTTACTGATTTGAACACGTCAAAAGTTGTTTCACCCAAATGGCCCAAAAAGCGTATTTCTCAAGCAAGTGAACCAAAAGCAAATGTGATTTTTTTTCTTTTGTCCCCCGTCTTATAAGCACCATAGACAAATACTTTGTGTTTTGCCACCAATCCACCTGCCCAAAATCTGCACGCAAACCAAAAATGCTCTCTTTCTTCTAGTTTTCGCCGCCTCAATTTAAACGCTTACTATGTGTAGGAAGACTACGGCAGCCCAGCGAGGCCTACCATTTTACAAAGTAGACAAGCTACTGCATGAAATGAGGGAGCAAAGTTTTTTTTGTCTCTCCCCCTCATATCTGACACAATCTGGGGGCCTACTTTACAAAGCAAGTGAAACCGTGTGGGTCCTGCAGCGCCCTGTATTGGTTGTATATGCGAAGCACAGTACAAGGCCGGAAAAAGCAAGGAAGCATGCAGCCAGCGCACAGGAGAAGAGATGAGAAGAGAGCGCTGAGTGAAAGATAGAAGCGCACCTTAACGGGCACAGGGGTCCAGTGGAGGGAGGGTTGAAATGAAGAAAAGGATGGAAACAGCAAAGGAAGAGACAGCACCAGCAGCACACAAAAAGATCTGACTTTTACCAGAGATGATCAGGGGAAAGCGCGAACGCAGTCCCCCACTACCACAAATTATGCAGTCGAGTTTCCCGCATTTGGGGAAATCGCAGGGGTCAGCACACCCGGAGTGCAATGGATGAGCCTCGCCCTGGGAGAACCACCTTCGTGATCATGGTATCTCCCCTGCCAGGTAAGTATGAGTTGGACTAGGGCTCAGGAGGGCCCCTGCTTGGGCACACCCCCGTCAAGTGAAGGAGGTTGACCGGAGCCATGACAAGTGAACTCTCGGCAGGGGACGGGAAAAGAAAACTGCAGGGAGGCTGCATCTCTTCACGTTGACATGGGAAGGCGGAAGGGTGACTGTTCCTGAAGCACCCCCAAACTATGCGCACAACTAGTGCAAATCCTTCCCAGGGCACATTGCAGCAGATGAATTTGCATACCGTCATGTCATAAAAGCAGTCGGGCACAGTTACAGTAGCTGCAACCCTCATCTCCATATGAAAAGCAACAGGCAGTGCACCGTCCTATGTCTCAATGGGTTCTTAAATTGGAAAATAAAATATAAAAGGCAGCTTGAGATTTAACCCCCTCGCTGCTGAGGGTTTTCTCATCCTCGCACCGAGACCATTTTCCGACGTTAGCGCTCGTCCGAACGTCGTCGTCACGGATTTCTTTTTATTTCTTTTTTCTTTCTTTCTTATCCCCCCTGCGGCACTCACACAAATTATACCTTGGTTTTTGTTTGTTTGTTTGTTTTTTCTTTCAAAAGACTTTGTAGTCTCAAAAAAGCCATTAGTCTTTTTACTGATTTGAACACGTCAAAAGTTGTTTCACCCAAATGGCCCAAAAAGCGTATTTCTCAAGCAAGTGAACCAAAAGCAAATGTGATTTTTTTTTCTTTTGTCCCCCGTCTTATAAGCACCATAGACAAATACTTTGTGTTTTGCCACCAATCCACCTGCCCAAAATCTGCACGCAAACCAAAAATGCTCTCTTTCTTCTAGTTTTTGCCGCCTCAATTTAAACGCTTACTATGTGTAGGAAGACTACGGCAGCCCAGCGAGGCCTACCATTTTACAAAGTAGACAAGCTACTGCATGAAATGAGGGAGCAAAATTTTTTTTCTCTCTCCCCCTCATATCTGACACAATCTGGGGGCCTACTTTACAAAGCAAGTGAAACCGTGTGGGTCCTGCAGCGCCCTGTATTGGTTGTATATGCGAAGCACAGTACAAGGCCGGAAAAAGCAAGGAAGCATGCAGCCAGCGCACAGGAGAAGAGATGAGAAGAGAGCGCTGAGTGAAAGATAGAAGCGCACCTTAACGGGCACAGGGGTCCAGTGGAGGGAGGGTTGAAATGAAGAAAAGGATGGAAACAGCAAAGGAAGAGACAGCACCAGCAGCACACAAAAAGATCTGACTTTTACCAGAGATGATCAGGGGAAAGCGCGAACGCAGTCCCCCACTACCACAAATTATGCAGTCGAGTTTCCCGCATTTGGGGAAATCGCAGGGGTCAGCACACCCGGAGTGCAATGGATGAGCCTCGCCCTGGGAGAACCACCTTCGTGATCATGGTATCTCCCCTGCCAGGTAAGTATGAGTTGGACTAGGGCTCAGGAGGGCCCCTGCTTGGGCACACCCCCGTCAAGTGAAGGAGGTTGACCGGAGCCATGACAAGTGAACTCTCGGCAGGGGACGGGAAAAGAAAACTGCAGGGAGGCTGCATCTCTTCACGTTGACATGGGAAGGCGGAAGGGTGACTGTTCCTGAAGCACCCCCAAACTATGCGCACAACTAGTGCAAATCCTTCCCAGGGCACACTGCAGCAGATGAATTTGCATACCGTCATGTCATAAAAGCAGTCGGGCACAGTTACAGTAGCTGCAACCCTCATCTCCATATGAAAAGCAACAGGCAGTGCACCGTCCTATGTCTCAATGGGTTCTTAAATTGGAAAATAAAATATAAAAGGCAGCTTGAGATTTAACCCCCTCGCTGCTGAGGGTTTTCTCATCCTCGCACCGAGACCATTTTCCGACGTTAGCGCTCGTCCGAACGTCGTCGTCACGGATTTCTTTTTATTTCTTTTTTCTTTCTTTCTTATCCCCCCTGCGGCACTCACACAAATTATACCTTGGTTTTTGTTTGTTTGTTTGTTTTTTCTTTCAAAAGACTTTGTAGTCTCAAAAAAGCCATTAGTCTTTTTACTGATTTGAACACGTCAAAAGTTGTTTCACCCAAATGGCCCAAAAAGCGTATTTCTCAAGCAAGTGAACCAAAAGCAAATGTGATTTTTTTTCTTTTGTCCCCCGTCTTATAAGCACCATAGACAAATACTTTGTGTTTTGCCACCAATCCACCTGCCCAAAATCTGCACGCAAACCAAAAATGCTCTCTTTCTTCTAGTTTTCGCCGCCTCAATTTAAACGCTTACTATGTGTAGGAAGACTACGGCAGCCCAGCGAGGCCTACCATTTTACAAAGTAGACAAGCTACTGCATGAAATGAGGGAGCAAAGTTTTTTTTGTCTCTCCCCCTCATATCTGACACAATCTGGGGGCCTACTTTACAAAGCAAGTGAAACCGAGTGGGTCCTGCAGCGCCCTGTATTGGTTGTATATGCGAAGCACAGTACAAGGCCGGAAAAAGCAAGGAAGCATGCAGCCAGCGCACAGGAGAAGAGATGAGAAGAGAGCGCTGAGTGAAAGATAGAAGCGCACCTTAACGGGCACAGGGGTCCAGTGGAGGGAGGGTTGAAATGAAGAAAAGGATGGAAACAGCAAAGGAAGAGACAGCACCAGCAGCACACAAAAAGATCTGACTTTTACCAGAGATGATCAGGGGAAAGCGCGAACGCAGTCCCCCACTACCACAAATTATGCAGTCGAGTTTCCCGCATTTGGGGAAATCGCAGGGGTCAGCACACCCGGAGTGCAATGGATGAGCCTCACCCTGGGAGAACCACCTTCGTGATCATGGTATCTCCCCTGCCAGGTAAGTATGAGTTGGACTAGGGCTCAGGAGGGCCCCTGCTTGGGCACACCCCCGTCAAGTGAAGGAGGTTGACCGGAGCCATGACAAGTGAACTCTCGGCAGGGGACGGGAAAAGAAAACTGCAGGGAGGCTGCATCTCTTCACGTTGACATGGGAAGGCGGAAGGGTGACTGTTCCTGAAGCACCCCCAAACTATGCGCACAACTAGTGCAAATCCTTCCCAGGGCACACTGCAGCAGATGAATTTGCAGACCGTCATGTCATAAAAGCAGTCGGGCACAGTTACAGTAGCTGCAACCCTCATCTCCATATGAAAAGCAACAGGCAGTGCACCGTCCTATGTCTCAATGGGTTCTTAAATTGGAAAATAAAATATAAAAGGCAGCTTGAGATTTAACCCCCTCGCTGCTGAGGGTTTTCTCATCCTCGCACCGAGACCATTTTCCGACGTTAGCGCTCGTCCGAACGTCGTCGTCACGGATTTCTTTTTATTTCTTTTTTCTTTCTTTCTTATCCCCCCTGCGGCACTCACACAAATTATACCTTGGTTTTTGTTTGTTTGTTTGTTTTTTCTTTCAAAAGACTTTGTAGTCTCAAAAAAGCCATTAGTCTTTTTACTGATTTGAACACGTCAAAAGTTGTTTCACCCAAATGGCCCAAAAAGCGTATTTCTCAAGCAAGTGAACCAAAAGCAAATGTGATTTTTTTTCTTTTGTCCCCCGTCTTATAAGCACCATAGACAAATACTTCGTGTTTTGCCACCAATCCACCTGCCCAAAATCTGCACGCAAACCAAAAATGCTCTCTTTCTTCTAGTTTTCGCCGCCTCAATTTAAACGCTTACTATGTGTAGGAAGACTACGGCAGCCCAGCGAGGCCTACCATTTTACAAAGTAGACAAGCTACTGCATGAAATGAGGGAGCAAAGTTTTTTTTGTCTCTCCCCCTCATATCTGACACAATCTGGGGGCCTACTTTACAAAGCAAGTGAAACCGTGTGGGTCCTGCAGCGCCCTGTATTGGTTGTATATGCGAAGCACAGTACAAGGCCGGAAAAAGCAAGGAAGCATGCAGCCAGCGCACAGGAGAAGAGATGAGAAGAGAGCGCTGAGTGAAAGATAGAAGCGCACCTTAACGGGCACAGGGGTCCAGTGGAGGGAGGGTTGAAATGAAGAAAAGGATGGAAACAGCAAAGGAAGAGACAGCACCAGCAGCACACAAAAAGATCTGACTTTTACCAGAGATGATCAGGGGAAAGCGCGAACGCAGTCCCCCACTACCACAAATTATGCAGTCGAGTTTCCCGCATTTGGGGAAATCGCAGGGGTCAGCACACCCGGAGTGCAATGGATGAGCCTCGCCCTGGGAGAACCACCTTCGTGATCATGGTATCTCCCCTGCCAGGTAAGTATGAGTTGGACTAGGGCTCAGGAGGGCCCCTGCTTGGGCACACCCCCGTCAAGTGAAGGAGGTTGACCGGAGCCATGACAAGTGAACTCTCGGCAGGGGACGGGAAAAGAAAACTGCAGGGAGGCTGCATCTCTTCGCGTTGACATGGGAAGGCGGAAGGGTGACTGTTCCTGAAGCACCCCCAAACTATGCGCACAACTAGTGCAAATCCTTCCCAGGGCACACTGCAGCAGATGAATTTGCATACCGTCATGTCATAAAAGCAGTCGGGCACAGTTACAGTAGCTGCAACCCTCATCTCCATATGAAAAGCAACAGGCAGTGCACCGTCCTATGTCTCAATGGGTTCTTAAATTGGAAAATAAAATATAAAAGGCAGCTTGAGATTTAACCCCCTCGCTGCTGAGGGTTTTCTCATCCTCGCACCGAGACCATTTTCCGACGTTAGCGCTCGTCCGAACGTCGTCGTCACGGATTTCTTTTTATTTCTTTTTTCTTTCTTTCTTATCCCCCCTGCGGCACTCACACAAATTATACCTTGGTTTTTGTTTGTTTTTGTTTTCTTTCAAAAGACTTTGTAGTCTCAAAAAAGCCATTAGTCTTTTTACTGATTTGAACACGTCAAAAGTTGTTTCACCCAAATGGCCCAAAAAGCGTATTTCTCAAGCAAGTGAACCAAAAGCAAATGTGATTTTTTTTTCTTTTGTCCCCCGTCTTATAAGCACCATAGACAAATACTTTGTGTTTTGCCACCAATCCACCTGCCCAAAATCTGCACGCAAACCAAAAATGCTCTCTTTCTTCTAGTTTTCGCCGCCTCAATTTAAACGCTTACTATGTGTAGGAAGACTACGGCAGCCCAGCGAGGCCTACCATTTTACAAAGTAGACAAGCTACTGCATGAAATGAGGGAGCAAAGTTTTTTTTGTCTCTCCCCCTCATATCTGACACAATCTGGGGGCCTACTTTACAAAGCAAGTGAAACCGAGTGGGTCCTGCAGCGCCCTGTATTGGTTGTATATGCGAAGCACAGTACAAGGCCGGAAAAAGCAAGGAAGCATGCAGCCAGCGCACAGGAGAAGAGATGAGAAGAGAGCGCTGAGTGAAAGATAGAAGCGCACCTTAACGGGCACAGGGGTCCAGTGGAGGGAGGGTTGAAATGAAGAAAAGGATGGAAACAGCAAAGGAAGAGACAGCACCAGCAGCACACAAAAAGATCTGACTTTTACCAGAGATGATCAGGGGAAAGCGCGAACGCAGTCCCCCACTACCACAAATTATGCAGTCGAGTTTCCCACATTTGGGGAAATCGCAGGGGTCAGCACACCCGGAGTGCAATGGATGAGCCTCACCCTGGGAGAACCACCTTCGTGATCATGGTATCTCCCCTGCCAGGTAAGTATGAGTTGGACTAGGGCTCAGGAGGGCCCCTGCTTGGGCACACCCCCGTCAAGTGAAGGAGGTTGACCGGAGCCATGACAAGTGAACTCTCGGCAGGGGACGGGAAAAGAAAACTGCAGGGAGGCTGCATCTCTTCACGTTGACATGGGAAGGCGGAAGGGTGACTGTTCCTGAAGCACCCCCAAACTATGCGCACAACTAGTGCAAATCCTTCCCAGGGCACACTGCAGCAGATGAATTTGCATACCGTCATGTCATAAAAGCAGTCGGGCACAGTTACAGTAGCTGCAACCCTCATCTCCATATGAAAAGCAACAGGCAGTGCACCGTCCTATGTCTCAATGGGTTCTTAAATTGGAAAATAAAATATAAAAGGCAGCTTGAGATTTAACCCCCTCGCTGCTGAGGGTTTTCTCATCCTCGCACCGAGACCATTTTCCGACGTTAGCGCTCGTCCGAACGTTGTCGTCACGGATTTCTTTTTATTTCTTTTTTCTTTCTTTCTTATCCCCCCTGCGGCACTCACACAAATTATACCTTGGTTTTTGTTTGTTTGTTTGTTTTTTCTTTCAAAAGACTTTGTAGTCTCAAAAAAGCCATTAGTCTTTTTACTGATTTGAACACGTCAAAAGTTGTTTCACCCAAATGGCCCAAAAAGCGTATTTCTCAAGCAAGTGAACCAAAAGCAAATGTGATTTTTTTTTCTTTTGTCCCCCGTCTTATAAGCACCATAGACAAATACTTTGTGTTTTGCCACCAATCCACCTGCCCAAAATCTGCACGCAAACCAAAAATGCTCTCTTTCTTCTAGTTTTCGCCGCCTCAATTTAAACGCTTACTATGTGTAGGAAGACTACGGCAGCCCAGCGAGGCCTACCATTTTACAAAGTAGACAAGCTACTGCATGAAATGAGGGAGCAAAGTTTTTTTTGTCTCTCCCCCTCATATCTGACACAATCTGGGGGCCTACTTTACAAAGCAAGTGAAACCGAGTGGGTCCTGCAGCGCCCTGTATTGGTTGTATATGCGAAGCACAGTACAAGGCCGGAAAAAGCAAGGAAGCATGCAGCCAGCGCACAGGAGAAGAGATGAGAAGAGAGCGCTGAGTGAAAGATAGAAGCGCACCTTAACGGGCACAGGGGTCCAGTGGAGGGAGGGTTGAAATGAAGAAAAGGATGGAAACAGCAAAGGAAGAGACAGCACCAGCAGCACACAAAAAGATCTGTCTTTTACCAGAGATGATCAGGGGAAAGCGCGAACGCAGTCCCCCACTACCACAAATTATGCAGTCGAGTTTCCCGCATTTGGGGAAATCGCATGGGTCAGCACACCCGGAGTGCAATGGATGAGCCTCGCCCTGGGAGAACCACCTTCGTGATCATGGTATCTCCCCTGCCAGGTAAGTATGAGTTGGACTAGGGCTCAGGAGGGCCCCTGCTTGGGCACACCCCCGTCAAGTGAAGGAGGTTGACCGGAGCCATGACAAGTGAACTCTCGGCAGGGGACGGGAAAAGAAAACTGCAGGGAGGCTGCATCTCTTCACGTTGACATGGGAAGGCGGAAGGGTGACTGTTCCTGAAGCACCCCCAAACTATGCGCACAACTAGTGCAAATCCTTCCCAGGGCACATTGCAGCAGATGAATTTGCATACCGTCATGTCATAAAAGCAGTCGGGCACAGTTACAGTAGCTGCAACCCTCATCTCCATATGAAAAGCAACAGGCAGTGCACCGTCCTATGTCTCAATGGGTTCTTAAATTGGAAAATAAAATATAAAAGGCAGCTTGAGATTTAACCCCCTCGCTGCTGAGGGTTTTCTCATCCTCGCACCGAGACCATTTTCCGACGTTAGCGCTCGTCCGAACGTCGTCGTCACGGATTTCTTTTTATTTCTTTTTTCTTTCTTTCTTATCCCCCCTGCGGCACTCACACAAATTATAGCTTGGTTTTTGTTTGTTTTTTTTTTCTTTCAAAAGACTTTGTAGTCTCAAAAAAGCCATTAGTCTTTTTACTGATTTGAACACGTCAAAAGTTGTTTCACCCAAATGGCCCAAAAAGCGTATTTCTCAAGCAAGTGAACCAAAAGCAAATGTGATTTTTTTTCTTTTGTCCCCCGTCTTATAAGCACCATAGACAAATACTTCGTGTTTTGCCACCAATCCACCTGCCCAAAATCTGCACGCAAACCAAAAATGCTCTCTTTCTTCTAGTTTTCGCCGCCTCAATTTAAACGCTTACTATGTGTAGGAAGACTACGGCAGCCCAGCGAGGCCTACCATTTTACAAAGTAGACAAGCTACTGCATGAAATGAGGGAGCAAAGTTTTTTTTGTCTCTCCCCCTCATATCTGACACAATCTGGGGGCCTACTTTACAAAGCAAGTGAAACCGAGTGGGTCCTGCAGCGCCCTGTATTGGTTGTATATGCGAAGCACAGTACAAGGCCGGAAAAAGCAAGGAAGCATGCAGCCAGCGCACAGGAGAAGAGATGAGAAGAGAGCGCTGAGTGAAAGATAGAAGCGCACCTTAACGGGCACAGGGGTCCAGTGGAGGGAGGGTTGAAATGAAGAAAAGGATGGAAACAGCAAAGGAAGAGACAGCACCAGCAGCACACAAAAAGATCTGACTTTTACCAGAGATGATCAGGGGAAAGCGCGAACGCAGTCCCCCACTACCACAAATTATGCAGTCGAGTTTCCCGCATTTGGGGAAATCGCAGGGGTCAGCACACCCGGAGTGCAATGGATGAGCCTCGCCCTGGGAGAACCACCTTCGTGATCATGGTATCTCCCCTGCCAGGTAAGTATGAGTTGGACTAGGGCTCAGGAGGGCCCCTGCTTGGGCACACCCCCGTCAAGTGAAGGAGGTTGACCGGAGCCATGACAAGTGAACTCTCGGCAGGGGACGGGAAAAGAAAACTGCAGGGAGGCTGCATCTCTTCGCGTTGACATGGGAAGGCGGAAGGGTGACTGTTCCTGAAGCACCCCCAAACTATGCGCACAACTAGTGCAAATCCTTCCCAGGGCACACTGCAGCAGATGAATTTGCATACCGTCATGTCATAAAAGCAGTCGGGCACAGTTACAGTAGCTGCAACCCTCATCTCCATATGAAAAGCAACAGGCAGTGCACCGTCCTATGTCTCAATGGGTTCTTAAATTGGAAAATAAAATATAAAAGGCAGCTTGAGATTTAACCCCCTCGCTGCTGAGGGTTTTCTCATCCTCGCACCGAGACCATTTTCCGACGTTAGCGCTCGTCCGAACGTCGTCGTCACGGATTTCTTTTTATTTCTTTTTTCTTTCTTTCTTATCCCCCCTGCGGCACTCACACAAATTATACCTTGGTTTTTGTTTGTTTGTTTGTTTTTTCTTTCAAAAGACTTTGTAGTCTCAAAAAAGCCATTAGTCTTTTTACTGATTTGAACACGTCAAAAGTTGTTTCACCCAAATGGCCCAAAAAGCGTATTTCTCAAGCAAGTGAACCAAAAGCAAATGTGATTTTTTTTCTTTTGTCCCCCGTCTTATAAGCACCATAGACAAATACTTTGTGTTTTGCCACCAATCCACCTGCCCAAAATCTGCACGCAAACCAAAAATGCTCTCTTTCTTCTAGTTTTCGCCGCCTCAATTTAAACGCTTACTATGTGTAGGAAGACTACGGCAGCCCAGCGAGGCCTACCATTTTACAAAGTAGACAAGCTACTGCATGAAATGAGGGAGCAAAGTTTTTTTTGTCTCTCCCCCTCATATCTGACACAATCTGGGGGCCTACTTTACAAAGCAAGTGAAACCGTGTGGGTCCTGCAGCGCCCTGTATTGGTTGTATATGCGAAGCACAGTACAAGGCCGGAAAAAGCAAGGAAGCATGCAGCCAGCGCACAGGAGAAGAGATGAGAAGAGAGCGCTGAGTGAAAGATAGAAGCGCACCTTAACGGGCACAGGGGTCCAGTGGAGGGAGGGTTGAAATGAAGAAAAGGATGGAAACAGCAAAGGAAGAGACAGCACCAGCAGCACACAAAAAGATCTGACTTTTACCAGAGATGATCAGGGGAAAGCGCGAACGCAGTCCCCCACTACCACAAATTATGCAGTCGAGTTTCCCGCATTTGGGGAAATCGCAGGGGTCAGCACACCCGGAGTGCAATGGATGAGCCTCGCCCTGGGAGAACCACCTTCGTGATCATGGTATCTCCCCTGCCAGGTAAGTATGAGTTGGACTAGGGCTCAGGAGGGCCCCTGCTTGGGCACACCCCCGTCAAGTGAAGGAGGTTGACCGGAGCCATGACAAGTGAACTCTCGGCAGGGGACGGGAAAAGAAAACTGCAGGGAGGCTGCATCTCTTCACGTTGACATGGGAAGGCGGAAGGGTGACTGTTCCTGAAGCACCCCCAAACTATGCGCACAACTAGTGCAAATCCTTCCCAGGGCACACTGCAGCAGATGAATTTGCAGACCGTCATGTCATAAAAGCAGTCGGGCACAGTTACAGTAGCTGCAACCCTCATCTCCATATGAAAAGCAACAGGCAGTGCACCGTCCTATGTCTCAATGGGTTCTTAAATTGGAAAATAAAATATAAAAGGCAGCTTGAGATTTAACCCCCTCGCTGCTGAGGGTTTTCTCATCCTCGCACCGAGACCATTTTCCGACGTTAGCGCTCGTCCGAACGTCGTCGTCACGGATTTCTTTTTATTTATTTTTTCTTTCTTTCAGGGGGGCTGCGGCACTCACACAAATTATACCTTGGTTTTTGTTTGTTTGTTTGTTTTTTCTTTCAAAAGACTTTGTAGTCTCAAAAAAGCCATTAGTCTTTTTACTGATTTGAACACGTCAAAAGTTGTTTCACCCAAATGGCCCAAAAAGCGTATTTCTCAAGCAAGTGAACCAAAAGCAAATGTGATTTTTTTTTCTTTTGTCCCCCGTCTTATAAGCACCATAGACAAATACTTTGTGTTTTGCCACCAATCCACCTGCCCAAAATCTGCACGCAAACCAAAAATGCTCTCTTTCTTCTAGTTTTCGCCGCCTCAATTTAAACGCTTACTATGTGTAGGAAGACTACGGCAGCCCAGCGAGGCCTACCATTTTACAAAGTAGACAAGCTACTGCATGAAATGAGGGAGCAAATTTTTTTTTCTCTCTCCCCCTCATATCTGACACAATCTGGGGGCCTACTTTACAAAGCAAGTGAAACCGTGTGGGTCCTGCAGCGCCCTGTATTGGTTGTATATGCGAAGCACAGTACAAGGCCGGAAAAAGCAAGGAAGCATGCAGCCAGCGCACAGGAGAAGAGATGAGAAGAGAGCGCTGAGTGAAAGATAGAAGCGCACCTTAACGGGCACAGGGGTCCAGTGGAGGGAGGGTTGAAATGAAGAAAAGGATGGAAACAGCAAAGGAAGAGACAGCACCAGCAGCACACAAAAAGATCTGACTTTTACCAGAGATGATCAGGGGAAAGCGCGAACGCAGTCCCCCACTACCACAAATTATGCAGTCGAGTTTCCCGCATTTGGGGAAATCGCAGGGGTCAGCACACCCGGAGTGCAATGGATGAGCCTCGCCCTGGGAGAACCACCTTCGTGATCATGGTATCTCCCCTGCCAGGTAAGTATGAGTTGGACTAGGGCTCAGGAGGGCCCCTGCTTGGGCACACCCCCGTCAAGTGAAGGAGGTTGACCGGAGCCATGACAAGTGAACTCTCGGCAGGGGACGGGAAAAGAAAACTGCAGGGAGGCTGCATCTCTTCACGTTGACATGGGAAGGCGGAAGGGTGACTGTTCCTGAAGCACCCCCAAACTATGCGCACAACTAGTGCAAATCCTTCCCAGGGCACACTGCAGCAGATGAATTTGCATACCGTCATGTCATAAAAGCAGTCGGGCACAGTTACAGTAGCTGCAACCCTCATCTCCATATGAAAAGCAACAGGCAGTGCACCGTCCTATGTCTCAATGGGTTCTTAAATTGGAAAATAAAATATAAAAGGCAGCTTGAGATTTAACCCCCTCGCTGCTGAGGGTTTTCTCATCCTCGCACCGAGACCATTTTCCGACGTTAGCGCTCGTCCGAACGTCGTCGTCACGGATTTCTTTTTATTTATTTTTTCTTTCTTTCAGGGGGGCTGCGGCACTCACACAAATTATACCTTGGTTTTTGTTTGTTTGTTTGTTTTTTCTTTCAAAAGACTTTGTAGTCTCAAAAAAGCCATTAGTCTTTTTACTGATTTGAACACGTCAAAAGTTGTTTCACCCAAATGGCCCAAAAAGCGTATTTCTCAAGCAAGTGAACCAAAAGCAAATGTGATTTTTTTTTCTTTTGTCCCCGTCTTATAAGCACCATAGACAAATACTTTGTGTTTTGCCACCAATCCACCTGCCCAAAATCTGCACGCAAACCAAAAATGCTCTCTTTCTTCTAGTTTTCGCCGCCTCAATTTAAACGCTTACTATGTGTAGGAAGACTACGGCAGCCCAGCGAGGCCTACCATTTTACAAAGTAGACAAGCTACTGCATGAAATGAGGGAGCAAAATTTTTTTTCTCTCTCCCCCTCATATCTGACACAATCTGGGGGCCTACTTTACAAAGCAAGTGAAACCGTGTGGGTCCTGCAGCGCCCTGTATTGGTTGTATATGCGAAGCACAGTACAAGGCCGGAAAAAGCAAGGAAGCATGCAGCCAGCGCACAGGAGAAGAGATGAGAAGAGAGCGCTGAGTGAAAGATAGAAGCGCACCTTAACGGGCACAGGGGTCCAGTGGAGGGAGGGTTGAAATGAAGAAAAGGATGGAAACAGCAAAGGAAGAGACAGCACCAGCAGCACACAAAAAGATCTGACTTTTACCAGAGATGATCAGGGGAAAGCGCGAACGCAGTCCCCCACTACCACAAATTATGCAGTCGAGTTTCCCGCATTTGGGGAAATCGCAGGGGTCAGCACACCCGGAGTGCAATGGATGAGCCTCACCCTGGGAGAACCACCTTCGTGATCATGGTATCTCCCCTGCCAGGTAAGTATGAGTTGGACTAGGGCTCAGGAGGGCCCCTGCTTGGGCACACCCCCGTCAAGTGAAGGAGGTTGACCGGAGCCATGACAAGTGAACTCTCGGCAGGGGACGGGAAAAGAAAACTGCAGGGAGGCTGCATCTCTTCACGTTGACATGGGAAGGCGGAAGGGTGACTGTTCCTGAAGCACCCCCAAACTATGCGCACAACTAGTGCAAATCCTTCCCAGGGCACACTGCAGCAGATGAATTTGCATACCGTCATGTCATAAAAGCAGTCGGGCACAGTTACAGTAGCTGCAACCCTCATCTCCATATGAAAAGCAACAGGCAGTGCACCGTCCTATGTCTCAATGGGTTCTTAAATTGGAAAATAAAATATAAAAGGCAGCTTGAGATTTAACCCCCTCGCTGCTGAGGGTTTTCTCATCCTCGCACCGAGACCATTTTCCGACGTTAGCGCTCGTCCGAACGTCGTCGTCACGGATTTCTTTTTATTTCTTTTTTCTTTCTTTCTTATCCCCCCTGCGGCACTCACACAAATTATACCTTGGTTTTTGTTTGTTTGTTTGTTTTTTCTTTCAAAAGACTTTGTAGTCTCAAAAAAGCCATTAGTCTTTTTACTGATTTGAACACGTCAAAAGTTGTTTCACCCAAATGGCCCAAAAAGCGTATTTCTCAAGCAAGTGAACCAAAAGCAAATGTGATTTTTTTTCTTTTGTCCCCCGTCTTATAAGCACCATAGACAAATACTTTGTGTTTTGCCACCAATCCACCTGCCCAAAATCTGCACGCAAACCAAAAATGCTCTCTTTCTTCTAGTTTTCGCCGCCTCAATTTAAACGCTTACTATGTGTAGGAAGACTACGGCAGCCCAGCGAGGCCTACCATTTTACAAAGTAGACAAGCTACTGCATGAAATGAGGGAGCAAAGTTTTTTTTCTCTCTCCCCCTCATATCTGACACAATCTGGGGGCCTACTTTACAAAGCAAGTGAAACCGAGTGGGTCCTGCAGCGCCCTGTATTGGTTGTATATGCGAAGCACAGTACAAGGCCGGAAAAAGCAAGGAAGCATGCAGCCAGCGCACAGGAGAAGAGATGAGAAGAGAGCGCTGAGTGAAAGATAGAAGCGCACCTTAACGGGCACAGGGGTCCAGTGGAGGGAGGGTTGAAATGAAGAAAAGGATGGAAACAGCAAAGGAAGAGACAGCACCAGCAGCACACAAAAAGATCTGACTTTTACCAGAGATGATCAGGGGAAAGCGCGAACGCAGTCCCCCACTACCACAAATTATGCAGTCGAGTTTCCCACATTTGGGGAAATCGCAGGGGTCAGCACACCCGGAGTGCAATGGATGAGCCTCACCCTGGGAGAACCACCTTCGTGATCATGGTATCTCCCCTGCCAGGTAAGTATGAGTTGGACTAGGGCTCAGGAGGGCCCCTGCTTGGGCACACCCCCGTCAAGTGAAGGAGGTTGACCGGAGCCATGACAAGTGAACTCTCGGCAGGGGACGGGAAAAGAAAACTGCAGGGAGGCTGCATCTCTTCACGTTGACATGGGAAGGCGGAAGGGTGACTGTTCCTGAAGCACCCCCAAACTATGCGCACAACTAGTGCAAATCCTTCCCAGGGCACACTGCAGCAGATGAATTTGCATACCGTCATGTCATAAAAGCAGTCGGGCACAGTTACAGTAGCTGCAACCCTCATCTCCATATGAAAAGCAACAGGCAGTGCACCGTCCTATGTCTCAATGGGTTCTTAAATTGGAAAATAAAATATAAAAGGCAGCTTGAGATTTAACCCCCTCGCTGCTGAGGGTTTTCTCATCCTCGCACCGAGACCATTTTCCGACGTTAGCGCTCGTCCGAACGTCGTCGTCACGGATTTCTTTTTATTTCTTTTTTCTTTCTTTCTTATCCCCCCTGCGGCACTCACACAAATTATACCTTGGTTTTTGTTTGTTTGTTTGTTTTTTCTTTCAAAAGACTTTGTAGTCTCAAAAAAGCCATTAGTCTTTTTACTGATTTGAACACGTCAAAAGTTGTTTCACCCAAATGGCCCAAAAAGCGTATTTCTCAAGCAAGTGAACCAAAAGCAAATGTGATTTTTTTTCTTTTGTCCCCCGTCTTATAAGCACCATAGACAAATACTTTGTGTTTTGCCACCAATCCACCTGCCCAAAATCTGCACGCAAACCAAAAATGCTCTCTTTCTTCTAGTTTTCGCCGCCTCAATTTAAACGCTTACTATGTGTAGGAAGACTACGGCAGCCCAGCGAGGCCTACCATTTTACAAAGTAGACAAGCTACTGCATGAAATGAGGGAGCAAAGTTTTTTTTGTCTCTCCCCCTCATATCTGACACAATCTGGGGGCCTACTTTACAAAGCAAGTGAAACCGTGTGGGTCCTGCAGCGCCCTGTATTGGTTGTATATGCAAAGCACAGTACAAGGCCAGAAAAAGCAAGGAAGCATGCAGCCAGCGCACAGGAGAAGAGATGAGAAGAGAGCGCTGAGTGAAAGATAGAAGCGCACCTTAACGGGCACAGGGGTCCAGTGGAGGGAGGGTTGAAATGAAGAAAAGGATGGAAACAGCAAAGGAAGAGACAGCACCAGCAGCACACAAAAAGATCTGACTTTTACCAGAGATGATCAGGGGAAAGCGCGAACGCAGTCCCCCACTACCACAAATTATGCAGTCGAGTTTCCCGCATTTGGGGAAATCGCAGGGGTCAGCACACCCGGAGTGCAATGGATGAGCCTCGCCCTGGGAGAACCACCTTCGTGATCATGGTATCTCCCCTGCCAGGTAAGTATGAGTTGGACTAGGGCTCAGGAGGGCCCCTGCTTGGGCACACCCCCGTCAAGTGAAGGAGGTTGACCGGAGCCATGACAAGTGAACTCTCGGCAGGGGACGGGAAAAGAAAACTGCAGGGAGGCTGCATCTCTTCACGTTGACATGGGAAGGCGGAAGGGTGACTGTTCCTGAAGCACCCCCAAACTATGCGCACAACTAGTGCAAATCCTTCCCAGGGCACATTGCAGCAGATGAATTTGCATACCGTCATGTCATAAAAGCAGTCGGGCACAGTTACAGTAGCTGCAACCCTCATCTCCATATGAAAAGCAACAGGCAGTGCACCGTCCTATGTCTCAATGGGTTCTTAAATTGGAAAATAAAATATAAAAGGCAGCTTGAGATTTAACCCCCTCGCTGCTGAGGGTTTTCTCATCCTCGCACCGAGACCATTTTCCGACGTTAGCGCTCGTCCGAACGTCGTCGTCACGGATTTCTTTTTATTTATTTTTTCTTTCTTTCTTATCCCCCCTGCGGCACTCACACAAATTATAGCTTGGTTTTTGTTTGTTTTTTTTTTCTTTCAAAAGACTTTGTAGTCTCAAAAAAGCCATTAGTCTTTTTACTGATTTGAACACGTCAAAAGTTGTTTCACCCAAATGGCCCAAAAAGCGTATTTCTCAAGCAAGTGAACCAAAAGCAAATGTGATTTTTTTTCTTTTGTCCCCCGTCTTATAAGCACCATAGACAAATACTTTGTGTTTTGCCACCAATCCACCTGCCCAAAATCTGCACGCAAACCAAAAATGCTCTCTTTCTTCTAGTTTTCGCCGCCTCAATTTAAACGCTTACTATGTGTAGGAAGACTACGGCAGCCCAGCGAGGCCTACCATTTTACAAAGTAGACAAGCTACTGCATGAAATGAGGGAGCAAAGTTTTTTTTCTCTCTCCCCCTCATATCTGACACAATCTGGGGGCCTACTTTACAAAGCAAGTGAAACCGTGTGGGTCCTGCAGCGCCCTGTATTGGTTGTATATGCGAAGCACAGTACAAGGCCGGAAAAAGCAAGGAAGCATGCAGCCAGCGCACAGGAGAAGAGATGAGAAGAGAGCGCTGAGTGAAAGATAGAAGCGCACCTTAACGGGCACAGGGGTCCAGTGGAGGGAGGGTTGAAATGAAGAAAAGGATGGAAACAGCAAAGGAAGAGACAGCACCAGCAGCACACAAAAAGATCTGACTTTTACCAGAGATGATCAGGGGAAAGCGCGAACGCAGTCCCCCACTACCACAAATTATGCAGTCGAGTTTCCCGCATTTGGGGAAATCGCAGGGGTCAGCACACCCGGAGTGCAATGGATGAGCCTCGCCCTGGGAGAACCACCTTCGTGATCATGGTATCTCCCCTGCCAGGTAAGTATGAGTTGGACTAGGGCTCAGGAGGGCCCCTGCTTGGGCACACCCCCGTCAAGTGAAGGAGGTTGACCGGAGCCATGACAAGTGAACTCTCGGCAGGGGACGGGAAAAGAAAACTGCAGGGAGGCTGCATCTCTTCGCGTTGACATGGGAAGGCGGAAGGGTGACTGTTCCTGAAGCACCCCCAAACTATGCGCACAACTAGTGCAAATCCTTCCCAGGGCACACTGCAGCAGATGAATTTGCATACCGTCATGTCATAAAAGCAGTCGGGCACAGTTACAGTAGCTGCAACCCTCATCTCCATATGAAAAGCAACAGGCAGTGCACCGTCCTATGTCTCAATGGGTTCTTAAATTGGAAAATAAAATATAAAAGGCAGCTTGAGATTTAACCCCCTCGCTGCTGAGGGTTTTCTCATCCTCGCACCGAGACCATTTTCCGACGTTAGCGCTCGTCCGAACGTCGTCGTCACGGATTTCTTTTTATTTCTTTTTTCTTTCTTTCTTATCCCCCCTGCGGCACTCACACAAATTATACCTTGGTTTTTGTTTGTTTGTTTGTTTTTTCTTTCAAAAGACTTTGTAGTCTCAAAAAAGCCATTAGTCTTTTTACTGATTTGAACACGTCAAAAGTTGTTTCACCCAAATGGCCCAAAAAGCGTATTTCTCAAGCAAGTGAACCAAAAGCAAATGTGATTTTTTTCTTTTGTCCCCCGTCTTATAAGCACCATAGACAAATACTTTGTGTTTTGCCACCAATCCACCTGCCCAAAATCTGCACGCAAACCAAAAATGCTCTCTTTCTTCTAGTTTTCGCCGCCTCAATTTAAACGCTTACTATGTGTAGGAAGACTACGGCAGCCCAGCGAGGCCTACCATTTTACAAAGTAGACAAGCTACTGCATGAAATGAGGGAGCAAAGTTTTTTTTCTCTCTCCCCCTCATATCTGACACAATCTGGGGGCCTACTTTACAAAGCAAGTGAAACCGTGTGGGTCCTGCAGCGCCCTGTATTGGTTGTATATGCGAAGCACAGTACAAGGCCGGAAAAAGCAAGGAAGCATGCAGCCAGCGCACAGGAGAAGAGATGAGAAGAGAGCGCTGAGTGAAAGATAGAAGCGCACCTTAACGGGCACAGGGGTCCAGTGGAGGGAGGGTTGAAATGAAGAAAAGGATGGAAACAGCAAAGGAAGAGACAGCACCAGCAGCACACAAAAAGATCTGACTTTTACCAGAAATGATCAGGGGAAAGCGCGAACGCAGTCCCCCACTACCACAAATTATGCAGTCGAGTTTCCCGCATTTGGGGAAATCGCAGGGGTCAGCACACCCGGAGTGCAATGGATGAGCCTCGCCCTGGGAGAACCACCTTCGTGATCATGGTATCTCCCCTGCCAGGTAAGTATGAGTTGGACTAGGGCTCAGGAGGGCCCCTGCTTGGGCACACCCCCGTCAAGTGAAGGAGGTTGACCGGAGCCATGACAAGTGAACTCTCGGCAGGGGACGGGAAAAGAAAACTGCAGGGAGGCTGCATCTCTTCGCGTTGACATGGGAAGGCGGAAGGGTGACTGTTCCTGAAGCACCCCCAAACTATGCGCACAAAAGTGCAAATCCTTCCCAGGGCACACTGCAGCAGATGAATTTGCATACCGTCATGTCATAAAAGCAGTCGGGCACAGTTACAGTAGCTGCAACCCTCATCTCCATATGAAAAGCAACAGGCAGTGCACCGTCCTATGTCTCAATGGGTTCTTAAATTGGAAAATAAAATATAAAAGGCAGCTTGAGATTTAACCCCCTCGCTGCTGAGGGTTTTCTCATCCTCGCACCGAGACCATTTTCCGACGTTAGCGCTCGTCCGAACGTCGTCGTCACGGATTTCTTTTTATTTATTTTTTCTTTCTTTCAGGGGGGCTGCGGCACTCACACAAATTATACCTTGGTTTTTGTTTGTTTGTTTGTTTTTTCTTTCAAAAGACTTTGTAGTCTCAAAAAAGCCATTAGTCTTTTTACTGATTTGAACACGTCAAAAGTTGTTTCACCCAAATGGCCCAAAAAGCGTATTTCTCAAGCAAGTGAACCAAAAGCAAATGTGATTTTTTTTTTCTTTTGTCCCCCGTCTTATAAGCACCATAGACAAATACTTTGTGTTTTGCCACCAATCCACCTGCCCAAAATCTGCACGCAAACCAAAAATGCTCTCTTTCTTCTAGTTTTCGCCGCCTCAATTTAAACGCTTACTATGTGTAGGAAGACTACGGCAGCCCAGCGAGGCCTACCATTTTACAAAGTAGACAAGCTACTGCATGAAATGAGGGAGCAAAATTTTTTTTCTCTCTCCCCCTCATATCTGACACAATCTGGGGGCCTACTTTACAAAGCAAGTGAAACCGTGTGGGTCCTGCAGCGCCCTGTATTGGTTGTATATGCGAAGCACAGTACAAGGCCGGAAAAAGCAAGGAAGCATGCAGCCAGCGCACAGGAGAAGAGATGAGAAGAGAGCGCTGAGTGAAAGATAGAAGCGCACCTTAACGGGCACAGGGGTCCAGTGGAGGGAGGGTTGAAATGAAGAAAAGGATGGAAACAGCAAAGGAAGAGACAGCACCAGCAGCACACAAAAAGATCTGACTTTTACCAGAGATGATCAGGGGAAAGCGCGAACGCAGTCCCCCACTACCACAAATTATGCAGTCGAGTTTCCCGCATTTGGGGAAATCGCAGGGGTCAGCACACCCGGAGTGCAATGGATGAGCCTCACCCTGGGAGAACCACCTTCGTGATCATGGTATCTCCCCTGCCAGGTAAGTATGAGTTGGACTAGGGCTCAGGAGGGCCCCTGCTTGGGCACACCCCCGTCAAGTGAAGGAGGTTGACCGGAGCCATGACAAGTGAACTCTCGGCAGGGGACGGGAAAAGAAAACTGCAGGGAGGCTGCATCTCTTCACGTTGACATGGGAAGGCGGAAGGGTGACTGTTCCTGAAGCACCCCCAAACTATGCGCACAACTAGTGCAAATCCTTCCCAGGGCACATTGCAGCAGATGAATTTGCATACCGTCATGTCATAAAAGCAGTCGGGCACAGTTACAGTAGCTGCAACCCTCATCTCCATATGAAAAGCAACAGGCAGTGCACCGTCCTATGTCTCAATGGGTTCTTAAATTGGAAAATAAAATATAAAAGGCAGCTTGAGATTTAACCCCCTCGCTGCTGAGGGTTTTCTCATCCTCGCACCGAGACCATTTTCCGACGTTAGCGCTCGTCCGAACGTCGTCGTCACGGATTTCTTTTTATTTATTTTTTCTTTCTTTCTTATCCCCCCTGCGGCACTCACACAAATTATAGCTTGGTTTTTGTTTGTTTTTTTTTTCTTTCAAAAGACTTTGTAGTCTCAAAAAAGCCATTAGTCTTTTTACTGATTTGAACACGTCAAAAGTTGTTTCACCCAAATGGCCCAAAAAGCGTATTTCTCAAGCAAGTGAACCAAAAGCAAATGTGATTTTTTTCTTTTGTCCCCCGTCTTATAAGCACCATAGACAAATACTTTGTGTTTTGCCACCAATCCACCTGCCCAAAATCTGCACGCAAACCAAAAATGCTCTCTTTCTTCTAGTTTTCGCCGCCTCAATTTAAACGCTTACTATGTGTAGGAAGACTACGGCAGCCCAGCGAGGCCTACCATTTTACAAAGTAGACAAGCTACTGCATGAAATGAGGGAGCAAAGTTTTTTTTGTCTCTCCCCCTCATATCTGACACAATCTGGGGGCCTACTTTACAAAGCAAGTGAAACCGTGTGGGTCCTGCAGCGCCCTGTATTGGTTGTATATGCGAAGCACAGTACAAGGCCGGAAAAAGCAAGGAAGCATGCAGCCAGCGCACAGGAGAAGAGATGAGAAGAGAGCGCTGAGTGAAAGATAGAAGCGCACCTTAACGGGCACAGGGGTCCAGTGGAGGGAGGGTTGAAATGAAGAAAAGGATGGAAACAGCAAAGGAAGAAGCAGCACCAGCAGCACACAAAAAGATCTGACTTTTACCAGAGATGATCAGGGGAAAGCGCGAACGCAGTCCCCCACTACCACAAATTATGCAGTCGAGTTTCCCGCATTTGGGGAAATCGCAGGGGTCAGCACACCCGGAGTGCAATGGATGAGCTTCGCCCTGGGAGAACCACCTTTGTGATCAAGATATCTCCCCTGCCAGGTAAGTATGAGTTGGACTAGGGCTCAGGAGGGCCCCTGCTTGGGCACACCCCCGTCAAGTGAAGGAGGTTGACCGGAGCAATGACAAGTGAACTCTCGGCAGGGGACGGGAAAAGAAAACTGCAGGGAGGCTGCATCTCTTCACGTTGACATGGGAAGGCGGAAGGGTGACTGTTCCTGAAGCACCCCCAAACTATGCGCACAACTAGTGCAAATCCTTCCCAGGGCACACTGCAGCAGATGAATTTGCATACCGTCATGTCATAAAAGCAGTCGGGCACAGTTACAGTAGCTGCAACCCTCATCTCCATATGAAAAGCAACAGGCAGTGCACCGTCCTATGTCTCAATGGGTTCTTAAATTGGAAAATAAAATATAAAAGGCAGCTTGAGATTTAACCCCCTCGCTGCTGAGGGTTTTCTCATCCTCGCACCGAGACCATTTTCCGACGTTAGCGCTCGTCCGAACGTCGTCGTCACGGATTTCTTTTTATTTATGTTTTCTTTCTTTCTTATCCCCCCTGCGGCACTCACACAAATTATACCTTGGTTTTTGTTTGTTTGTTTTTTCTTTCAAAAGACTTTGTAGTCTCAAAAAAGCCATTAGTCTTTTTACTGATTTGAACACGTCAAAAGTTGTTTCACCCAAATGGCCCAAAAAGCGTATTTCTCAAGCAAGTGAACCAAAAGCAAATGTGATTTTTTTTCTTTTGTCCCCCGTCTTATAAGCACCATAGACAAATACTTTGTGTTTTGCCACCAATCCACCTGCCCAAAATCTGCACGCAAACCAAAAATGCTCTCTTTCTTCTAGTTTTTGCTGCCTCAATTTAAACGCTTACTATGTGTAGGAAGACTACGGCAGCCCAGCGAGGCCTACCATTTTACAAAGTAGACAAGCTACTGCATGAAATGAGGGAGCAAAGTTTTTTTTCTCTCTCCCCCTCATATCTGACACAATCTGGGGGCCTACTTTACAAAGCAAGTGAAACCGTGTGGGTCCTGCAGCGCCCTGTATTGGTTGTATATGCGAAGCACAGTACAAGGCCGGAAAAAGCAAGGAAGCATGCAGCCAGCGCACAGGAGAAGAGATGAGAAGAGAGCGCTGAGTGAAAGATAGAAGCGCACCTTAACGGGCACAGGGGTCCAGTGGAGGGAGGGTTGAAATGAAGAAAAGGATGGAAACAGCAAAGGAAGAGACAGCACCAGCAGCACACAAAAAGATCTGACTTTTACCAGAGATGATCAGGGGAAAGCGCGAACGCAGTCCCCCACTACCACAAATTATGCAGTCGAGTTTCCCGCATTTGGGGAAATCGCAGGGGTCAGCACACCCGGAGTGCTATGGATGAGCCTCGCCCTGGGAGAACCACCTTTGTGATCATGGTATCTCCCCTGCCAGGTAAGTATGAGTTGGACTAGGGCTCAGGAGGGCCCCTGCTTGGGCACACCCCCGTCAAGTGAAGGAGGTTGACCGGAGCCATGACAAGTGAACTCTCGGCAGGGGACGGGAAAAGAAAACTGCAGGGAGGCTGCATCTCTTCACGTTGACATGGGAAGGCGGAAGGGTGACTGTTCCTGAAGCACCCCCAAACTATGCGCACAACTAGTGCAAATCCTTCCCAGGGCACACTGCAGCAGATGAATTTGCATACCGTCATGTCATAAAAGCAGTCGGGCACAGTTACAGTAGCTGCAACCCTCATCTCCATATGAAAAGCAACAGGCAGTGCACCGTCCTATGTCTCAATGGGTTCTTAAATTGGAAAATAAAATATAAAAGGCAGCTTGAGATTTAACCCCCTCGCTGCTGAGGGTTTTCTCATCCTCGCACCGAGACCATTTTCCGACGTTAGCGCTCGTCCGAACGTCGTCGTCACGGATTTCTTTTTATTTATGTTTTCTTTCTTTCTTATCCCCCCTGCGGCACTCACACAAATTATACCTTGGTTTTTGTTTGTTTGTTTTTTCTTTCAAAAGACTTTGTAGTCTCAAAAAAGCCATTAGTCTTTTTACTGATTTGAACACGTCAAAAGTTGTTTCACCCAAATGGCCCAAAAAGCGTATTTCTCAAGCAAGTGAACCAAAAGCAAATGTGATTTTTTTTCTTTTGTCCCCCGTCTTATAAGCACCATAGACAAATACTTTGTGTTTTGCCACCAATCCACCTGCCCAAAATCTGCACGCAAACCAAAAATGCTCTCTTTCTTCTAGTTTTTGCCGCCTCAATTTAAACGCTTACTATGTGTAGGAAGACTACGGCAGCCCAGCGAGGCCTACCATTTTACAAAGTAGACAAGCTACTGCATGAAATGAGGGAGCAAAGTTTTTTTTCTCTCTCCCCCTCATATCTGACACAATCTGGGGGCCTACTTTACAAAGCAAGTGAAACCGTGTGGGTCCTGCAGCGCCCTGTATTGGTTGTATATGCGAAGCACAGTATAAGGCCGGAAAAAGCAAGGAAGCATACAGCCAGCGCACAGGAGAAGAGATGAGAGCGCTGAGTGAAAGATAGAAGCGCACCTTAACGGGCACAGGGGTCCAGTGGAGGGAGGGTTGAAATGAAGAAAAGGATGGAAACAGCAAAGGAAGAGACAGCACCAGCAGCACACAAAAAGATCTGACTTTTACCAGAGATGATCAGGGGAAAGCGCGAACGCAGTCCCCCACTACCACAAATTATGCAGTCGAGTTTCCCGCATTTGGGGAAATCACAGGGGTCAGCACACCCGGAGTGCAATGGATGAGCCTCGCCCTGGGAGAACCACCTTTGTGATCATGGTATCTCCCCTGCCAGGTAAGTATGAGTTGGACTAGGGCTCAGGAGGGCCCCTGCTTGGGCACACCCCCGTCAAGTGAAGGAGGTTGACCGGAGCCATGACAAGTGAACTCTCGGCAGGGGACGGGAAAAGAAAACTGCAGGGAGGCTGCATCTCTTCACGTTGACATGGGAAGGCGGAAGGGTGACTGTTCCTGAAGCACCCCCAAACTATGCGCACAACTAGTGCAAATCCTTCCCAGGGCACACTGCAGCAGATGAATTTGCATACCGTCATGTCATAAAAGCAGTCGGGCACAGTTACAGTAGCTGCAACCCTCATCTCCATATGAAAAGCAACAGGCAGTGCACCGTCCTATGTCTCAATGGGTTCTTAAATTGGAAAATAAAATATAAAAGGCAGCTTGAGATTTAACCCCCTCGCTGCTGAGGGTTTTCTCATCCTCGCACCGAGACCATTGTCCGACGTTAGCGCTCGTCCGAACGTCGTCGTCACGGATTTCTTTTTATTTATTTTTTCTTTCTTTATTATCCCCCCTGCGGCACTCACACAAATTATACCTTGGTTTTTGTTTGTTTGTTTTTTCTTTCAAAAGACTTTGTAGTCTCAAAAAAGCCATTAGTCTTTTTACTGATTTGAACACGTCAAAAGTTGTTTCACCCAAATGGCCCAAAAAGCGTATTTCTCAAGCAAGTGAACCAAAAGCAAATGTGATTTTTTTTCTTTTGTCCCCCGTCTTATAAGCACCATAGACAAATACTTTGTGTTTTGCCACCAATCCACCTGCCCAAAATCTGCACGCAAACCAAAAATGCTCTCTTTCTTCTAGTTTTTGCCGCCTCAATTTAAACGCTTACTATGTGTAGGAAGACTACGGCAGCCCAGCGAGGCCTACCATTTTACAAAGTAGACAAGCTACTGCATGAAATGAGGGAGCAAATTTTTTTTTCTCTCTCCCCCTCATATCTGACACAATCTGGGGGCCTACTTTACAAAGCAAGTGAAACCGTGTGGGTCCTGCAGCGCCCTGTATTGGTTGTATATGCGAAGCACAGTACAAGGCCGGAAAAAGCAAGGAAGCATGCAGCCAGCGCACAGGAGAAGAGATGAGAAGAGAGCGCTGAGTGAAAGATAGAAGCGCACCTTAACGGGCACAGGGGTCCAGTGGAGGGAGGGTTGAAATGAAGAAAAGGATGGAAACAGCAAAGGAAGAGACAGCACCAGCAGCACACAAAAAGATCTGACTTTTACCAGAGATGATCAGGGGAAAGCGCAAACAAAGTCCCCCACTACCACAAATTATGCAGTCGAGTTTCCCGCATTTGGGGAAATCGCAGGGGTCAGCACACCCGGAGTGCAATGGATGAGCCTCGCCCTGGGAGAACCACCTTTGTGATCATGGTATCTCCCCTGCCAGGTAAGTATGAGTTGGACTAGGGCTCAGGAGGGCCCCTGCTTGGGCACACCCCCGTCAAGTGAAGGAGGTTGACCGGAGCCATGACAAGTGAACTCTCGGCAGGGGACGGGAAAAGAAAACTGCAGGGAGGCTGCATCTCTTCACGTTGACATGGGAAGGAGGAAGGGTGACTGTTCCTGAAGCACCCCCAAACTATGCGCACAACTAGTGCAAATCCTTCCCAGGGCACACTGCAGCAGATGAATTTGCATACCGTCATGTCATAAAAGCAGTCGGGCACAGTTACAGTAGCTGCAACCCTCATCTCCATATGAAAAGCAACAGGCAGTGCACCGTCCTATGTCTCAATGGGTTCTTAAATTGGAAAATAAAATATAAAAGGCAGCTTGAGATTTAACCCCCTCGCTGCTGAGGGTTTTCTCATCCTCGCACCGAGACCATTTTCCGACGTTAGCGCTCGTCCGAACGTCGTCGTCACGGATTTCTTTTTATTTATTTTTTCTTTCTTTCTTATCCCCCCTGCGGCACTCACACAAATTATACCTTGGTTTTTGTTTGTTTGTTTTTTCTTTCAAAAGACTTTGTAGTCTCAAAAAAGCCATTAGTCTTTTTACTGATTTGAACACGTCAAAAGTTGTTTCACCCAAATGGCCCAAAAAGCGTATTTCTCAAGCAAGTGAACCAAAAGCAAATGTGATTTTTTTTCTTTTGTCCCCCGTCTTATAAGCACCATAGACAAATACTTTGTGTTTTGCCACCAATCCACCTGCCCAAAATCTGCACGCAAACCAAAAATGCTCTCTTTCTTCTAGTTTTTGCCGCCTCAATTTAAACGCTTACTATGTGTAGGAAGACTACGGCAGCCCAGCGAGGCCTACCATTTTACAAAGTAGACAAGCTACTGCATGAAATGAGGGAGCAAAGTTTTTTTTCTCTCTCCCCCTCATATCTGACACAATCTGGGGGCCTACTTTACAAAGCAAGTGAAACCGTGTGGGTCCTGCAGCGCCCTGTATTGGTTGTATATGCGAAGCACAGTACAAGGCCGGAAAAAGCAAGGAAGCATGCAGCCAGCGCACAGGAGAAGAGATGAGAAGAGAGCGCTGAGTGAAAGATAGAAGCGCACCTTAACGGGCACAGGGGTCCAGTGGAGGGAGGGTTGAAATGAAGAAAAGGATGGAAACAGCAAAGGAAGAGACAGCACCAGCAGCACACAAAAAGATCTGACTTTTACCAGAGATGATCAGGGGAAAGCGCGAACGCAGTCCCCCACTACCACAAATTATGCAGTCAAGTTTCCCGCATTTGGGGAAATCGCAGGGGTCAGCACACCCGGAGTGCAATGGATGAGCCTCGCCCTGGGAGAACCACCTTCGTGATCATGGTATCTCCCCTGCCAGGTAAGTATGAGTTGGACTAGGGCTCAGGAGGGCCCCTGCTTGGGCACACCCCCGTCAAGTGAAGGAGGTTGACCGGAGCCATGACAAGTGAACTCTCGGCAGGGGACGGGAAAAGAAAACTGCAGGGAGGCTGCATCTCTTCGCGTTGACATGGGAAGGCGGAAGGGTGACTGTTCCTGAAGCACCCCCAAACTATGCGCACAACTAGTGCAAATCCTTCCCAGGGCACACTGCAGCAGATGAATTTGCATACCGTCATGTCATAAAAGCAGTCGGGCACAGTTACAGTAGCTGCAACCCTCATCTCCATATGAAAAGCAACAGGCAGTGCACCGTCCTATGTCTCAATGGGTTCTTAAATTGGAAAATAAAATATAAAAGGCAGCTTGAGATTTAACCCCCTCGCTGCTGAGGGTTTTCTCATCCTCGCACCGAGACCATTTTCCGACGTTAGCGCTCGTCCGAACGTCGTCGTCACGGATTTCTTTTTATTTCTTTTTTCTTTCTTTCTTATCCCCCCTGCGGCACTCACACAAATTATACCTTGGTTTTTGTTTGTTTGTTTGTTTTTTCTTTCAAAAGACTTTGTAGTCTCAAAAAAGCCATTAGTCTTTTTACTGATTTGAACACGTCAAAAGTTGTTTCACCCAAATGGCCCAAAAAGCGTATTTCTCAAGCAAGTGAACCAAAAGCAAATGTGATTTTTTTCTTTTGTCCCCCGTCTTATAAGCACCATAGACAAATACTTTGTGTTTTGCCACCAATCCACCTGCCCAAAATCTGCACGCAAACCAAAAATGCTCTCTTTCTTCTAGTTTTCGCCGCCTCAATTTAAACGCTTACTATGTGTAGGAAGACTACGGCAGCCCAGCGAGGCCTACCATTTTACAAAGTAGACAAGCTACTGCATGAAATGAGGGAGCAAAGTTTTTTTTGTCTCTCCCCCTCATATCTGACACAATCTGGGGGCCTACTTTACAAAGCAAGTGAAACCGTGTGGGTCCTGCAGCGCCCTGTATTGGTTGTATATGCGAAGCACAGTACAAGGCCGGAAAAAGCAAGGAAGCATGCAGCCAGCGCACAGGAGAAGAGATGAGAAGAGAGCGCTGAGTGAAAGATAGAAGCGCACCTTAACGGGCACAGGGGTCCAGTGGAGGGAGGGTTGAAATGAAGAAAAGGATGGAAACAGCAAAGGAAGAGACAGCACCAGCAGCACACAAAAAGATCTGACTTTTACCAGAAATGATCAGGGGAAAGCGCGAACGCAGTCCCCCACTACCACAAATTATGCAGTCGAGTTTCCCGCATTTGGGGAAATCGCAGGGGTCAGCACACCCGGAGTGCAATGGATGAGCCTCGCCCTGGGAGAACCACCTTCGTGATCATGGTATCTCCCCTGCCAGGTAAGTATGAGTTGGACTAGGGCTCAGGAGGGCCCCTGCTTGGGCACACCCCCGTCAAGTGAAGGAGGTTGACCGGAGCCATGACAAGTGAACTCTCGGCAGGGGACGGGAAAAGAAAACTGCAGGGAGGCTGCATCTCTTCGCGTTGACATGGGAAGGCGGAAGGGTGACTGTTCCTGAAGCACCCCCAAACTATGCGCACAAAAGTGCAAATCCTTCCCAGGGCACACTGCAGCAGATGAATTTGCATACCGTCATGTCATAAAAGCAGTCGGGCACAGTTACAGTAGCTGCAACCCTCATCTCCATATGAAAAGCAACAGGCAGTGCACCGTCCTATGTCTCAATGGGTTCTTAAATTGGAAAATAAAATATAAAAGGCAGCTTGAGATTTAACCCCCTCGCTGCTGAGGGTTTTCTCATCCTCGCACCGAGACCATTTTCCGACGTTAGCGCTCGTCCGAACGTCGTCGTCACGGATTTCTTTTTATTTATTTTTTCTTTCTTTCTTATCCCCCCTGCGGCACTCACACAAATTATAGCTTGGTTTTTGTTTGTTTTTTTTTTCTTTCAAAAGACTTTGTAGTCTCAAAAAAGCCATTAGTCTTTTTACTGATTTGAACACGTCAAAAGTTGTTTCACCCAAATGGCCCAAAAAGCGTATTTCTCAAGCAAGTGAACCAAAAGCAAATGTGATTTTTTTTCTTTTGTCCCCCGTCTTATAAGCACCATAGACAAATACTTCGTGTTTTGCCACCAATCCACCTGCCCAAAATCTGCACGCAAACCAAAAATGCTCTCTTTCTTCTAGTTTTCGCCGCCTCAATTTAAACGCTTACTATGTGTAGGAAGACTACGGCAGCCCAGCGAGGCCTACCATTTTACAAAGTAGACAAGCTACTGCATGAAATGAGGGAGCAAAGTTTTTTTTGTCTCTCCCCCTCATATCTGACACAATCTGGGGGCCTACTTTACAAAGCAAGTGAAACCGTGTGGGTCCTGCAGCGCCCTGTATTGGTTGTATATGCGAAGCACAGTACAAGGCCGGAAAAAGCAAGGAAGCATGCAGCCAGCGCACAGGAGAAGAGATGAGAAGAGAGCGCTGAGTGAAAGATAGAAGCGCACCTTAACGGGCACAGGGGTCCAGTGGAGGGAGGGTTGAAATGAAGAAAAGGATGGAAACAGCAAAGGAAGAGACAGCACCAGCAGCACACAAAAAGATCTGACTTTTACCAGAGATGATCAGGGGAAAGCGCGAACGCAGCCCCCCACTACCACAAATTATGCAGTCGAGTTTCCCGCATTTGGGGAAATCGCAGGGGTCAGCACACCCGGAGTGCAATGGATGAGCCTCGCTCTGGGAGAACCACCTTCGTGATCATGGTATCTCCCCTGCCAGGTAAGTATGAGTTGGACTAGGGCTCAGGAGGGCCCCTGCTTGGGCACACCCCCGTCAAGTGAAGGAGGTTGACCGGAGCCATGACAAGTGAACTCTCGGCAGGGGACGGGAAAAGAAAACTGCAGGGAGGCTGCATCTCTTCGCGTTGACATGGGAAGGCGGAAGGGTGACTGTTCCTGAAGCACCCCCAAACTATGCGCACAACTAGTGCAAATCCTTCCCAGGGCACACTGCAGCAGATGAATTTGCATACCGTCATGTCATAAAAGCAGTCGGGCACAGTTACAGTAGCTGCAACCCTCATCTCCATATGAAAAGCAACAGGCAGTGCACCGTCCTATGTCTCAATGGGTTCTTAAATTGGAAAATAAAATATAAAAGGCAGCTTGAGATTTAACCCCCTCGCTGCTGAGGGTTTTCTCATCCTCGCACCGAGACCATTTTCCGACGTTAGCGCTCGTCCGAACGTCGTCGTCACGGATTTCTTTTTATTTCTTTTTTCTTTCTTTCTTATCCCCCCTGCGGCACTCACACAAATTATACCTTGGTTTTTGTTTGTTTGTTTGTTTTTTCTTTCAAAAGACTTTGTAGTCTCAAAAAAGCCATTAGTCTTTTTACTGATTTGAACACGTCAAAAGTTGTTTCACCCAAATGGCCCAAAAAGCGTATTTCTCAAGCAAGTGAACCAAAAGCAAATGTGATTTTTTTCTTTTGTCCCCCGTCTTATAAGCACCATAGACAAATACTTTGTGTTTTGCCACCAATCCACCTGCCCAAAATCTGCACGCAAACCAAAAATGCTCTCTTTCTTCTAGTTTTCGCCGCCTCAATTTAAACGCTTACTATGTGTAGGAAGACTACGGCAGCCCAGCGAGGCCTACCATTTTACAAAGTAGACAAGCTACTGCATGAAATGAGGGAGCAAAGTTTTTTTTGTCTCTCCCCCTCATATCTGACACAATCTGGGGGCCTACTTTACAAAGCAAGTGAAACCGTGTGGGTCCTGCAGCGCCCTGTATTGGTTGTATATGCGAAGCACAGTACAAGGCCGGAAAAAGCAAGGAAGCATGCAGCCAGCGCACAGGAGAAGAGATGAGAAGAGAGCGCTGAGTGAAAGATAGAAGCGCACCTTAACGGGCACAGGGGTCCAGTGGAGGGAGGGTTGAAATGAAGAAAAGGATGGAAACAGCAAAGGAAGAAGCAGCACCAGCAGCACACAAAAAGATCTGACTTTTACCAGAGATGATCAGGGGAAAGCGCGAACGCAGTCCCCCACTACCACAAATTATGCAGTCGAGTTTCCCGCATTTGGGGAAATCGCAGGGGTCAGCACACCCGGAGTGCAATGGATGAGCTTCGCCCTGGGAGAACCACCTTTGTGATCAAGATATCTCCCCTGCCAGGTAAGTATGAGTTGGACTAGGGCTCAGGAGGGCCCCTGCTTGGGCACACCCCCGTCAAGTGAAGGAGGTTGACCGGAGCAATGACAAGTGAACTCTCGGCAGGGGACGGGAAAAGAAAACTGCAGGGAGGCTGCATCTCTTCACGTTGACATGGGAAGGCGGAAGGGTGACTGTTCCTGAAGCACCCCCAAACTATGCGCACAACTAGTGCAAATCCTTCCCAGGGCACACTGCAGCAGATGAATTTGCATACCGTCATGTCATAAAAGCAGTCGGGCACAGTTACAGTAGCTGCAACCCTCATCTCCATATGAAAAGCAACAGGCAGTGCACCGTCCTATGTCTCAATGGGTTCTTAAATTGGAAAATAAAATATAAAAGGCAGCTTGAGATTTAACCCCCTCGCTGCTGAGGGTTTTCTCATCCTCGCACCGAGACCATTTTCCGACGTTAGCGCTCGTCCGAACGTCGTCGTCACGGATTTCTTTTTATTTATGTTTTCTTTCTTTCTTTCTTATCCCCCCTGCGGCACTCACACAAATTATACCTTGGTTTTTGTTTGTTTGTTTTTTCTTTCAAAAGACTTTGTAGTCTCAAAAAAGCCATTAGTCTTTTTACTGATTTGAACACGTCAAAAGTTGTTTCACCCAAATGGCCCAAAAAGCGTATTTCTCAAGCAAGTGAACCAAAAGCAAATGTGATTTTTTTTCTTTTGTCCCCCGTCTTATAAGCACCATAGACAAATACTTTGTGTTTTGCCACCAATCCACCTGCCCAAAATCTGCACGCAAACCAAAAATGCTCTCTTTCTTCTAGTTTTTGCTGCCTCAATTTAAACGCTTACTATGTGTAGGAAGACTACGGCAGCCCAGCGAGGCCTACCATTTTACAAAGTAGACAAGCTACTGCATGAAATGAGGGAGCAAAGTTTTTTTTCTCTCTCCCCCTCATATCTGACACAATCTGGGGGCCTACTTTACAAAGCAAGTGAAACCGTGTGGGTCCTGCAGCGCCCTGTATTGGTTGTATATGCGAAGCACAGTACAAGGCCGGAAAAAGCAAGGAAGCATGCAGCCAGCGCACAGGAGAAGAGATGAGAAGAGAGCGCTGAGTGAAAGATAGAAGCGCACCTTAACGGGCACAGGGGTCCAGTGGAGGGAGGGTTGAAATGAAGAAAAGGATGGAAACAGCAAAGGAAGAGACAGCACCAGCAGCACACAAAAAGATCTGACTTTTACCAGAGATGATCAGGGGAAAGCGCGAACGCAGTCCCCCACTACCACAAATTATGCAGTCGAGTTTCCCGCATTTGGGGAAATCGCAGGGGTCAGCACACCCGGAGTGCTATGGATGAGCCTCGCCCTGGGAGAACCACCTTTGTGATCATGGTATCTCCCCTGCCAGGTAAGTATGAGTTGGACTAGGGCTCAGGAGGGCCCCTGCTTGGGCACACCCCCGTCAAGTGAAGGAGGTTGACCGGAGCCATGACAAGTGAACTCTCGGCAGGGGACGGGAAAAGAAAACTGCAGGGAGGCTGCATCTCTTCACGTTGACATGGGAAGGCGGAAGGGTGACTGTTCCTGAAGCACCCCCAAACTATGCGCACAACTAGTGCAAATCCTTCCCAGGGCACACTGCAGCAGATGAATTTGCATACCGTCATGTCATAAAAGCAGTCGGGCACAGTTACAGTAGCTGCAACCCTCATCTCCATATGAAAAGCAACAGGCAGTGCACCGTCCTATGTCTCAATGGGTTCTTAAATTGGAAAATAAAATATAAAAGGCAGCTTGAGATTTAACCCCCTCGCTGCTGAGGGTTTTCTCATCCTCGCACCGAGACCATTTTCCGACGTTAGCGCTCGTCCGAACGTCGTCGTCACGGATTTCTTTTTATTTATGTTTTCTTTCTTTCTTATCCCCCCTGCGGCACTCACACAAATTATACCTTGGTTTTTGTTTGTTTGTTTTTTCTTTCAAAAGACTTTGTAGTCTCAAAAAAGCCATTAGTCTTTTTACTGATTTGAACACGTCAAAAGTTGTTTCACCCAAATGGCCCAAAAAGCGTATTTCTCAAGCAAGTGAACCAAAAGCAAATGTGATTTTTTTTCTTTTGTCCCCCGTCTTATAAGCACCATAGACAAATACTTTGTGTTTTGCCACCAATCCACCTGCCCAAAATCTGCACGCAAACCAAAAATGCTCTCTTTCTTCTAGTTTTTGCCGCCTCAATTTAAACGCTTACTATGTGTAGGAAGACTACGGCAGCCCAGCGAGGCCTACCATTTTACAAAGTAGACAAGCTACTGCATGAAATGAGGGAGCAAAGTTTTTTTTCTCTCTCCCCCTCATATCTGACACAATCTGGGGGCCTACTTTACAAAGCAAGTGAAACCGTGTGGGTCCTGCAGCGCCCTGTATTGGTTGTATATGCGAAGCACAGTATAAGGCCGGAAAAAGCAAGGAAGCATACAGCCAGCGCACAGGAGAAGAGATGAGAGCGCTGAGTGAAAGATAGAAGCGCACCTTAACGGGCACAGGGGTCCAGTGGAGGGAGGGTTGAAATGAAGAAAAGGATGGAAACAGCAAAGGAAGAGACAGCACCAGCAGCACACAAAAAGATCTGACTTTTACCAGAGATGATCAGGGGAAAGCGCGAACGCAGTCCCCCACTACCACAAATTATGCAGTCGAGTTTCCCGCATTTGGGGAAATCACAGGGGTCAGCACACCCGGAGTGCAATGGATGAGCCTCGCCCTGGGAGAACCACCTTTGTGATCATGGTATCTCCCCTGCCAGGTAAGTATGAGTTGGACTAGGGCTCAGGAGGGCCCCTGCTTGGGCACACCCCCGTCAAGTGAAGGAGGTTGACCGGAGCCATGACAAGTGAACTCTCGGCAGGGGACGGGAAAAGAAAACTGCAGGGAGGCTGCATCTCTTCACGTTGACATGGGAAGGCGGAAGGGTGACTGTTCCTGAAGCACCCCCAAACTATGCGCACAACTAGTGCAAATCCTTCCCAGGGCACACTGCAGCAGATGAATTTGCATACCGTCATGTCATAAAAGCAGTCGGGCACAGTTACAGTAGCTGCAACCCTCATCTCCATATGAAAAGCAACAGGCAGTGCACCGTCCTATGTCTCAATGGGTTCTTAAATTGGAAAATAAAATATAAAAGGCAGCTTGAGATTTAACCCCCTCGCTGCTGAGGGTTTTCTCATCCTCGCACCGAGACCATTGTCCGACGTTAGCGCTCGTCCGAACGTTGTCGTCACGGATTTCTTTTTATTTATTTTTTCTTTCTTTATTATCCCCCCTGCGGCACTCACACAAATTATACCTTGGTTTTTGTTTGTTTGTTTTTTCTTTCAAAAGACTTTGTAGTCTCAAAAAAGCCATTAGTCTTTTTACTGATTTGAACACGTCAAAAGTTGTTTCACCCAAATGGCCCAAAAAGCGTATTTCTCAAGCAAGTGAACCAAAAGCAAATGTGATTTTTTTTCTTTTGTCCCCCGTCTTATAAGCACCATAGACAAATACTTTGTGTTTTGCCACCAATCCACCTGCCCAAAATCTGCACGCAAACCAAAAATGCTCTCTTTCTTCTAGTTTTTGCCGCCTCAATTTAAACGCTTACTATGTGTAGGAAGACTACGGCAGCCCAGCGAGGCCTACCATTTTACAAAGTAGACAAGCTACTGCATGAAATGAGGGAGCAAAGTTTTTTTTCTCTCTCCCCCTCATATCTGACACAATCTGGGGGCCTACTTTACAAAGCAAGTGAAACCGTGTGGGTCCTGCAGCGCCCTGTATTGGTTGTATATGCGAAGCACAGTACAAGGCCGGAAAAAGCAAGGAAGCATGCAGCCAGCGCACAGGAGAAGAGATGAGAAGAGAGCGCTGAGTGAAAGATAGAAGCGCACCTTAACGGGCACAGGGGTCCAGTGGAGGGAGGGTTGAAATGAAGAAAAGGATGGAAACAGCAAAGGAAGAGACAGCACCAGCAGCACACAAAAAGATCTGACTTTTACCAGAGATGATCAGGGGAAAGCGCAAACGCAGTCCCCCACTACCACAAATTATGCAGTCGAGTTTCCCGCATTTGGGGAAATCGCAGGGGTCAGCACACCCGGAGTGCAATGGATGAGCCTCGCCCTGGGAGAACCACCTTTGTGATCATGGTATCTCCCCTGCCAGGTAAGTATGAGTTGGACTAGGGCTCAGGAGGGCCCCTGCTTGGGCACACCCCCGTCAAGTGAAGGAGGTTGACCGGAGCCATGACAAGTGAACTCTCGGCAGGGGACGGGAAAAGAAAACTGCAGGGAGGCTGCATCTCTTCACGTTGACATGGGAAGGAGGAAGGGTGACTGTTCCTGAAGCACCCCCAAACTATGCGCACAACTAGTGCAAATCCTTCCCAGGGCACACTGCAGCAGATGAATTTGCATACCGTCATGTCATAAAAGCAGTCGGGCACAGTTACAGTAGCTGCAACCCTCATCTCCATATGAAAAGCAACAGGCAGTGCACCGTCCTATGTCTCAATGGGTTCTTAAATTGGAAAATAAAATATAAAAGGCAGCTTGAGATTTAACCCCCTCGCTGCTGAGGGTTTTCTCATCCTCGCACCGAGACCATTTTCCGACGTTAGCGCTCGTCCGAACGTCGTCGTCACGGATTTCTTTTTATTTCTTTTTTCTTTCTTTCTTATCCCCCCTGCGGCACTCACACAAATTATACCTTGGTTTTTGTTTGTTTGTTTTTTCTTTCAAAAGACTTTGTAGTCTCAAAAAAGCCATTAGTCTTTTTACTGATTTGAACACGTCAAAAGTTGTTTCACCCAAATGGCCCAAAAAGCGTATTTCTCAAGCAAGTGAACCAAAAGCAAATGTGATTTTTTTTCTTTTGTCCCCCGTCTTATAAGCACCATAGACAAATACTTTGTGTTTTGCCACCAATCCACCTGCCCAAAATCTGCACGCAAACCAAAAATGCTCTCTTTCTTCTAGTTTTTGCCGCCTCAATTTAAACGCTTACTATGTGTAGGAAGACTACGGCAGCCCAGCGAGGCCTACCATTTTACAAAGTAGACAAGCTACTGCATGAAATGAGGGAGCAAAGTTTTTTTTCTCTCTCCCCCTCATATCTGACACAATCTGGGGGCCTACTTTACAAAGCAAGTGAAACCGTGTGGGTCCTGCAGCGCCCTGTATTGGTTGTATATGCGAAGCACAGTATAAGGCCGGAAAAAGCAAGGAAGCATACAGCCAGCGCACAGGAGAAGAGATGAGAGCGCTGAGTGAAAGATAGAAGCGCACCTTAACGGGCACAGGGGTCCAGTGGAGGGAGGGTTGAAATGAAGAAAAGGATGGAAACAGCAAAGGAAGAGACAGCACCAGCAGCACACAAAAAGATCTGACTTTTACCAGAGATGATCAGGGGAAAGCGCGAACGCAGTCCCCCACTACCACAAATTATGCAGTCGAGTTTCCCGCATTTGGGGAAATCACAGGGGTCAGCACACCCGGAGTGCAATGGATGAGCCTCGCCCTGGGAGAACCACCTTTGTGATCATGGTATCTCCCCTGCCAGGTAAGTATGAGTTGGACTAGGGCTCAGGAGGGCCCCTGCTTGGGCACACCCCCGTCAAGTGAAGGAGGTTGACCGGAGCCATGACAAGTGAACTCTCGGCAGGGGACGGGAAAAGAAAACTGCAGGGAGGCTGCATCTCTTCACGTTGACATGGGAAGGCGGAAGGGTGACTGTTCCTGAAGCACCCCCAAACTATGCGCACAACTAGTGCAAATCCTTCCCAGGGCACACTGCAGCAGATGAATTTGCATACCGTCATGTCATAAAAGCAGTCGGGCACAGTTACAGTAGCTGCAACCCTCATCTCCATATGAAAAGCAACAGGCAGTGCACCGTCCTATGTCTCAATGGGTTCTTAAATTGGAAAATAAAATATAAAAGGCAGCTTGAGATTTAACCCCCTCGCTGCTGAGGGTTTTCTCATCCTCGCACCGAGACCATTGTCCGACGTTAGCGCTCGTCCGAACGTCGTCGTCACGGATTTCTTTTTATTTATTTTTTCTTTCTTTATTATCCCCCCTGCGGCACTCACACAAATTATACCTTGGTTTTTGTTTGTTTGTTTTTTCTTTCAAAAGACTTTGTAGTCTCAAAAAAGCCATTAGTCTTTTTACTGATTTGAACACGTCAAAAGTTGTTTCACCCAAATGGCCCAAAAAGCGTATTTCTCAAGCAAGTGAACCAAAAGCAAATGTGATTTTTTTTCTTTTGTCCCCCGTCTTATAAGCACCATAGACAAATACTTTGTGTTTTGCCACCAATCCACCTGCCCAAAATCTGCACGCAAACCAAAAATGCTCTCTTTCTTCTAGTTTTTGCCGCCTCAATTTAAACGCTTACTATGTGTAGGAAGACTACGGCAGCCCAGCGAGGCCTACCATTTTACAAAGTAGACAAGCTACTGCATGAAATGAGGGAGCAAAGTTTTTTTTCTCTCTCCCCCTCATATCTGACACAATCTGGGGGCCTACTTTACAAAGCAAGTGAAACCGTGTGGGTCCTGCAGCGCCCTGTATTGGTTGTATATGCGAAGCACAGTACAAGGCCGGAAAAAGCAAGGAAGCATGCAGCCAGCGCACAGGAGAAGAGATGAGAAGAGAGCGCTGAGTGAAAGATAGAAGCGCACCTTAACGGGCACAGGGGTCCAGTGGAGGGAGGGTTGAAATGAAGAAAAGGATGGAAACAGCAAAGGAAGAGACAGCACCAGCAGCACACAAAAAGATCTGACTTTTACCAGAGATGATCAGGGGAAAGCGCAAACGCAGTCCCCCACTACCACAAATTATGCAGTCGAGTTTCCCGCATTTGGGGAAATCGCAGGGGTCAGCACACCCGGAGTGCAATGGATGAGCCTCGCCCTGGGAGAACCACCTTTGTGATCATGGTATCTCCCCTGCCAGGTAAGTATGAGTTGGACTAGGGCTCAGGAGGGCCCCTGCTTGGGCACACCCCCGTCAAGTGAAGGAGGTTGACCGGAGCCATGACAAGTGAACTCTCGGCAGGGGACGGGAAAAGAAAACTGCAGGGAGGCTGCATCTCTTCACGTTGACATGGGAAGGAGGAAGGGTGACTGTTCCTGAAGCACCCCCAAACTATGCGCACAACTAGTGCAAATCCTTCCCAGGGCACACTGCAGCAGATGAATTTGCATACCGTCATGTCATAAAAGCAGTCGGGCACAGTTACAGTAGCTGCAACCCTCATCTCCATATGAAAAGCAACAGGCAGTGCACCGTCCTATGTCTCAATGGGTTCTTAAATTGGAAAATAAAATATAAAAGGCAGCTTGAGATTTAACCCCCTCGCTGCTGAGGGTTTTCTCATCCTCGCACCGAGACCATTTTCCGACGTTAGCGCTCGTCCGAACGTCGTCGTCACGGATTTCTTTTTATTTATTTTTTCTTTCTTTCTTATCCCCCCTGCGGCACTCACACAAATTATACCTTGGTTTTTGTTTGTTTGTTTTTTCTTTCAAAAGACTTTGTAGTCTCAAAAAAGCCATTAGTCTTTTTACTGATTTGAACACGTCAAAAGTTGTTTCACCCAAATGGCCCAAAAAGCGTATTTCTCAAGCAAGTGAACCAAAAGCAAATGTGATTTTTTTTCTTTTGTCCCCCGTCTTATAAGCACCATAGACAAATACTTTGTGTTTTGCCACCAATCCACCTGCCCAAAATCTGCACGCAAACCAAAAATGCTCTCTTTCTTCTAGTTTTTGCCGCCTCAATTTAAACGCTTACTATGTGTAGGAAGACTACGGCAGCCCAGCGAGGCCTACCATTTTACAAAGTAGACAAGCTACTGCATGAAATGAGGGAGCAAAGTTTTTTTTCTCTCTCCCCCTCATATCTGACACAATCTGGGGGCCTACTTTACAAAGCAAGTGAAACCGTGTGGGTCCTGCAGCGCCCTGTATTGGTTGTATATGCGAAGCACAGTACAAGGCCGGAAAAAGCAAGGAAGCATGCAGCCAGCGCACAGGAGAAGAGATGAGAAGAGAGCGCTGAGTGAAAGATAGAAGCGCACCTTAACGGGCACAGGGGTCCAGTGGAGGGAGGGTTGAAATGAAGAAAAGGATGGAAACAGCAAAGGAAGAGACAGCACCAGCAGCACACAAAAAGATCTGACTTTTACCAGAGATGATCAGGGGAAAGCGCGAACGCAGTCCCCCACTACCACAAATTATGCAGTCGAGTTTCCCGCATTTGGGGAAATCGCAGGGGTCAGCACACCCGGAGTGCTATGGATGAGCCTCGCCCTGGGAGAACCACCTTTGTGATCATGGTATCTCCCCTGCCAGGTAAGTATGAGTTGGACTAGGGCTCAGGAGGGCCCCTGCTTGGGCACACCCCCGTCAAGTGAAGGAGGTTGACCGGAGCCATGACAAGTGAACTCTCGGCAGGGGACGGGAAAAGAAAACTGCAGGGAGGCTGCATCTCTTCACGTTGACATGGGAAGGCGGAAGGGTGACTGTTCCTGAAGCACCCCCAAACTATGCGCACAACTAGTGCAAATCCTTCCCAGGGCACACTGCAGCAGATGAATTTGCATACCGTCATGTCATAAAAGCAGTCGGGCACAGTTACAGTAGCTGCAACCCTCATCTCCATATGAAAAGCAACAGGCAGTGCACCGTCCTATGTCTCAATGGGTTCTTAAATTGGAAAATAAAATATAAAAGGCAGCTTGAGATTTAACCCCCTCGCTGCTGAGGGTTTTCTCATCCTCGCACCGAGACCATTTTCCGACGTTAGCGCTCGTCCGAACGTCGTCGTCACGGATTTCTTTTTATTTATGTTCTCTTTCTTTCTTATCCCCCCTGCGGCACTCACACAAATTATACCTTGGTTTTTGTTTGTTTGTTTTTTCTTTCAAAAGACTTTGTAGTCTCAAAAAAGCCATTAGTCTTTTTACTGATTTGAACACGTCAAAAGTTGTTTCACCCAAATGGCCCAAAAAGCGTATTTCTCAAGCAAGTGAACCAAAAGCAAATGTGATTTTTTTTCTTTTGTCCCCGTCTTATAAGCACCATAGACAAATACTTTGTGTTTTGCCACCAATCCACCTGCCCAAAATCTGCACGCAAACCAAAAATGCTCTCTTTCTTCTAGTTTTTGCCGCCTCAATTTAAACGCTTACTATGTGTAGGAAGACTACGGCAGCCCAGCGAGGCCTACCATTTTACAAAGTAGACAAGCTACTGCATGAAATGAGGGAGCAAAGTTTTTTTTCTCTCTCCCCCTCATATCTGACACAATCTGGGGGCCTACTTTACAAAGCAAGTGAAACCGTGTGGGTCCTGCAGCGCCCTGTATTGGTTGTATATGCGAAGCACAGTACAAGGCCGGAAAAAGCAAGGAAGCATACAGCCAGCGCACAGAAGAAGAGATGAGAGCGCTGAGTGAAAGATAGAAGCGCACCTTAACGGGCACAGGGGTCCAGTGGAGGGAGGGTTGAAATGAAGAAAAGGATGGAAACAGCAAAGGAAGAGACAGCACCAGCAGCACACAAAAAGATCTGACTTTTACCAGAGATGATCAGGGGAAAGCGCGAACGCAGTCCCCCACTACCACAAATTATGCAGTCGAGTTTCCCGCATTTGGGGAAATCGCAGGGGTCAGCACACCCGGAGTGCAATGGATGAGCCTCGCCCTGGGAGAACCACCTTTGTGATCAAGATATCTCCCCTGCCAGGTAAGTATGAGTTGGACTAGGGCTCAGGAGGGCCCCTGCTTGGGCACACCCCCGTCAAGTGAAGGAGGTTGACCGGAGCAATGACAAGTGAACTCTCGGCAGGGGACGGGAAAAGAAAACTGCAGGGAGGCTGCATCTCTTCACGTTGACATGGGAAGGCGGAAGGGTGACTGTTCCTGAAGCACCCCCAAACTATGCGCACAACTAGTGCAAATCCTTCCCAGGGCACACTGCAGCAGATGAATTTGCATACCGTCATGTCATAAAAGCAGTCGGGCACAGTTACAGTAGCTGCAACCCTCATCTCCATATGAAAAGCAACAGGCAGTGCACCGTCCTATGTCTCAATGGGTTCTTAAATTGGAAAATAAAATATAAAAGGCAGCTTGAGATTTAACCCCCTCGCTGCTGAGGGTTTTCTCATCCTCGCACCGAGACCATTTTCCGACGTTAGCGCTCGTCCGAACGTCGTCGTCACGGATTTCTTTTTATTTATTTTTTCTTTCTTTCTTATCCCCCCTGCGGCACTCACACAAATTATACCTTGGTTTTTGTTTGTTTGTTTTTTCTTTCAAAAGACTTTGTAGTCTCAAAAAAGCCATTAGTCTTTTTACTGATTTGAACACGTCAAAAGTTGTTTCACCCAAATGGCCCAAAAAGCGTATTTCTCAAGCAAGTGAACCAAAAGCAAATGTGATTTTTTTTCTTTTGTCCCCCGTCTTATAAGCACCATAGACAAATACTTTGTGTTTTGCCACCAATCCACCTGCCCAAAATCTGCACGCAAACCAAAAATGCTCTCTTTCTTCTAGTTTTTGCCGCCTCAATTTAAACGCTTACTATGTGTAGGAAGACTACGGCAGCCCAGCGAGGCCTACCATTTTACAAAGTAGACAAGCTACTGCATGAAATGAGGGAGCAAAGTTTTTTTTCTCTCTCCCCCTCATATCTGACACAATCTGGGGGCCTACTTTACAAAGCAAGTGAAACCGTGTGGGTCCTGCAGCGCCCTGTATTGGTTGTATATGCGAAGCACAGTACAAGGCCGGAAAAAGCAAGGAAGCATGCAGCCAGCGCACAGGAGAAGAGATGAGAGCGCTGAGTGAAAGATAGAAGCGCACCTTAACGGGCACAGGGGTCCAGTGGAGGGAGGGTTGAAATGAAGAAAAGGATGGAAACAGCAAAGGAAGAGACAGCACCAGCAGCACACAAAAAGATCTGACTCTTACCAGAGATGATCAGGGGAAAGCGCGAACGCAGTCCCCCACTACCACAAATTATGCAGTCGAGTTTCCCGCATTTGGGGAAATCGCAGGGGTCAGCACACCCGGAGTGCAATGGATGAGCCTCGCCCTGGGAGAACCACCTTTGTGATCATGGTATCTCCCCTGCCAGGTAAGTATGAGTTGGACTAGGGCTCAGGAGGGCCCCTGCTTGGGCACACCCCCGTCAAGTGAAGGAGGTTGACCGGAGCCATGACAAGTGAACTCTCGGCAGGGGACGGGAAAAGAAAACTGCAGGGAGGCTGCATCTCTTCACGTTGACATGGGAAGGCGGAAGGGTGACTGTTCCTGAAGCACCCCCAAACTATGCGCACAACTAGTGCAAATCCTTCCCAGGGCACACTGCAGCAGATGAATTTGCATACCGTCATGTCATAAAAGCAGTCGGGCACAGTTACAGTAGCTGCAACCCTCATCTCCATATGAAAAGCAACAGGCAGTGCACCGTCCTATGTCTCAATGGGTTCTTAAATTGGAAAATAAAATATAAAAGGCAGCTTGAGATTTAACCCCCTCGCTGCTGAGGGTTTTCTCATCCTCGCACCGAGACCATTGTCCGACGTTAGCGCTCGTCCGAACGTCGTCGTCACGGATTTCTTTTTATTTATTTTTTCTTTCTTTATTATCCCCCCTGCGGCACTCACACAAATTATACCTTGGTTTTTGTTTGTTTGTTTTTTCTTTCAAAAGACTTTGTAGTCTCAAAAAAGCCATTAGTCTTTTTACTGATTTGAACACGTCAAAAGTTGTTTCACCCAAATGGCCCAAAAAGCGTATTTCTCAAGCAAGTGAACCAAAAGCAAATGTGATTTTTTTTCTTTTGTCCCCCGTCTTATAAGCACCATAGACAAATACTTTGTGTTTTGCCACCAATCCACCTGCCCAAAATCTGCACGCAAACCAAAAATGCTCTCTTTCTTCTAGTTTTTGCCGCCTCAATTTAAACGCTTACTATGTGTAGGAAGACTACGGCAGCCCAGCGAGGCCTACCATTTTACAAAGTAGACAAGCTACTGCATGAAATGAGGGAGCAAAGTTTTTTTTCTCTCTCCCCCTCATATCTGACACAATCTGGGGGCCTACTTTACAAAGCAAGTGAAACCGTGTGGGTCCTGCAGCGCCCTGTATTGGTTGTATATGCGAAGCACAGTACAAGGCCGGAAAAAGCAAGGAAGCATGCAGCCAGCGCACAGGAGAAGAGATGAGAAGAGAGCGCTGAGTGAAAGATAGAAGCGCACCTTAACGGGCACAGGGGTCCAGTGGAGGGAGGGTTGAAATGAAGAAAAGGATGGAAACAGCAAAGGAAGAGACAGCACCAGCAGCACACAAAAAGATCTGACTTTTACCAGAGATGATCAGGGGAAAGCGCGAACGCAGTCCCCCACTACCACAAATTATGCAGTCGAGTTTCCCGCATTTGGGGAAATCGCAGGGGTCAGCACACCCGGAGTGCAATGGATGAGCCTCGCCCTGGGAGAACCACCTTTGTGATCATGGTATCTCCCCTGCCAGGTAAGTATGAGTTGGACTAGGGCTCAGGAGGGCCCCTGCTTGGGCACACCCCCGTCAAGTGAAGGAGGTTGACCGGAGCCATGACAAGTGAACTCTCGGCAGGGGACGGGAAAAGAAAACTGCAGGGAGGCTGCATCTCTTCACGTTGACATGGGAAGGAGGAAGGGTGACTGTTCCTGAAGCACCCCCAAACTATGCGCACAACTAGTGCAAATCCTTCCCAGGGCACACTGCAGCAGATGAATTTGCATACCGTCATGTCATAAAAGCAGTCGGGCACAGTTACAGTAGCTGCAACCCTCATCTCCATATGAAAAGCAACAGGCAGTGCACCGTCCTATGTCTCAATGGGTTCTTAAATTGGAAAATAAAATATAAAAGGCAGCTTGAGATTTAACCCCCTCGCTGCTGAGGGTTTTCTCATCCTCGCACCGAGACCATTTTCCGACGTTAGCGCTCGTCCGAACGTCGTCGTCACGGATTTCTTTTTATTTATGTTTTCTTTCTTTCTTATCCCCCCTGCGGCACTCACACAAATTATACCTTGGTTTTTGTTTGTTTGTTTTTTCTTTCAAAAGACTTTGTAGTCTCAAAAAAGCCATTAGTCTTTTTACTGATTTGAACACGTCAAAAGTTGTTTCACCCAAATGGCCCAAAAAGCGTATTTCTCAAGCAAGTGAACCAAAAGCAAATGTGATTTTTTTTCTTTTGTCCCCCGTCTTATAAGCACCATAGACAAATACTTTGTGTTTTGCCACCAATCCACCTGCCCAAAATCTGCACGCAAACCAAAAATGCTCTCTTTCTTCTAGTTTTTGCCGCCTCAATTTAAACGCTTACTATGTGTAGGAAGACTACGGCAGCCCAGCGAGGCCTACCATTTTACAAAGTAGACAAGCTACTGCATGAAATGAGGGAGCAAAGTTTTTTTTGTCTCTCCCCCTCATATCTGACACAATCTGGGGGCCTACTTTACAAAGCAAGTGAAACCGTGTGGGTCCTGCAGCGCCCTGTATTGGTTGTATATGCGAAGCACAGTACAAGGCCGGAAAAAGCAAGGAAGCATGCAGCCAGCGCACAGGAGAAGAGATGAGAAGAGAGCGCTGAGTGAAAGATAGAAGCGCACCTTAACGGGCACAGGGGTCCAGTGGAGGGAGGGTTGAAATGAAGAAAAGGATGGAAACAGCAAAGGAAGAGACAGCACCAGCAGCACACAAAAAGATCTGACTTTTACCAGAGATGATCAGGGGAAAGCGCGAACGCAGTCCCCCACTACCACAAATTATGCAGTCGAGTTTCCCGCATTTGGGGAAATCGCAGGGGTCAGCACACCCGGAGTGCAATGGATGAGCCTCGCCCTGGGAGAACCACCTTTGTGATCATGATATCTCCCATGCCAGGGAAGTATGAGTTGGACTAGGGCTCAGGAGGGCCCCTGCTTGGGCACACCCCCGTCAAGTGAAGGAGGTTGACCGGAGCCATGACAAGTGAACTCTCGGCAGGGGACGGGAAAAGAAAACTGCAGGGAGGCTGCATCTCTTCACGTTGACATGGGAAGGCGGAAGGGTGACTGTTCCTGAAGCACCCCCAAACTATGCGCACAACTAGTGCAAATCCTTCCCAGGGCACACTGCAGCAGATGAATTTGCATACCGTCATGTCATAAAAGCAGTCGGGCACAGTTACAGTAGCTGCAACCCTCATCTCCATATGAAAAGCAACAGGCAGTGCACCGTCCTATGTCTCAATGGGTTCTTAAATTGGAAAATAAAATATAAAAGGCAGCTTGAGATTTAACCCCCTCGCTGCTGAGGGTTTTCTCATCCTCGCACCGAGACCATTTTCCGACGTTAGCGCTCGTCCGAACGTCGTCGTCACGGATTTCTTTTTATTTATGTTTTCTTTCTTTCTTATCCCCCCTGCGGCACTCACACAAATTATACCTTGGTTTTTGTTTGTTTTTTTTTTCTTTCAAAAGACTTTGTAGTCTCAAAAAAGCCATTAGTCTTTTTACTGATTTGAACACGTCAAAAGTTGTTTCACCCAAATGGCCCAAAAAGCGTATTTCTCAAGCAAGTGAACCAAAAGCAAATGTGATTTTTTTTCTTTTGTCCCCCGTCTTATAAGCACCATAGACAAATACTTTGTGTTTTGCCACCAATCCACCTGCCCAAAATCTGCACGCAAACCAAAAATGCTCTCTTTCTTCTAGTTTTCGCCGCCTCAATTTAAACGCTTACTATGTGTAGGAAGACTACGGCAGCCCAGCGAGGCCTACCATTTTACAAAGTAGACAAGCTACTGCATGAAATGAGGGAGCAAAGTTTTTTTTCTCTGTCCCCCTCATATCTGACACAATCTGGGGGCCTACTTTACAAAGCAAGTGAAACCGTGTGGGTCCTGCAGCGCCCTGTATTGGTTGTATATGCGAAGCACAGTACAAGGCCGGAAAAAGCAAGGAAGCATGCAGCCAGCGCACAGGAGAAGAGATGAGAAGAGAGCGCTGAGTGAAAGATAGAAGCGCACCTTAACGGGCACAGGGGTCCAGTGGAGGGAGGGTTGAAATGAAGAAAAGGATGGAAACAGCAAAGGAAGAGACAGCACCAGCAGCACACAAAAAGATCTGACTTTTACCAGAGATGATCAGGGGAAAGCGCGAACGCAGAACCCCACTACCACAAATTATGCAGTCGAGTTTCCCGCATTTGGGGAAATCGCAGGGGTCAGCACACCCGGAGTGCAATGGATGAGCCTCGCCCTGGGAGAACCACCTTCGTGATCATGGTATCTGCCCTGCCAGGTAAGTATGAGTTGGACTAGGGCTCAGGAGGGCCCCTGCTTGGGCACACCCCCGTCAAGTGAAGGAGGTTGACCGGAGCCATGACAAGTGAACTCTCGGCAGGGGACGGGAAAAGAAAACTGCAGGGAGGCTGCATCTCTTCACGTTGACATGGGAAGGCGGAAGGGTGACTGTTCCTGAAGCACCCCCAAACTATGCGCACAACTAGTGCAAATCCTTCCCAGGGCACACTGCAGCAGATGAATTTGCATACCGTCATGTCATAAAAGCAGTCGGGCACAGTTACAGTAGCTGCAACCCTCATCTCCATATGAAAAGCAACAGGCAGTGCACCGTCCTATGTCTCAATGGGTTCTTAAATTGGAAAATAAAATATAAAAGGCAGCTTGAGATTTAACCCCCTCGCTGCTGAGGGTTTTCTCATCCTCGCACCGAGACCATTTTCCGACGTTAGCGCTCGTCCGAACGTCGTCGTCACGGATTTCTTTTTATTTATTTTTTCTTTCTTTCTTATCCCCCCTGCGGCACTCACACAAATTATACCTTGGTTTTTGTTTGTTTGTTTTTTCTTTCAAAAGACTTTGTAGTCTCAAAAAAGCCATTAGTCTTTTTACTGATTTGAACACGTCAAAAGTTGTTTCACCCAAATGGCCCAAAAAGCGTATTTCTCAAGCAAGTGAACCAAAAGCAAATGTGATTTTTTTTCTTTTGTCCCCCGTCTTATAAGCACCATAGACAAATACTTTGTGTTTTGCCACCAATCCACCTGCCCAAAATCTGCACGCAAACCAAAAATGCTCTCTTTCTTCTAGTTTTCGCCGCCTCAATTTAAACGCTTACTATGTGTAGGAAGACTACGGCAGCCCAGCGAGGCCTACCATTTTACAAAGTAGACAAGCTACTGCATGAAATGAGGGAGCAAAGTTTTTTTTCTCTCTCCCCCTCATATCTGACACAATCTGGGGGCCTACTTTACAAAGCAAGTGAAACCGTGTGGGTCCTGCAGCGCCCTGTATTGGTTGTATATGCGAAGCACAGTACAAGGCCGGAAAAAGCAAGGAAGCATGCAGCCAGCGCACAGGAGAAGAGATGAGAAGAGAGCGCTGAGTGAAAGATAGAAGCGCACCTTAACGGGCACAGGGGTCCAGTGGAGGGAGGGTTGAAATGAAGAAAAGGATGGAAACAGCAAAGGAAGAGACAGCACCAGCAGCACACAAAAAGATCTGACTTTTACCAGAGATGATCAGGGGAAAGCACGAACGCAGTCCCCCACTACCACAAATTATGCAGTCGAGTTTCCCACATTTGGGGAAATCGCAGGGGTCAGCACACCCGGAGTGCAATGGATGATCCTCGCCCTGGGAGAACCACCTTCGTGATCATGATATCTCCCCTGCCAGGTAAGTATAAGTTGGACTAGGGCTCAGGAGGGCCCCTGCTTGGGCACACCCCCGTCAAGTGAAGGAGGTTGACCGGAGCCATGACAAGTGAACTCTCGGCAGGGGACGGGAAAAGAAAACTGCAGGGAGGCTGCATCTCTTCACGTTGACATGGGAAGGCGGAAGGGTGACTGTTCCTGAAGCACCCCCAAACTATGCGCACAACTAGTGCAAATCCTTCCCAGGGCACACTGCAGCAGATGAATTTGCATACCGTCATGTCATAAAAGCAGTCGGGCACAGTTACAGTAGCTGCAACCCTCATCTCCATATGAAAAGCAACAGGCAGTGCACCGTCCTATGTCTCAATGGGTTCTTAAATTGGAAAATAAAATATAAAAGGCAGCTTGAGATTTAACCCCCTCGCTGCTGAGGGTTTTCTCATCCTCGCACCGAGACCATTTTCCGACGTTAGCGCTCGTCCGAACGTCGTCGTCACGGATTTCTTTTTATTTATTTTTTCTTTCTTTCTTATCCCCCCTGCGGCACTCACACAAATTATACCTTGGTTTTTGTTTTTTGTTTTTTTCTTTCAAAAGACTTTGTAGTCTCAAAAAAGCCATTAGTCTTTTTACTGATTTGAACACGTCAAAAGTTGTTTCACCCAAATGGCCCAAAAAGCGTATTTCTCAAGCAAGTGAACCAAAAGCAAATGTGATTTTTTTCTTTTGTCCCCCGTCTTATAAGCACCATAGACAAATACTTTGTGTTTTGCCACCAATCCACCTGCCCAAAATCTGCACGCAAACCAAAAATGCTCTCTTTCTTCTAGTTTTCGCCGCCTCAATTTAAACGCTTACTATGTGTAGGAAGACTACGGCAGCCCAGCGAGGCCTACCATTTTACAAAGTAGACAAGCTACTGCATGAAATGAGGGAGCAAAGTTTTTTTTCTCTCTCCCCCTCATATCTGACACAATCTGGGGGCCTACTTTACAAAGCAAGTGAAACCGTGTGGGTCCTGCAGCGCCCTGTATTGGTTGTATATGCGAAGCACAGTACAAGGCCGGAAAAAGCAAGGAAGCATGCAGCCAGCGCACAGGAGAAGAGATGAGAAGAGAGCGCTGAGTGAAAGATAGAAGCGCACCTTAACGGGCACAGGGATCCAGTGGAGGGAGGGTTGAAATGAAGAAAAGGATGGAAACAGCAAAGGAAGAGACAGCACCAGCAGCACACAAAAAGATCTGACTTTTACCAGAGATGATCAGGGGAAAGCGCGAACGCAGTCCCCCACTACCACAAATTATGCAGTCGAGTTTCCCGCATTTGGGGAAATCGCAGGGGTCAGCACACCCGGAGTGCAATAGATGAGCCTCGCCCTGGGAAACCCACCTTCGTGATCATGGTATCTCCTCTGCCAGATAAGTATGAGTTGGACTAGGGCTCAGGAGGGCCCCTGCTTGGGCACACCCCCGTCAAGTGAAGGAGGTTGACCGGAGCCATGACAAGTGAACTCTCGGCAGGGGACGGGAAAAGAAAACTGCAGGGAGGCTGCATCTCTTCACGTTGACATGGGAAGGCGGAAGGGTGACTGTTCCTGAAGCACCCCCAAACTATGCGCACAACTAGTGCAAATCCTTCCCAGGGCACACTGCAGCAGATGAATTTGCATACCGTCATGTCATAAAAGCAGTCGGGCACAGTTACAGTAGCTGCAACCCTCATCTCCATATGAAAAGCAACAGGCAGTGCACCGTCCTATGTCTCAATGGGTTCTTAAATTGGAAAATAAAATATAAAAGGCAGCTTGAGATTTAACCCCCTCGCTGCTGAGGGTTTTCTCATCCTCGCACCGAGACCATTTTCCGACGTTAGCGCTCGTCCGAACGTCGTCGTCACGGATTTCTTTTTATTTATTTTTTCTTTCTTTCTTTCTTTGTCTATGGTGCTTATAAGACGGGGGACAAAAGAAAAAATCACATTTGCTTTTGGTTCACTTGCTTGAGAAATACGCTTTTTGGGCCATTTGGGTGAAACAACTTTTGACGTGTTCAAATCAGTAAAAAGACTAATGGCTTTTTGAGACTACAAAGTCTTTTGAAAGAAAAAACAAACAAACAAAAACCAGCTTGAGATTTAACCCCCTCGCTGCTGAGGGTTTTCTCATCCTTGCACCGAGACCATTTTCCGATGTTAGCGCTCGTCGGAACGTCATCATCATGGATTTCTTTTTATTTCTTTTTTCTTTCTAATCCCCCTGCGGCACTCACACAAATTATACAATGGTTTTTTTCGGGTTTTTTTCTTTCCAAAGACTTTGTAGTCTCAAAAAAGCCATTAGTCTTTTTACTGATTTGAACACGTCAAAAGTTGTTTAACCCGGGGGGCGTGGCTTGGCTGGAGAAGAGAGCAGATGTGCCTTTGCTGCTCTCCTCTCTCCAGCGTTCAATATTGGATCTAACCCGGGGTGCTCACCCCCTGGCTTTCCTTTCCGGGGCTCCTTGTCCCTCCCTGTTGGTCCCCTCGGCCCTGTGGTGTCGGCTGCGGAACCAGGGAGCGGTTTTAACCGCTCTTGCAGGTTGCGGCCTTACACGCAGGCGGAAGCCGGGGACTCGTGTACCAGCTCCGGAGCACTCGGGAGCCTCCCCCGGACCTCCGGAGCGGACACCCCCCGAGATGGAGGGTCGGAGAGAGACCGGGCAGTGGAGGCAGAACGGACTGCCAGTGAGACACGGCGGCCATATTCAATCCCTCAGGTGGTGCTGGATTTAAGGTAGCAGAGTGAGTGTGCGGCTGTGGGGGTCTCTGGATTGGGGCCTATTCAGGTTGGTTGCCCTCTGGCACTGTTCCCTCCCTGCTCCTGCTCTGGGGCCCCTGTGGTAGGATTGGTGCATTTATTTTCTTAAGCTGGGAAACAGGCTTACTAATGCACTGGCCCCATCTCGTGGTCTCTGGATGCAATAGCCCACATTTCTCTCTCAGTGTGCCAGATTTATAATACATAGTGCACTGCAGACTTCACCAGACCGCAGATTTCCCGGTTCCCGCCGAGACGATCGGCCGCGATGGTTACATGGATGATTAATATTATGTCCTGATCGTTCTGAGAATGCTCCGCCTGTGCCCGAATGCTTTTATGACATGATATGACAGCTCGTCAATTCTGTGGATCCTTCCTAAATTGACGCTCCAGACGCCTCTTGTCTCCGGTTCCTCTACCTTTGACACTCAGCGCTGCTATGCCTCCCAAGAAATATAAGGCTGCTAAAACTGTCTCCCAGGTGGCGTTCTTTAAACCTTCTCCCCAGGCTGCTAAAGCAAAGGACGCACGGGGTAGCACCTCTAAACCTGCTGCTCTTGTGTCCTCACTGCTTAGAGATGCGCCCGACCCGGTCACTGCTCACACCAGCGCCATTGCCGACAGCGAAGCGCTCACGGTGGGTGCTATGAAGCAGCTCTTAACGCAATTTAAAGATGAAGTAGCGGCAGAATTTAGAGCAACTATGAAGGAATGCCAGCGATCTATTGACGAGATTGGAGACCGCACCGATCACCTCGAAACGAAAATGGGTGAAGTGGTGGCGTCTCACAATGACCTAATCTCCTCACACGACTTGCTCCAAACTGAGGTCACGGCGCTCAGAGATAAACTCTCGGATATGGAAGACAGATCGAGGCGTAACAACTTAAAGCTACGAGGTGTTCCGGAAACTGTCACTAATAGCGCTTTAAACGACTTTGCAGTTGACCTCTTTAGCAAACTCCTTCCTTCAAACCGTCCCACGGACTTCTTAATTGACCGTATCCACAGGCTTCCAAAGGCCAGGAATGCCCCCGATGGTGTCCCCCGGGATGTCCTTATGAGGTTACACTATTACCATGTGAAGGAGGCAATCTTGAAAGCTGCCAGACCCTCGGATGCTGCGTCAGAGGCTTTGGGCTCACTTCAAATTTTCGTTGACCTGTCCCCTGCTACTTTGGCGAAACGGCGCTTTCTTTACCCCATCACATCAGTGCTACGGAAAGAGAACATTCTATATAGATGGGGATTTCCTACGAAGTTGCTCATCTCTCGAGAGGGGTCCACAGTTGTTATATCGAACGTCGAGGACGGTAAAAAGATCCTAGCATCATGGAACTCTGCAAGTTCTCCTACACACACCTCTCCCGAACGGGGCCTCCAGCGGGACTGGACCTCATCGGCTGCAGAACTTTGAGTATTGTTTGATCTGCTACACTTGTTTTGTTTTCATGTTTCTTAATTAGTTTGTTATGTTGTATATTCCTAAGTTGCATGAACTCCTTGGCGATTATCTGAGGAGGTTGTTTATGTTTCTAGAATGTTTTCAGTGTGGCCTCCTCACCGGTGTTTCATTGTTTACTGTCTGTCTCTGCTGCCCCGTCTGCCACCCACAATTCCTTGTTGGCTGGGAATTCTACTTAAGTTTCATTTACTGCCGGTGGCGGTCGGGGGTCCAGAGATGGGATGTCAAGTGCCTACATTTAGTTTGATATAGGTTCGTGTGCGGGCGGATAGCCACTACCCCCCACTGTTGAACTTGGAGTCGCCATGGTTAGGCGTCCAAATGTACCCCCGTGTGGGGTTAATGTTCTGTTTTTTCTTTCTGTTTTTTCTTTCTGTATTCCTCTTCTTGCCTTTTCTTTCCTCTTCCCTCTCTTGTTTGTCCGGATATGTTACACACATTTTTTTACATGCCAGTTGGTTGTGGTTAGAAACGCATTCCCCGACAGTTTTACGTTATGGTTAACATTGTCTCTATAAATGCAAAAGGGCTTAATTCCCCACACAAGAGGAGATTAGCACTTAATTATTTTCATAAACTTAAAGCTCAAATTATAGCAGTCCAAGAGACTCATTTTATTATCTCTGCCCCTCCACGGTTTACTAATGGGAGATACCCCCATTGCTATTTGGCTAACGGGACGGCTAAGAAGGCGGGAGTGGCAATATTGATATCTCAGCACTGCGCGTTCTCCCTCGCTTCGCAATATTGCGACCCTGAGGGGAGAATCCTTATTCTAGTAGGTACTCTTGAAAACAAAGAGGTGACATTGGTTTCTTGCTATGCCCCTAACACCAAGCAACTAGCATTTTGCAGGAAACTCTGCGCTAAGGTGCAACAATTGGCTAAGGGTGCTTTACTCTTGATGGAGGATTTTAATTTGACTTTAGACCCAGTCGTCAATAATTCTGGCAAGCGACCCTCACTCTCCAGTCAGCTCCATAGGAATGCAAAGGGCTTTAGCCAGCTACTGGCGGAATATGATCTTTTAGACCTCTGGCGCGTTAAGCATCCAATGGATAGAGATTACACATTTTATTCCTCGGTACACGCATCCTACTCTAGAATAGATTTAGCATTGGCGGATAAGTGGACCCTACAGTCCGTCCGTACAATCACCATCCTCCCCATGTCCTGGTCAGATCACTCCCCACTATTCATCGAATGGGACATAAATAATAGAAAGGTTACCCCGGCCCCCTGGCGTTTGGGTAAACTCAGTCTCCTTCAGCCGGAGACCACGCAGGTGATCCAATCCACCTTAGATTATTTTCTTTCTGAGAACTCTCCCCAGGAGACGTCTATCTTCACATTCTGGTGTGCCCTCAAAGCAGTGACACGAGGGACGGCAATTCAAACAGCAGCTAAACTTAAACGGGCATATCGAAAAAAATTTGAACAAGCTGAGCTTACAGTCGCCTCCCTGGAGAGTTCTCACAAGGCACATCCGCACGATAAAGCCCTTCTTAAGTCTTTGAAAGAAGCAAGGGAGGCGGTGAATGTCTTCTAACTAGCAGAGGTGCAACGTAACCTACATAGACTGAACCAAAAAAATTATGTTTATGGTAATAGGGCTGGTAGACTGCTGGCGAGGAAGCTGAGGGGTAAGAAGGCTAAAGAAAAAATTCACATTGTCCATTCGGATAGGGGTAACAGAGTCTACGATCCAGACAGAATTGCAGATGTCTTTGCATCCTATTACTCCAAACTATACAACCTGAAGGGGGACTCTTCTACCTTTCAACCTACAGGCGTAGATGTTCAGAATTTTCTGAGCAACTTTCCTCTCCCCTCGCTGTCGCCGGAGTCTTGTAGCTCTCTAAGTGCGCCTTGGACTTTAGCTGAAGTCGAAAAGGCTATTGACTCCCTCCCCGCAGATAAAGCCCCGGGTCCCGACGGTTACCCTGCTAGTTTCTATAAATCCTTTAGGGAGAGCTTGACCCCGGTGCTCCTGTCGGTGTTCAATGAAGCCTCAGAGGCAGGCCACCTCCCTAAAGAGATGCTGGAAGCTCAAATCATTACCATCCCCAAACCGGGAAAAACCGCCACCTCCGTCCAAAATTTTAGACCGATCGCGTTACTAAATTCGGATTTAAAAATGTATGCCAAATTAATAGCCAACCGTATCAGCCCTCTGCTCCCCTCTCTTATTAACCCAGATCAAATGGGTTTTGTACTGAACAGACAGGCCCCGGATAATACTCGCAGGGTGATTAATGTGATTGAGCACGCAGACGGTAGAAGAGAACCCCTTCTAGTCTTGTCTCTCGACGCCGAAAAGGCTTTTGATAGATTGAATTGGGACTTTATGAGATTAACTCTGGACAAATTTGGCTTTTCTGGAAGGATCTTGGACTCTATCATGGCTCTTTATTCCTCCCCTAGTGCACGGGTCTTTGTTAATGGATGCCTTTCCTCACCCTTTAATATCTCTAATGGCATGCGTCAAGGATGCCCGCTATCCCCTCTTATTTTTGCGCTGGCAATAGAACCCTTGGCTGCTTGCATTAGATCTCAGGATGCGATCAGTGGTCCTGTTATCGGGGGCATTTCTCACAAAATTAGTTTGTTTGCGGACGATATTCTGCTATGTCTAACTGACCCCGAAGCTTCCTTGCCAGTTTTGCATGAGGTCCTTCAAAACTACTCAGATGTTTCTTTTTATAAGTTAAACACAAATAAAACAGAAGCCCTCCCACTCCATATACCTCCGACTGTGGTCTCTAAGTTGAAGGATAGGTATAAATATGCATGGAAGTCCTGCTCTCTGAGATACCTGGGTATAAACTTAACCAGAGAAGACAATTTGATTGAGTATAACTATGCCCCTTTATTAAAAGCGTTTACTGAGCTGACTGGGGAGTGGATGCTGCAGGAGGTGTCTTGGTTGGGTAGGATTGCTGCTGCTAATATGGTTTTATTGCCGAAATTAATGTACTTGTTTCGCACCATACCGAGGCCCCTCCCCAGACTCCTCTATAATAAATTTAACCAGGTCTTGACCAGATATGTGTGGGGAGGATCTAGACCGAAGATTGCCAAGAAGACACTTGTTCGGCCTAAACTGTCTGGGGGGGTAGCTTTCCCAGATATAGAAAAGTACCATCCGGCATGTCTGATAAGTCAATCTAGGGACTGGTTTGACACCACGAGTCTGAAGCCTTGGGTTACTCTGGAAGCCTCATGCTTGGACGCTGTTTCTCTCCCTGATATGTTTTGGTTGCCACTGCCCGCTGCTAGGAGTAGGGCCGATTCCTGTAAGTCTATTAAAACGACCATAGATTCCTGGCATAAATTGGTACTCTCTTCAGAAGAGCTTAATTTACCCGCCCCCTGCCTGTCGTTAACTGCTCTTATGTCATTGATCCCCAATGTTTCCTTAGCGGAGTGGACTCGGCAGGGGCTCACTACCGTGGGCGATTTATATGAAGGGGACACCTTGATGTCCTTCTCTCAATTACAAGAGAGATTTGGGATTCGGACTCAGGATTTCTTTAAATACCTGCAGGTGAGAAGTTGGCTGCACTCATATACTCCCTCACATCTCCACAAACTGTCTCTTCCGGCTTACATTGTGAGCCAACTGGAGACACCCTCGCATAAATATGGGATTACGTGGTGGTATCAATTTCAACTGTCTAACGGTCCCCAGATAAAATTGAAAACTCAGACTTTATGGGAAAGGGATTTCAATAGGTCCTTTACTGAGGCAGAGTGCGACGGTATATTTAGGTCCTGTTTTAAAGTCTCCAAATGTGTTAATGACTCAGAAATGTTTTACAAACTTGTACAGAGGGCCTACTTCACCCCTGCCAAGCAGCACAGAATCTGGCCTTCCCAATCTAAATTGTGTTGGAGGAAATGTGGCTCCATGGGGGATATCTTTTATGTCTTCTGGGCATGTCCTCGCATACAACCTCTTTGGAGAGAAGTTTTAAATATGGCTGGCATGGTGTTAGGGCTTAGCATCCCAATGGACCCATCTCTGGCGCTTTTCCACATGTACGTAGATCGCCTCTCCGCAGGTGATCGTTATGTCTTGGGGCACATTTTGATAGCCGCTAAAGCGGCTATAGCACAGTTATGGAAATCTGAGAGTGTGCACCTTAGAGTCCATCCAAAATAAGATCCACAAACATTTCATTTTTGAAACCGTGGAGGCTAAATACTCCTCATCGGCTAACTCTATCCACATGAAATGGTTGGGATGGTCTGACTATAGAAGTAGAGAAGGTAGGCTAACAGTGTATAGCTCTCCAATTGACATGTCCGTCCTCGACCTTTCCTAGAGTTATCTACGAGAATGCCGTGATATTAGATATGTCCTCTTCATGCCTCCTCTTAGCGCTTTCTCCTTTCTGGTGTCTGTACGTTCAATGTAACCAATTGTATACCCCTTAGACTGTGCGTTGTTTAAGTTTGCTTATGGTAACCATTCCGGACTCCCCCTGTGTTTCCCTATTTCTTTATTCTGTTCCCCATTTCTATGTGAAAACTCTTCAATAAAAACCTTAATGTTCAAAAATAAAAAAAAGTTGTTTCACCCAAGTGGCCCGATAAGCGTATTTCTCAAGCAAGTGGACCAAAAGCAAATGTGATTTTTTTTTCTTTTGTCTCACATCTTATAAGCACCATAGACAAATACTTTGTGTTTTGCCACGATACCAAATGGCGGGTTCCTATCCCTGCTGAGGAGAGGCTCGTGGCTACCCTGCGGGTTCCTTGCCACTGGACAGTCATTTGAGGAGCTGAAGTATGGGACCCATATCTCTGCGCAGGCTTTGGGACACATCATACCTGAAACCTGCAAGGCTATTATCAAAGTGCTTCAGTACAAGTGCTGTAAGGTAAGAAAATTACACCACACATTGCTTGTCGTGTAACAAAATGTTTTCTTTTGCAAACTGAAATTGGGTAGAAAAAATATGTGCTTTTTATTTCAAGCATAATTGTATTACATATGTGGCCAACATGGCTAAACGTTAGCAAATAGTATTAGTTTTCATGATGCAGCACATGTGCATCATTACATTTATGAAATTATAAAAAAAATGCTATATATAGCAACAATTGTGCATTTTGATACTACACCATTGAGTGGCACCGCAGCTAGGGGCACAATGCACACATGCAACTTGGGGTAGGAAGATGGGTCCCTGGTACATACTTGCCTACTTTTGAAAAAGCATTTCAGGGAGATTGTGAAATTAATACCTATAAGCGCGTGTACTGCTACATCTGAGAGGCGTGTCATGAAAATGACTTAAAACAAAACGTAAATGAGCCCCAAAGTTAGTATACTGTATACACATATAATGCAAGTGGCCACGAGAAACCTTATTTACAATGAATGTAGCCATAGGTATCATTGTGCTTTATAACCAATACAGGGAAATGGCACTGATGATCCCGTTTGAATGTATATATCTCTAATTTATCTTTTCCCCAAGAAAGTAACAGCTATATAATGAGGGTAAGGTAAAATCAGGGAGATTGCTGGTCTATTCAGGGAGTCAGGGAGATTGCTGCTATTTCATGGAGTCTCCTGCAGAATAAGGGAGGGTAGGCAATTCTGCCCTGGTACCATCAACCTGCACCAAGTTGCATGTGTGCATTGTGCCCCTGGTAGCGGTGCCACTGAATGCCGTAGTATCACAATGCACCACATCTGTTGCTATATATAGTAAGGGCAGCATTTACGTTTGTGAAAACGTAAAAAAAATTGCGATATATATCAAAATATAACTTTTTATAAATATGCATCCAACATCGCTGAACTTTTTCAAACAGTACCTTTATGGTAGCATCTTGTGCAGTATGAAAAATGGTGGTAGTGGCACATGATTTCAGACTGTACCGTGAAGAAGAGTGCCTGTGGGTGACTGAACAAACAGAAGAGAGAAACTGCCTATAACCACCTGGTGGAGTAGTCAAAGCCCACCTTCTTAGTGGATACTGTGGCTTGGGTCTGGATAAAGATTGCAAATTTACGGACTGTCAATACACACATGAAGGTAGGTGCAGATTGAGGTTCCCTGTGTCGAAGTCAAAAATATTACATGGAGAAAACATACAGCACATAATTTGAACATATCAAGCGCCAGACATCATAAAGTTTCAAATTATATAATGGAGTAACTTAATGTATGTGTATCATTGGAACGAAGCAAGATTGACATGTCGTGTTTGGTATTAAAGCAACCAGATTAATGTGTATATCAATTTGATGACTGTTATTAAGTTGCAGCTCATTGCAACAAGTACATATGATTAAATGTATGAAAGCTAAAGTCACTTTTATTAGAAGAATGGATTTCCTGGAAGACAGCATGCCTGACCAGTGGCTATCTCCTGTAATTACACCATCAAGGCTGGACCTTGCTTGCATATGAACTGACCAGTGACTCATCATGAATGAGAAAGTTCCCTCCCCTAGACTAGTATGTGCACTCCCCCAAACTATAGCTGATTGCAGACACAAGAGCTGGCTGTTCTTTTGTCCCAGATGATGGTGGAGATGTTGACTGTCCAGTGGCTGCATGATTTTACAGAGAGAGAGAGAGATATGGAATGGAGACTTTATTTGAGCAAAATATGGTAATTGTATCGCTGGCCATGTATGTACTTGAATTAGTTTGTATTAACTGCTTACTGTGTAAATTGTAACCATGTAACTATATATATATATATATATATATATATACTGTACATTGTGATATATTGAATACATATCCTTTTAATAACAAATATATACATCAATGAGCTTTGGAACTCAGATAATGTGTGGGTGTATTGTTTTCTCTTATGGGATGCAGTGTTTTGTGATGTATAGCGCACATTCATAGCACATGGTAATAAGATGCGCAGGCGTCCACAGTATATATTAGAGCGGGCATTTTAAATATTTGTTAGAAAGCAATTTGACATTTACAGATGGGCCTGCGTCCGCGATATCACGTTCTTAATGATGCACTGTACATTACAAACGCAGCTGTGATCGACCGGCTAACGATGGACGCATCGCGACATGCTGATGCATCACATCCACGTATTCTGTTGTGTTACCAGTAAGCCGCTGATATGAAATTCAAGGGACAGTGTGTTTCTCACAATATTTAAGATGCTACAGTGTATTTTTATTGTTGCAAAACAAAGTTCAAATAAGTCATATTGTGTTTGATTCAGATTGGATTGTTTATCTGTTAAGTAGATTTAAAGTACATTTAAAGTTGCTGAATAGCCATGATATACCTGTGTTAGCATGCTGAGAAAATTTGTATTTTTTTTTTAAAACTCAGGCCTAAAGTAACTGTGGTGCCTGTATAGAGTGTGATTTCTTTGTGACAAAGGAGCCGCATGGTCTGTCCTCCATTTTGGCCTAGCCACATGGCGTGTCCACCATCTTGTGTAAACCTCATGGATGTGGTAGGGGAGGAGCAGTGGCCATTTTAGCAAGGTCACTTTCTAAATAGCTGATTTTCAGTCTGCTCAGAACAATCAGTTTCCTTTGTCACAAAGTTTCCACATATCTACAAATCCAGCACCATTTATGAGTTACCAATTAATTTATTTAACCCATGCCATAATCAATTACAAATAGTTTTAATTGGGCCTAGTGAAGAGTAAATTGTGAGATAAGTGAATGTTTTTTTTTTTCTTGTCTGTGGGTAATTATCTTACATCAAGTGGGGGTTGCACACAGATAGAAAAAGGAAAGAGAGGTTTTGTTTTGTTTTGTTTTTTCCTTTTTTTCTTCCAAGACTTGTGGAGTCTGTTTACTAGGATAGGCATTGAAATGCAAATTAACCTGTGTAACTACTTTTTTTTGTAGTAGTGAAAAGCAAATATCTTTGATATGCAAATTAGAGGCAGTGAAGAGGTGAGGTGTCTCATAGGAGTGCAGTAAATGGTATATGTATATAATATTATTATAATTATGTGTATATTTATATCAGTGTATGTTCTGCAAGATGGCTATCCAATCTGAATCATATCATTTAAATATAGATTATTGCAGTCATTTTAGACCTGTGTAAAATCGGATACATTTGTTTGCTATATAGAAATATTTGAAATAAGTATTGGTGAAATCATAAAACACAAAACGCAGTTCCGGCCTGGTTACTTAGGTTTATACGGAAAAATTGTGTGTTGTGTTAAGTGAGTAATAGTAGTTTTATTGCTCACATTTATAGAGATTGTGTGGTTTATTGAGTAGTGAATGCACGTTTGTACACGTACGGACAAAGGACAGGAGCTTGCACGTGGCGCAGGGTTGCACACTTGGCGTAAAGGCACGCACGATCGCGCGTTTACGCAAGGTTGCATAGGATTGCAGGCGCAAAGTAAAACCACACGATAGTTGTTAAATTAAAGGAGGGATGGTATACGTTTAATACAATAGCACATAACTATCCGATTTCAATAGCAGATTAGTGTGAGACTTTGTTTAGATGGTACTGCCTCTGGGTTAAAACCATCAATCGAAGGGAGTGGTATTTTCTGTACAGAAAAGAAAAACACTGTGTATTTGAGTGAGTGAAAGCAGAGTGAGTGGAGCTGAACCCCGGGAATTCGGGATCCCGTAGGTGACACTGGGTTAGTAGAGGCCCGGTGGCATAAGGTTCGCTACCTTACGTGAACATATTGTGGAAATACGCAAGTCGTGAGGAGACTTGCACAGGAGCGTGGTAGCGAATTGTGAATTGAGAATTGTGACCCCATATAGTTTTTGTTACGCTCCGGCTGAGGATCGCAGCTTGTGAATTCGACTCCCGCTATCGCAGGGCATATAGATAACTAGTGTCTATAGGCTGTGCGATTGAACCGCACGTCCGTGTGTTCTACACAGCACAACGTGATACCATTGTGTCATATGCACTGTGGAAAAGCATATGCAGACGTGATTGTGTAAACGAAGGGGTTTTTCTTTGATAACATTGGGAAATCTCCCTGGTGGACTTCCATTGGAAAGGGTGAAGCAATAGTTATTAGGCAACTGTTTTTTTCACCCTACAAAAATTCCAGTGAAAAGATACCAAAAAGGAATTTTTCACTGCCTCTCTCAGGAAACTATTCCAACAGAACCTACACCGAAAGAAATTACAGTGCTGTAAGGTCTTGTTAGGGTCTCCTGCTCTGTGCTGCCACGTCGTCATGGCAACCGGGAGACAAGTGCTAGCGGAGTAACCTGAGCGTAGCTGATACTCCGGTTCGGGTCTTTTGCTGTGCAGTGGTTACAGGCTCTGTGCACGGCAGGGGATCCGGTGCTGGTTTTTGTGCTCACAGTCTGTGAGGTCTGAGTGGGGCGTGGACAGCACCTGCTATATAAACCCTCTTCTCAGGTTAGGCAGATGCTGCTGAATCTTTGTTGGTTAGTCAGTTCCTGAAAGCTAGCTAGTACTGTGTAAACTTTGTATTTGTTTGTTGCTTTCTGCAAATAGGCCTTGGGATTTGGTATTACACTCTGCCAATCCAGACCTAGCAGTAATAATAATAATAATAATAATAATTTTATTTATATAGCGCTCTTTCTCCCATAGGACTCAAGGCGCTTAACAGATACATAGCATAATATAGTACAGAAAATAATGAAGTACATTTTCATAAAATACAGAAGCATGAAGATACTAAAAGGGACAATTATGGGAATGCTTGAGTAAACAGAAAAGTCTTGAGTCTACTTTTGAAGGATTCTATAGTTGGGGCCTCTCGCACTGTGCGGGGAAGTGAGTTCCATAGAGTCGGAGCCGCATGACTAAAAGCTCGACCCCCAGATGAATTACGGGAGATTCTAGGTACTGCTAAAAGTCCTTCATCTACAGATCGCAGTAATCGAGTGGGGCAGTATGGGGTCAGAAGCTGTTTCAGGTACCTTGGGCCTTGGTCATGTAATGCTTTGAAACTCAGTAAGCCAATCTTGAAGATGATTCGCCATCGTACAGGCAGCCAGTGAAGGGAGTAGAGGATGGGTGTTATGTGGCTAGAACGGGGCTGGTTGGTTAATAGCCTGGCAGCTGTGTTTTGCACCAGCTGTAAGCGCTGCAATTCTTTTGCTGGGAGACCAAGGTAGAGGGCATTACAGTAGTCTAAACGAGATGATACAAATGCATGTATGACTTTTGGCATATCATCTGAGGGAATTAAGTGCTTGATTCTGGCTATGTTCCTCAGGTGAAAGAATGAGGATTTGATTGTGGCTGATATCTGATGTTTAAGTGTCAAGCCACCATCCAGGACAACGCCAAGATTCCGCACACGATCACTGGTCTGTAATTCTGAATCCCCGAGTGTAAGTCCAGTTGGTTGGCTATGCTGCAGTCTTGTCCTTTGATGTTGCGGTCGTATCATAAGGACCTCTGTTTTATCCGGGTTCAGTCGCAGCCAGCTGGCGCTCATCCACTCCTGTAGTTCAGCTAGACAGCCATTAAGGGTTGCTATTGGGTTATCAGTGCCCGGAGCAAAGGACAAGTACAGTTGTGTATCATCTGCATACCAGTGGTAGACCAGGCCATGGCGCCTGATTATTTCGCCCAATGGGAGCATGTATACTGCAAAAAGCATGGGGGATAGTATAGAACCTTGTGGGACACCACATGGCAATGACACTGGTGGTGATGAGGATAATCCAGATGATACTCTCTGTGACCTGCCTGTGAGAAATGATTTGAACCATCTTAGGACTGTGCCATCCAGACCACAGAAATGTATCAGTCGCTCAATCAGAAGCCCATGGTCCACGGTATCAAATGCTGCCGAGAGATCCAGAAGGATTAATATTGAACAGTCACCTCTGTCTTTTGCTATCAGAAGATCATTTAACACACACACCAGGGCTGTTTCAGTGCTATGTCTTCTCCTGAATCCTGATTGAAATGGATCATAAATATCATGGGTTGTCAGGCGGGTTTCCAGTTGATTTGCAACGACTTTCTCAATAACCTTTCCTAGGAAAGGAAGGTTTGATACCGGTCTGTAGTTGGTCATGCAGTCGGGATCTAAATTAGGTTTTTTAAGAAGCGGTCTAACAATTGCTTCCTTTAGGGGTCCAGGAAAAATGCCTGTCTGCAAAGAGCATTGAACAATTTTTGTAAAGACAGGACCAATTATATCCATACAACCTATTAGAAGCTTGGTTGAGGCTGGGTCCAGATCACAGGTGGTGGGACGCAAAATCCGAGCAATTTCAGCAGTGTCCTTTACATCCACTGGATCAAAGCTGGTCCATGAAGGCAGGTAGCTTATATTGGCGGGCTTTGTAGTTTGGCACTCCTTTGATGGCACTGTGGAGATTCCAGCCCGGATGGTGGATATTTTATCTGCAAAGAAGTTTGCAAACTCGTTGCATCTTGCCTGGGAGAGGGTCTCATCAGTCTGCAGGCATGCTGGCTTGCAAAGCATCTCCAGTAAGACTGGAGTCAGTCGTTTAACCTGCTGGGTTTTTTTTGCTACTCTGTGAACCTAGCAAGTTTGCGGCTGTATTCTCAGACTTGCCTGCCAAAATCCTTTCTCAGTGTGCAAGGTGTTCAGGTGTTAGTTTAGTGGCAGTAAGCTGAACCAGTGCACTGCAAGTGAGGACTAGGATTGTGGAGACTCTCCTTGTGTCTATTATTCCATCTCTGACCAAGGAGTTTACTGCCACACCCGTTGGTAACCCTTTAGGGTTTTGCTGTTGCCCTTAGCAACAGCATTTCGGGTTCTCTACGTATTAAATCACTACATCTTGCTTCTTTCCATCTGAGCATTCCTAATACTAGGGAGACACCCAGTTTCTTAGCCTTTGGGCTTCTCTGTTCACTTTGTGTTTATTTTGTTACCCTATCACCTTCTGTGTATGTAATGTCATATTCCCCAGTCTGTCTGTGAGTTCATTTGTTTTGCATCCCTCACCGTTCAGACACCAGTACATTCCTGCTGGCACTGGTGTGCATAACATATTCAGCAGCCTAATACACCTGTTGAAATTTTGTGGGAATATGGAGCATACCCCTCAAAATACTTTGCAACAGGTGGTCGATCAGGTGCAGGTCCTGACTCGACAATTTAATGATTTGTCCATTAAAATGCACACCTCGCAGGCCGCTGGCGGAGCTCCCGCAGCAGCAGTACCTTCAGGGGTTAAGGAGCCGAAAGTAAATCTCCCGGATCGTTTTTCTGGAGATCGCTCGCAGTTCTTTTGTTTCAAGGAGAGCTGCAAGCTATATTTCCAGCTTAGGCCTCAGTCTTCTGGGTCGGAGATTCAGCGGGTGGGCATAGTGATTTCCTTGCTACAAGGAGACCCACAGGTCTGGGCATATGGGTTGCAGCCTGACTGTCCGTCGCTTAAAAGTGTTGATGCTTTTTTTACGGCACTGGGCATGTTGTATGATGACCCTGACAGGACGGCCTCAGCCGAGGCTCAAATTTCGATCCTTAAGCAAGGGCGAAGGCCAGTTGAGGTTTATTGTACGGAGTTTCGGAGGTTGGCCCATGATACCTAGTGGAATGACCCAGCCCTGAGACACCAGTACCGAAGAGGTCTTTCTAACCAGTTAAAAGACCAACTGGTACAATATCCCTTGCCTGATAGCTTGGATCAGCTCATGCAGTTATCCATTCGGGTGGATAGACGGCTGAGAGAGCGCAGGCTTGAAAGGGAGACTGAGGTTTCCTTCTTTCCCAAGGGAACCTTAGACTCTGAGGAATTTTCCGAGGAGCCTATGCAGATTGGGGCTACCCGCCTCTCCTCGCGTGAGAAGACGCGGAGGAGACAGCAGGGGTTATGTTTGTACTGTGGGAATAAAGGTCATGTGGTAGTATCATGCCCAGAAAAGCCGGAAAACTTCAGGACCTGAGGGTGATGGGAAATATCCTGTCAGGCCAGAAGTCAGAATTTCCCAAGAAGACTTTTATCATTCCGGTGACCTTGAAGATCCTCGGTCAAACTGTCAAGACTGAGGCCTTTGTGGACAGTGGGGCCGACGGGGTTTTTATGGACCGCCAATTCGCCCTGAAACACTCTGTTCCCTTAGTACCCTTGGCATCGGAAATTGAGATTTGTGGGTTAAATGGGGAACCATTATCCCAGGGTAAAATTACCTCTTGCACTAGCCAGATTTCTTTGTTTATTGGAGCCACACACTCTGAAAAATTGTCCTTTTATGTGACTGTCTGTACTTTTGCCCCATTGGTGTTGGGGTTACCCTGGTTAAGGGCCCACAATTCTCAATTTGACTGGGTCTCTGGGGAGATTCTTAGTTGGGGTACTGATTGTTTCAGGAGTTGCTTGAGCCTTTCAGTCAGGCTTTCGCAGCTAAGTTTGCCAGGATTGCCAGGATGTTATGCAGATTTTGCGGACGTGTTCTCCAAAAGAGTTGCAGAGGTACTACCTCCCCATCGCCCCTATGACTGTGCCATTGATTTGTTGCCGAATGCTAAGCTTCCCAAGAGCAGGTTGTACTCCCTGTCACGTCCTGAGACTCAGGCTATGGCAGAGTACATTCAGGAGAACTTGGCTAAGGGATTTATCAGACCTTCACAGTCTCCAGTTGGGTCGGGGTTCTTCTTCGTGGGTAAAAAGGATGGTTCGTTGCGACCTTGCATCGACTTCAGGGAATTGAACCGTATCACGATTAAAAACTCATACCCACTGCCTCTCATTTCGGTCTTGTTTGACCAGCTTCGTACTGCCACCATTTTTTCTAAGATTGACCTACGCGGTGCGTACAATCTAATCCGAATAAGAGAGGGGGATGAATGGAAGACTGCCTTTAATACCCACTCAGGGCATTATGAATATTTGGTGATGCCTTTTGGGCTCTGTAATGCCCCGGCAGTCTTCCAGGACTTCATGAACGATGTGCTCAGGGAATATTTGGATAGATTCTTAGTTGTATACTTAGATGACATCCTAATCTTCTCCCATTCCCTGGAGGAACATTGGAAGCATGTACGCTTAGTCCTCCAGAAACTCAGAGACCACCGGCTTGGGGCGAAGCTGGAGAAGTGCGAATTTGAAGTTCAGCAAATCGCATTTCTAGGATATATTATCTCCCCAGAAGGTTTCCAAATGGAGGGTTCCAAGGTACAGGCAGTCCTGGATTGGGTGCAGCCCACTAGTTTGAAGGCGCTTCAGCGTTTTCGGGGCTTTGCGAATTTTTATAGACGATTTATCGCTGGATTTTCGTCTATAGTGGCGCCCTTGGTGGCACTCACTAAGAAAGGGGCGGATGTTGCTCACTGGTCTTGTGAGGCCAAAGCGGCTTTTGCCCGTCTCAAAAGGGCATTTGTCTCGGCCAAGGTGCTGCGACACCCAGATCCAGAGCGTCCTTTTGTGGTGGAGGTGGATGCCTCTGAGATGGGTATTGGGGCAGTGCTCTCTCAGATGGGGGGTGTCTGATAATCGCCTTCATCCCTGTGCTTACTTTTCCCGTAAATTTTCGCCTGCCGAGATGAATTATGACGTGGGTAACCGGGAATTGTTGGCTACTAAGGATGCACTCGAGGAGTGGAGACACTGGCTTGAGGGGGCTAAGTTTGTGGTCTCAATTCTCACCGACCATAAGAATTTGGCATATTTAGAGTCAGCGAAGCGCCTCAATGCCAGGCAGGCACGATGGGCTTTGTTTTTTGCTCGCTTTAATTTTTTGATAACATATCGCCCTGGGTCAAAAAACATCAAGGCCGATGCGCTCTCGCAGAGTTTTGCTCCAATCCAGGAGACCACCGAGGAGCCATTGCCCATTGTGTCCCCATCATGTATTAAAGTGGGCATTACCCAGGACCTCTTGTCATTAGTCCTTAGAGCACAGGAGCAGGCTCCTCCAGACCTTCCGGTAGGTCTTTTGTTTGTGCCTCCTAAATTAAGACAGCGAGTGTTCCTGGAATTCCATGCCAAGATGTCGGCAGGTCACCCGGATATTGCCAGAACTCGGGAGTTGCTATCTAGGGCAGTGTGGTGGCCCTCGGTGGCTAGGGATGTGGATCAGTGGGTTCGGGCATGTGACATCTGTGCCCGAAATAAGACTCCTAGAGGGGTTCCTGTTGGCCCATTACATCCACTCTCTATTCCATCTAAGCCATGGACCCACATTTCAATGGATTTTGTGGTGGACTTGCCCAAATCCTCGGGGATGACAGCCATCTGGGTTGTCGTTGACAGGTTTTCGAAGATGGCGCACTTCGTTCCACTGGTTGGGCTGCCATCGGCCAGACGCCTGTCTGAATTATTTATGCTGCATGTTGTGCGCCTCCACGGGTTGCCACTTGATGTGGTCTCTGACCGCGGATCCCAGTTTGTGGCCAAATTCTGGAGGGCATTTTGTTCCGATCTCCAGATTTCTGCCAGCTTGTCGTCAGGCTACCATCTGCAGTCTAATGGGCAGACTGAAAGGGTGAACCAGTCCTTGGAGCAGTTCCTCAGGTGTTATGTCTCCAAGTGTCAGACTGACTGGGTTGCTCATCTGTCCATGGCGGAGTTTGCCTATAACAACGCGGCTCACTCTGCTACAGGGATCTCTCCCTTCCTTTGTGTGTATGGGCATCATCCTAAGGCCACTTCTTTTGACCCCCTGGACTCCACACCTGGTGGTTCCTCTGTGGTTTCGGTCCTTAGAGGTATTTGGAGGAAAGTGAAGAAAGCCCTTGTGTCTGTGTCATTAGTGACCAAAAGGGTTTTTGATAAGCGGAAAAGACCCTGCAGCTTCAAATTAGGAGACTTCGTCTGGTTGTCTACCAAGAATTTGAAGTTGAGACAGCCATCTCATAAGTTAGGCCCCCGGTTCATCGGTCCTTATAAGATCACTAGGGTTATCAATCCGGTGGCATTTCAGTTAGATCTACCCCGTTCTTTGGGTATCAATAAAACATTTCATTGTTCCCTTTTAAAACGGGCGATTAGTAATTCTTCTTCCAGTGGAAGACCTTCCCCTCTTTTGATACGTGGCCAGAGGGAGTTTGTTGTTGAAAGGATTCTTGACTCCAAAATGGTTCAGGGTCGACTGTCATTTTTGGTGCACTGGAAGGGGTATGGTCCGGAGGAGCGGTCGTGGGTGCGCAGTTGTGATCTTCATGCCCCCAGACTGTTACGCTCTTTCTTCTCGCAGTTCCCCGATAAACCCGGTGGTAGGGGTTCTTTGACCCCTCGTCAGAGGGGGGGTACTGTTAGGGTCTCCTGCTCTGTGCTGCCACGTCGTCATGGCAACCGGGAGACAAGTGCTAGCGGAGTAACCTGAGCGTAGCTGATACTCCGGTTCGGGTCTTTTGCTGTGCAGTGGTTACAGGCTCTGTGCACGGCAGGGGATCCGGTGCTGGTTTTTGTGCTCACAGTCTGTGAGGTCTGAGTGGGGCGTGGACAGCACCTGCTATATAAACCCTCTTCTCAGGTTAGGCAGATGCTGCTGAATCTTTGTTGGTTAGTCAGTTCCTGAAAGCTAGCTAGTACTGTGTAAACTTTGTATTTGTTTGTTGCTTACTGCAAATAGGCCTTGGGATTTGGTATTACACTCTGCCAATCCAGACCTAGCAGTAAGACTGGAGTCAGTCGTTTAACCTGCTGGGGTTTTTTTGCTACTCTGTGAACCTAGCAAGTTTGCGGCTGTATTCTCAGACTTGCCTGCCAAAATCCTTTCTCACTGTGCAAGGTGTTCAGGTGTTAGTTTAGTGGCAGTAAGCTGAACCAGTGCACTGCAAGTGAGGACTAGGATTGTGGAGACTCTCCTTGTGTCTATTATTCCATCTCTGACCAAGGAGTTTACTGCCACACCCGTTGGTAACCCTTTAGGGTTTTGCTGTTGCCCTTAGCAACAGCATTTCGGGTTCTCTACGTATTAAATCACTACATCTTGCTTCTTTCCATCTGAGCATTCCTAATACTAGGGAGACACCCAGTTTCTTAGCCTTTGGGCTTCTCTGTTCACTTTGTGTTTATTTTGTTACCCTATCACCTTCTGTGTATGTAATGTCATATTCCCCAGTCTGTCTGTGAGTTCATTTGTTTTGCATCCCTCACCGTTCAGACACCAGTACATTCCTGCTGGCACTGGTGTGCATAACAGGTCTTATAAGAGCCCTAAGTTGGGTACATTGCGATCCACTATCAACAGTGTATCGTTATACCGGCCAGCGTGGGCGAGAGCGAGTGAAAGGCGCTCAAGTAACTTTCACTGTCTGCTTGCATTGAGTATTTTGGTGTTTGTGGGAATGGCCGAGAGGGCAAGACCCACATTTATGGGAGCCAGTTGCTCAAGTGAGAGACGTTCAGTATGCAGGGTTCAGGCTGGAGACTTGCGGCCGAGAGGGTCAGCAAGGTTTATTATGTGTGAGAAATATGGTTCATACGCGGAGGCTTATTGCAATGAATGGGTACGTATGACTGCTGATGATAGGGCATCATTCCCTGGGGTTGGTGAGTTTGATCCTAAGGTATTGCAGGTGGTATGTCTAACCAAAGTCATATAAGACAAGAACGGAAATATAAGAACTGTTTGAACTTGTAGCAACAATAAACAAGTAGGAAGAAAAAGAGAAAGCAAGTACACCGCCATATGTAGATGTGGAAGCAGTTACGGCCAGCATACAAACTATAGAAAATAATCAAAATATGAAAAATATGAATGTAACCTATATATGTACTAATGAATGTCGAAGTTTTATCTAGAAAGAGAAGGCGATCAGGGTAAAGAGGTGGATGTAATCTTTTTAGATTTTGCCAAAGCGTTCGATACTGTACCACACATGAGATTTATCTACAAGCTACAAGAATCAGGGCTAGGAAGCACAATATGCACTTGGGTCAAAAACTGGTTAGATAATAGGGAGCAGCGCGTTGTGGTTAATGGATCTTTTTCAACTTGGACTGAAGTGCTAAGTGGTGTGCCGCAAGGCTCAGTATTAGGACCGCTATTGTTCAATATTTTCATTAACGACCTAACAGAAGGTCTAGAGAGCATGGTGTCAATTTTTGCAGATGATACCAAATTGTGTAAAGTTATAAATGCGGAGGGGGATGCTGAGTCGCTTCAGAATGACTTAGTTAAATTAGAAGCTTGGGCAGCGAAATGGAGAATGCGCTTCAATACAGACAAGTGTAAGGTAATGCACTGTGGTAACAAGAACAAAAATAACACCTACCTACTAAATGGGGTAAAATTAGGGGATTCTGTACTGGAAAAGGACTTAGGTGTCCTCATAGATAGCAAACTTAGCAGTAGTACCCAAAGTAGGACTGCAGCAAAGAATGCTAATAAGATATTAGCATGCATAAAACGGGGAATTGATGCTAGGGACGAGAGTATTATACTCCCGTTATATAAATCCCTTGTGAGGCCACACCTTGAATACTGTGTACAATTCTGGGCACCTTACTACAAAAAGGATATCCTGGAGCTAGAAAAGGTTCAAAGGCGGGCGACCAAACTAATTAAGGGTATGGAGACGCTGGAATATGAGGAAAGGCTTGCAAGACTAGGCATGTTTACACTAGAAAAGAGGAGATTAAGAGGGGACATGATCAACATTTACAAATATATAAGGGGACAATATACAGATCTTGCGCAGGACCTGTTTTTGGTTAGATCAACACAGAGAACTCGTGGACACTTGCTCAGGTTAGAGGAGAGGAGATTCCACACAATACGGCGTAAAGGCTTTTTTTACGGTAAGGACGATACGTGTTTGGAATTCCCTGCCTGAGGGAGTTGTAATGGCCAACTCAGTCAACACCTTTAAGAATGGGTTAGATATATTCCTAATGGATAAGGATATCCAGGGTTACGGGGCATAGTCACGCACTATGGTTATTATAAAAAAGAGGGGTTAATCGGAACGGCAGTCAGCAACTTCAGTCAAAATTTTATACAAAATAATCGTGCATAGGAGACCACAAATAGGTTGAACCCGATGGACAATTGTCTTTTTTCAACCTTAGATACTATGTTACTATGTTACTATGTTTCAGCCATTTCTCATGCACTCAGAGGAGTATCCAACCGGTAAAAGAAGAGCAGTAGCCTGCGGGGGAAGTGTCTGAGACCAATGGAACTGGTAAGTATGGTGTCATTCGTGTACATATATAGCAAAACCCAAAAATACAATAAAAAGAAAGTAACGTCAGAAATGGAGAAAAACCTGTCCGCACATTAGTATTTGCCAGTAGGAAAGCGGACAGAGACAGGGTAAACCCCGGGTATTTCTTTTAGTTACCATAAAAGAAGTATTCATTCCTAGTAATGCCCCTAGTCAAGATGAGCTCGGAAATGTTTGTTGGACCATGTACAGACCCTTAATACGGGATGAGAAGGATTGAATGAATACTTCGTATGACCTAGAAGCTTGTTAAAAATTTTTTTTTTTTTGTCTTTTGCAGTAATAGAAAATTCTCCGTCTGTATAAGATCACTGGTAAACACTAATTCGGCAATGGGAGTAACAGGAACGGTGCAACAATACCCTTTGAGTAGACCTGCAAAGATTACGATAGGGCCCTTGCAGACAAAACATTTATTTCTGCTGGCTGCATCGGCTCCGACTAATCTACTCGCCAGAGACTTATTGTGTAAAATGCGGTGTGTAATATATTGTACTCCTGAGGGTGTCTTCTTGGATATACCTGAGAACCATGCTCAAGAAGTGCAAGATATACTAGACACCCCTCAAAGGCTAATGTCGCATTCTACTGTTATAGACACGTGTCCATCGCAGGTAGAGGAAATGATCTCACAAATACCGGGTTCCCTTTGGACCAAAGATGGACAGGACACTGGATTGATGGCGAATGTAGCCCCAGTAGCAGTACAAGTAAAATATGGTAGGATAGCTCCAAAAAATTCCCCAGTATCCTCTGAAGCCAGAGGTAGAATTAGGAGTGCACCCCGTCATAGAGCGGCTGCTACAGTAGGGCATCTGTTAGGGTCTCCTGCTCTGTGCTGCCACGTCGTCATGGCAACCGGGAGACAAGTGCTAGCGGAGTAACCTGAGCGTAGCTGATACTCCGGTTCGGGTCTTTTGCTGTGCAGTGGTTACAGGCTCTGTGCACGGCAGGGGATCCGGTGCTGGTTTTTGTGCTCACAGTCTGTGAGGTCTGAGTGGGGCGTGGACAGCACCTGCTATATAAACCCTCTTCTCAGGTTAGGCAGATGCTGCTGAATCTTTGTTGGTTAGTCAGTTCCTGAAAGCTAGCTAGTACTATGTAAACTTTGTATTTGTTTGTTGCTTACTGCAAATAGGCCTTGGGATTTGGTATTACACTCTGCCAATCCAGACCTAGCAGTAAGACTGGAGTCAGTCGTTTAACCTGCTGGGGTTCTTTTGCTACTCTGTGAACCTAGTAAGTTTGCGGCTGTATTCTCAGACTTGCCTGCCAAAATCCTTTCTCACTGTGCAAGGTGTTCAGGTGTCAGTTTAGTGGCAGTAAGCTGAACCAGTGCACTGCAAGTGAGGACTAGGATTGTGGATACTCTCCTTGTGTCTATTATTCCATCTCTGACCAAGGAGTTTACTGCCACACCCGTTGGTAACCCTTTATGGTTTTGCTGTTGCCCTTAGCAACAGCATTTCAGGTTCTCTACGTATTAAATCACTACATCTCGCTTCTTTCCATCTGAGCATTCCTAATACTAGGGAGACACCCAGTTTCTTAGCCTTTGGGCTTCTCTGTTCACTTTGTGTTTATTTTGTTACCCTATCACCTTCTGTGTATGTAATGTCATATTCCCCAGTCTGTCTGTGAGTTCATTTGTTTTGCATCCCTCACCGTTCAGACACCAGTACATTCCTGCTGGCACTGGTGTGCATAACATATTCAGCAGCCTAATACTCCTGTTGAAATTTTGTGGGAATATGGAGCATACCCCTCAAAATACTTTGCAACAGGTGGTCGATCAAGTGCAGGTCCTGACTCGACAATTTAATGATTTGTCCATTAAAATGCACACCTCGCAGGCCGCTGGCGGAGCTCCCGCAGCAGCAGTACCTTCAGGGGTTAAGGAGCCGAAAGTAAATCTCCCGGATCGTTTTTTCTGGAGATCGCTCGCAGTTCTTTTGTTTCAAGGAGAGCTGCAAGCTATAATTCCAGCTTAGGCCTCAGTCTTCTGGGTCGGAGATTCAGCGGGTGGGCATAGTGATTTCCTTGCTACAAGGAGACCCACAGGTCTGGGCATATGGGTTGCAGCCTGACTGTCCGTCGCTTAAAAGTGTTGATGCTTTTTTTACGGCACTGGGCATGTTGTATGATGACCCTGACAAGACGGCCTCAGCCGAGGCTCAGATTTCGATCCTTAAGCAAGGGCGAAGGCCAGTTGAGGTTTATTGTACGGAGTTTCGGAAGTTGGCCCATGATACCCAGTGGAATGACCCAGCCCTGAGACACCAGTACCGAAGAGGTCTTTCTAACCAGTTAAAAGACCAACTGGTACAATATCCCTTGCCTGATAGCTTGGATCAGCTCATGCAGTTATCCATTCGGGTGGATAGACGGCTGAGAGAGCGCAGGCTTGAAAGGGAGACCGAGGTTTCCTTCTTTCCCAAGGGAACCTCAGACTCTGAGGAATTTTCCGAGGAGCCTATGCAGATTGGGGCTACCCGCCTCTCCTCGCGTGAGAAGACGCGGAGGAGACAGCAGGGGTTATGTTTGTACTGTGGGAATAAAGGTCATGTGGTAGTATCATGCCCAGAAAAGCCGGAAAACTTCAGGGCCTGAGGGTGATGGGAAATATCCTGTCAGGTCAGAAGTCGGAATTTCCCAAGAAGACTTTTATCATTCCGGTGACCTTGAAGATCCTCGGTCAAACTGTCAAGACTGAGGCCTTTGTGGACAGTGGGGCCGACGGGGTTTTTATGGACCGCCAATTCGCCCTGAAACACTCTGTTCCCTTAGTACCCTTGGCATCGGAAATTGAGATTTGTGGGTTAAACGGGGAACCATTATCCCAGGGTAAAATTACCTTTTGCACTAGCCAGATTTCTTTGTTTATTGGAGCCACACACTCTGAAAAATTGTCCTTTTATGTGACTGTCTGTACTTTTGCCCCATTGGTGTTGGGGTTACCCTGGTTAAGGGCCCACAATCCTCAATTTGACTGGGTCTCTGGGGAGATTCTTAGTTGGGGTACTGATTGTTTCAGGAGTTGCTTGAGCCTTTCAGTCAGGCTTTCGCAGCTAAGTTTGCCAGGATTGCCAGGATGTTATGCAGATTTTGCGGACGTGTTCTCCAAAAGAGTTGCAGAGGTACTACCTCCCCATCGCCCCTATGACTGTGCCATTGATTTGTTGCCGAATGCTAAGCTTCCCAAGAGCAGGTTGTACTCCCTGTCACGTCCTGAGACTCAGGCTATGGCAGAGTACATTCAGGAGAACTTGGCTAAGGGATTTATCAGACCTTCACAGTCTCCAGTTGGGTCAGGGTTCTTCTTCGTGGGTAAAAAGGACGGTTCGTTGCGACCTTGCATCGACTTCAGGGAATTGAACCGTATCACGATTAAAAACTCATACCCACTGCCTCTCATTTCGGTCTTGTTTGACCAGCTTCGTACTGCCACCATTTTTTCTAAGATTGACCTACGCGGTGCGTACAATCTAATCCGAATAAGAGAGGGGGATGAATGGAAGACTGCCTTTAATACCCACTCAGGGCATTATGAATATTTGGTGATGCCTTTTGGGCTCTGTAATGCCCCGGCAGTCTTCCAGGACTTCATGAACGATGTGCTCAGGGAATATTTGGATAGATTCTTAGTTGTATACTTAGATGACATCCTAATCTTCTCCCATTCCCTGGAGGAACATCGGAAGCATGTACGCTTAGTCCTCCAGAAACTCAGAGACCACCGGCTTGGGGCGAAGCTGGATAAGTGCGAATTTGAAGTTCAGCAAATCGCATTTCTAGGATATATTATCTCCCCAGAAGGTTTCCAAATGGAGGGTTCCAAGGTACAGGCAGTCCTGGATTGGGTGCAGCCCACTAGTTTGAAGGCGCTTCAGCGTTTTCTGGGCTTTGCGAATTTTTATAGACGATTTATCGCTGGATTTTCGTCTATAGTGGCGCCCTTGGTGGCACTCACTAAGAAAGGGGCGGATGTTGCTCACTGGTCTTGTGAGGCCAAAGCGGCTTTTGCCCGTCTCAAAAGGGCATTTGTCTCGGCCAAGGTGCTGCGACACCCAGATCCATAGCGCCCTTTTGTGGTGGAGGTGGATGCCTCTGAGATGGGTATTGGGGCAGTGCTCTCTCAGATGGGGGTGTCTGATAATCGCCTTCATCCCTGTGCTTACTTTTCCCATAAATTTTTGCCTGCCGAGATGAATTATGACGTGGGTAACCGGGAATTGTTGGCTACTAAGGATGCACTCGAGGAGTGGAGACACTGGCTTGAGGGGGCTAAGTTTGTGGTCTCAATTCTCACCGACCATAAGAATTTGGCATATTTAGAGTCAGCGAAGCGCCTCAATGCCAGGCAGGCACGATGGGCTTTGTTTTTTGCTCGCTTTAATTTTTTGATAACATATCGCCCTGCGTCAAAAAACATCAAGGCTGATGCGCTCTCGCTGAGTTTTGCTCCAATCCAGGAGACCACCGAGGAGCCATTGCCCATTGTGTCCCCATCATGTATTAAAGTGGGCATTACCCAGGACCTCTTGTCATTAGTCCTTAGAGCACAGGAGCAGGCTCCTCCAGACCTTCCAGTAGGTCTTTTGTTTGTGCCTCCTAGGTTAAGACAGCGAGTGTTCCTGGAATTCCATGCCAAGAAGTCGGCAGGTCACCAGGATATTGCCAGAACTCGGGAGTTGCTATCTAGGGCGGTGTGGTGGCCCTCGGTGGCTAGGGATGTGGATCAGTGGGTTCGGGCATGTGACATCTGTGCCCGAAATAAGACTCCTAGAGGGGTTCCTGTTGGCCCATTACATCCACTCTCTATTCCATCTAAGCCATGGACCCACATTTCAATGGATTTTGTGGTGGGCTTGCCCAAATCCTCGGGGATGACAGCCATCTGGGTTGTCGTTGACAGGTTTTCGAAGATGGCGCACTTCGTTCCATTGGTTGGGCTGCCATCGGCCAGACGCCTGTCTGAATTATTTATGCTGCATGTTGTGCGCCTCCACGGGTTGCCACTTGATGTGGTCTCTGACCGCGGATCCCAGTTTGTGGTCCAAATTCTGGAGGGCATTTTGTTCCGATCTCCAGATTTCTGTCAGCTTGTCGTCAGGCTACCATCCGCAGTCTAATGGGCAGACTGAAAGGGTGAACCAGTCCTTGGAGCAGTTCCTCAGGTGTTATGTCTCCAAGTGTCAGACTGACTGGGTTGCTCATCTGTCCATGGCGGAGTTTGCCTATAACAACGCGGCTCACTCTGCTACAGGGATCTCTCCCTTCCTTTGTGTGTATGGGCATCATCCTAAGGCCAATTCTTTTGACCCCCTGGACTCCACGCCTGGTGGTTCCTCTGTGGTTTCGGTCCTTAGAGGTATTTGGAGGAAAGTGAAGAAAGCCCTTGTGTCTGTGTCATTAGTGACCAAAAGGGTTTTTGATAAGCGGAAAAGACCCTGCAGCTTCAAATTAGGAGACTTCGTCTGGTTGTCTACCAAGAATTTGAAGTTGAGACAGCCATCTCATAAGTTAGGCCCCCGGTTCATCGGTCCTTATAAGATCACTAGGGTTATCAATCCGGTGGCATTTCAGTTAGATCTACCCCGTTCTTTGGGTATCAATAAAACATTTCATTGTTCCCTTTTAAAACGGGCGATTAGTAATCCTTCTTCCAGTGGAAGACCTTCCCCTCTTCTGATACATGGCCAGAGGGAATTTGTTGTTGAAAGGATTCTTGACTCCAAAATGGTTCGGGGTCGACTGTCATTTTTGGTGCACTGGAAGGGGTATGGTCCGGAGGAGCGGTCGTGGGTGCGCAGTTGTGATCTTCATGCCCCCAGACTGTTACGCTCTTTCTTCTCGCAGTTCCCCGATAAACCCGGTGGTAGGGGTTCTTTGACCCCTCGTCAGAGGGGGGTACTGTTAGGGTCTCCTGCTCTGTGCTGCCACGTCGTCATGGCAACCGGGAGACAAGTGCTAGCGGAGTAACCTGAGCGTAGCTGATACTCCGGTTCGGGTCTTTTGCTGTGCAGTGGTTACAGGCTCTGTGCACGGCAGGGGATCCGGTGCTGGTTTTTGTGCTCACAGTCTGTGAGGTCTGAGTGGGGCGTGGACAGCACCTGCTATATAAACCCTCTTCTCAGGTTAGACAGATGCTGCTGAATCTTTGTTGGTTAGTCAGTTCCTGAAAGCTAGCTAGTACTGTGTAAACTTTGTATTTGTTTGTTGCTTACTGCAAATAGGCCTTGGGATTTGGTATTACACTCTGCCAATCCAGACCTAGCAGTAAGACTGGAGTCAGTCGTTTAACCTGCTGGGGTTTTTTTGCTACTCTGTGAACCTAGCAAGTTTGCGGCTGTATTCTCAGACTTGCCT